>NW_028317801.1:5370000-5695277 GCF_062004578.1 Staurois parvus | reverse complement strand
CTGTTCAGCCAGGTCATGTCATGCATTGTAGCAGAACAGTACCTGCACTCTGATGGCTTCATTGTACAATTCACAACTTACCGTAAACAGTTTAGGACAGCCTTTCTCAACCAGGGTGCCCAGGCACCCTGGGGTGCCTTGAGGTTTCTTCAGAGGTGCCTTGGCACATTAGCTGAGTGAGGGAGAAAAACTGCGGGAGAAGAGAAACACTGGAATACTACTCAGTACTAGTGTGCAAAAGTGTATTTGCTTTGGAAGAATAAATCACCTCTAGCGTTGGGTGTCCTAAGTGTGTGGATGTTGCTGTGTTATAGAAAACTATTAGAATAGTTTTTCACATTTTAGAATGGGGTGCCTTGAGACTTTCCATAATTATAAAGGGTGCCTTGACTGAAAAAAGGTTGAGAAACACTGGTTTAGGAGATAGGTTTCACTAGTGGGTGAAATTACATCCTGTGTAATGGCTAGATTGTTATCCAGAGCCCACAAAAAGCAGAATGTTTCACCTGGTGATCTAGCATGTGAGTCTGCCATTTTGTAGCTTCCTTTACCAGACCAAGCTTATATCATTTATGTAAAACTTTTATCCTAAATGGGAAAAAAACTTTCTATAACTTCTTAAAGCGGAGCGCCACCCAAAAGGGGAAGTTCCGCTCTAAGGCTTTTTCCCCCACTCCCCATTAAGGATTGGCACCTTTGAGGAGTGGGGGGGGGGGATCGGGTACCCGAATTTGACAGGTACCCACTCCCACTTCTGGTGCAATCACCTAAGGCAATCAGAAGCGGAAATTTTCCACCAACCTCCCTTCCCGTAGTCTTCTGGTACACGTGGCAAGTCCCAGAAGACTATGGGGCCATTCACAAATTGGCGCATGCGCAGTGGGTACCCAGCTGTGAAGCTGCAAGCTGTCACAGCCGGGTGCCCACACTGAAGATGCCAGCACTGGGGAGAGAAGACGGCCGATGAAACCAGCCATAGTGAGGACACCGCTGGACCGTGGGACAGGTAAGTGTTTGTATTTTAAAAGTCAGCAGCTACAGTTTTTGTAGCTGCTGACTTTTATTTTTTTTTATTCAACTGGACCTCCACTTTAAATTGTGTAAGCCTGGAATTCAGCTTTAATTTGCTTGCCAAGTCCATCTAAATCTGCTAGAATCTAACAATACCATCTCCCCAGAAGGACAATGCTGCTCTCCAAAGGTGTCTCCGTTGCTCCTTCATGCAGAGTGCAGCCACCCTAAGACATGAAGTGTGTTACTGGCCGGAACATCAGGTGAAAATAGAGAAAAAAAGAAAATGAATGCAGCCACCACATCCAAGGATTAGGTAAACTGCAATATATTATTTTTTTGTTTTTGGGATTAATGCCATGTTACAATAATTCTATATCAGAGCCTTTGCTGCAAGACTAAAGGATGAAAGAATGCAAGGGGCATTTTACTTTTGGAAAAAAAAGTCACATTGCAGTTATAAAAAGGTAAAATCCAAGAACAAAAATGCAGTTTTCCAGTGCACAGATGTGCTGGCTGCATTTGTTTTCTTTATTGGAACCTTTTATTCCTATTATTTTCACTTGATAATCTTGCCAGTAACACACTTCCTGTAATAGGGTGACAATGCTCATTCACTGCACTGAATTGATGGAGGGTCAATATTGTCACCTTATTAAAAGTATAAGGACTTCAGAACTCCTCGCTCTCTCCTCATCTTCATATAATAGGGGATGTGTTCTGTACTAGTAGAGGTAACCTGGACCAGAAGTTATAACAAAACACTTTTACCATTGTATTTAACAAACCAAAGGAGAGCAAATAAAAGATGTTTATTGTTAGGATTTACATACACTTTAAGAGCCCATTCACACTGGTGTGACTTGTCATGAAACTTTGGGTTCCAAAGTCGCATGACAAGTCACACCCCAAGTTTCCCAATGAATACCATTCATATCTATGCATGGGCAGCACAGTGGCTAAATGGTTAGCACTTCCACCTGGCGGTATAGGGTCGTTGGTTCAAATCCCAACCACAGCATCACCTGCCTGGAGTTTGCATGTTCTCCCTGTGTGTGTTTCCTCCAGGTACTCTGGTTTCCTCCCACACTCCAAAGACATGCTGGGAGATTAATTGTCTAAATTAGCCCCAGTGTGTATGAATGTGAGTTAGGGACCTTATATGGTACACTCCTTGAGGGTTAGGGACTGATGTGAATGTATAATATATATGTAAAGCGCTGCATAAATTGACATTGCTATATAAGTACCTCAAATAAATCTGTGCAATTTCAAGTTGCAGTAACTTGAAAGTAGTTCCTGCACTACTTTGGTCCAACTTGAGAGCCACAGACTTCAATGTAAACCCTCAAAAGTCACACCTGAATTAAATACATACAACTTTGTACAGCACAAACAATCTTCCTTGGTCAAAGTCACAATGAAAGTTTCACAAGTGTGAATGGAGCCTAACCCTCCCCTTCAAAAATATGTAAATAGGAAAAAAAGAAAAAGAAAGTAACCACCTGCTAAGGCCGGGAATAGTGAGAAACAGATACTTGATGCACTTTCTTATATTTTTATGTTTTTATTAATATACTGCATAGTTTTGAATTTCAGGTTATCCTCATTGTCTACAATGTTTGCTATTTGGCTCCAGGCATGAGCACTACATCTTATTTAGTGGCGGGTTATTACTTCTACTTTTCAGGTGTTTGCGTTCGTAAAAAATGAAACCTATGACTCATGTAAAGTTAGCGCCAGCTCTTTCCACCTGTGCAATATATTTTTTCATTCATTTAACACATTGGCCAAAGCATATGTTTTACATCTGTTGGCCATCTATTTATTCTCCATTACATTTTATTTTACTGTTTATTAATCGATGTTGCAGCTTTAAACATGCCTTAGGTTTCAAGAATACTTGTATTTAACTTGCCAAGGAGGAACGGCACTGCTCTATCAAAAGCAACAGGTACAGCAATATCATTCATTTTGATTATTCCCCTTGTTCTACCAACATTTAATTTGTAATACATAAAATACTCTGTTTCATATTTTGTTTTGCAGAGCTTGTACAAGGTACAGTAGGTGTATCTTTGTTTTCCCTGCCATGTTCAATGGAAATAGAAAAGATCACAAGTTACAATTTTTCTCTGTTAAATGGGCAGTAGGTAGTCACATGACAGCCCGATTCCAGTAATAACCTCAGTGATCTAGGGTACTCAGAACAGGGACAACCCAAATGCCCAGGATTCGGTTTCCGCAGGCTTCAGTGAATTTCAAATTAGTTCAGATGCTGAACCCAAACTCTATTGAAATGAATTGGAGCCAATTATGTCAAATCAAAAATGCCTATTTTCTGGGGTAATAGGCAAAGGGTTGTCATAAAAGCACATGGGGATGGAGGGTGCGCAGTGTCCTAGGGGAACATGTACCAGTGCAAAAAGACAAATTTTAAAAATGTAATTTTGCTGGGCTCAAGCTTTTTTACCTTCATGCATTTTAATGTATGCAGGTAAAAAAAACCTTCTGTGTGCAGCAGCCCCCGAACCCCCCCCCAATACTTACCTGAGCCCCATCACAGTCCAGTGATGTGCAGGAGAGTCTCGGCTTTCCAGGGACTCTCCCTCCTCATTGGCTAAGAAAGCAGTGGGAGCCTTTGGCTCCTGCTGCAGTCAATCACAGCCAGTGAGCCAATGAGTGGAGAGAGGGGGTGGACTGGCAGAGCAGCAGCTGAGGAACAATCTTGCTTGGGTACCCCCATAGCAAGCTGCTTGCTCTGGAGATACTGGGCAGGAGGGAGGAGCCAGGAGCACCAGTGGAGGACCTGAGAAGAAGTGGATTAGGGCTGCTCTGTGCAAAACCACTCTACAGTTTATTATTTTAAAAAAATGCCTTTAATTCCACTTTAAATTGTAATTTGCCAGGAATTTACTTTAGATTGAAAACTCCTTAAGGGCAGGGACTGATGTGAATGTAAAATATATGTGTAAAGAGCTGCATAAATTGATGGCTAAAATAAGTACCTGTTATAATAATAATAATTATTTACCTGTTTCCATACACATAATACATATGCGTGATGGCACAAGGGTGGGCGTTACGCCCACATGACGCACATATGCATCGTTGGGTGGCAGATGCTTCTGTGCTGAAAGTGAACTCACTGCATACTCCCAGCATAGAGACAAAGCCAGCAAAGACAGCTCTTGGTCCTCACTAACAATTGGTAGCCAGCAGGACCGGTTCCCAATCATGTGACCATTATGATAGCCAATCACAGTGATTACATGAATGTCAATCCTTCCCATGCTCAGGCTTTCGAAACTTTTTAAAGGGACACCAGGGTCCCTTTGTAAATCCCACTTTTACCGCAGCATATCTTATACCAAGAATGGAAAAAATTGCATAGAGTCCCCCTAACAAATCCATACCAGATTCTTAATCCATGCATGCAGCTTGGCCGACCTGGAAAAAATGGGGGTGCAAATACTTCCTGAACAATTCCAGGCCATATGCACACAACATGAGGATGCCTTGGTATGTTGATGAGAACAAGGCCTCTCCCTCACAACCCAGGCCTGGTGGATTCAAGGGTCTTCCAGCAGGGGTGGGGGATGGGGGGCTTGACAGAATCTGGAAGACACCTTTACAAATAAGGGGGCCCCCAAATACCACCCCAGCCATGTGAATGAGTAAGGGGTACATAGTCAATGTCACTACCCACACATGGTCAGTGACCATATTTAAAAAGTGATGTCACTGCTATTCCCACCCCTTTGCTGGGTACAAATTAATTGACCACCAAGACAAATGAAGTAAATCTCTCTCCCTAATGGGGGCACAGCTTGCAATAAATATCTGACATAGGTACTGTCCCCTTACCACTCTATCCAAACAGGAAAAAGTTTTGCTTTAGGTACACTTTAAGGCACTCTTAGGTTAACAGTCCGCAGATTTGCTGGATTGCTGGTCGTGTGGTTTTTTTCCATGACCTCTGAAAGCACGGTGCTAAATTACTTCAAATGAAATATAAATACAGTACATAAAGAAGATCTCCAACATTTTATCCTGAGTGTTCTTCTAAACCACATCTTAGTCTTGAATATTCTAGTGCAGTCAGCAAAGTGTTTCCATTCCATCCCTTAATAGCCCCGGAATTTATCTCTCTAATAAATTTAATGATCAATTCATTCTTGTCACCGCAGCTCTTCCCCAAATCAATTATAGCAAATTTAAATATAATCACTGGCTCATCCTCGCTAACTCAGGGCCTCATCTAACAATTCATTTCCATTAATGAATTACTGCCCTTGCCTGATCTCACTTTATTCAAATGTAATACTGGTCAGGTCAACAGATATGTAAATTCCAGCTTCACCCAACTAACATTAGTTAGGACTGAACATGGGGAAGAGTATGACAATGAGGCAAAAAGAACAGAAGAATGTGACAGATCATTAGTTGCTACATTTGAATTATCATTTATACAGTAGATGAAATTTATATTACAGCTGTATGATTATTATATGCTGAGGAGAACTGGACATGCATATCTCCTAATTATTTTAATTCATCCACATGTATGTAATTGTTGAAGGTTATAGGACCCCGTAAAAACTAACAATGACGTTATGCTACATGGCCAGTAAAATGAGTAAATTAGTTTTAAACCGAACCCTAAGTGGTCGAAGTAGCTGCAGATACTGTGGAGTAATTCACTCCAAAGCAGAATCAGTAAAGTAATTTAAGTTGGGTTCCAGTACTTTGACCTTCCTGAGCATCTGCTATATGCCTAGATTAGAGACTAAAAGGCTGGGTGGCTGACAACTCACTGCAGTGGGGGGGGGGGGGGGGGGAGAATAGGTTCTTCTACTTATAGGAAGGTGAAGTGCTTCTGCTGTAAACTTAGGATGATCAAAGGCTAATTCCAAGCAAGAATCAAATAATTAAAATTGTACTTAATTATGTAGTAGTGCCTGTCCACATTCTGGCACTAAAGAGCAGAAGAAAGGACAGCTGGGTATTGCCGGACCATTGAGTAAGGTGATGAAGGAGCAGGGTGCTGGGCCATGCCCCGCTGTCTGTGTCTGTGGGCTCAGGCAGCAGGGCTTGGGTGCCCCCATAGGGGGCATATAATCATATAATGTAATATGTAATGCATGTGTAGCTTTCTCTAGTGTGCTACTAGAGTCCTGTAGGTAAATCTATTGTGTATGACTCACGCTAACTGTGTGAGTCTGTAAATTAGGTCAGGTTGCTGCAGGTTAGGCTGGATGGATTAACAGATTGTGATTCTATCACCTCCACCTGGTTCTGGAGGACCATAGACCTTCCAGAAGCTAGTGGGTGGAATGGCTGGGGACCTAATCTGCATGTTTATGGGAGTTTAACTAATCTCAGGTTTGGAGGCCCTGGTAGAGAAGTGGGACCAACCCATAAATATTGGACAGTCAGGCTGGCACAGGAGTTGCTGGAAGATGGAGTGCTGAGGAGACTGTCGGTGGCCTGGGAGGGGTCCCCTAGGTCTAGGGAGGCTGGCCTCCAGGCTGGGCTCAGGCTGGCTCACGAGGATCAATTCAGCATCTTGGCATGAACAGGATCAATGCCTGGGAGCAGTGGGAGCAAGGAGAACAGAGTGGGTACATTAGCACAGCCAGGGATCTACTATGGGAGAGACTGCCACATGTTGCAAGCTTTCAAAGGACAGCGCTGTGCTCAATCCTTTATTCTTGTCCTTGGAGATCTTCGGAGCAGCCAAGAGGGCTGGTAATGTCTGCAGGCTGTGGAGCATCTCTGCATATAGTTTGCAACAAGCAAAGCTAACTTTCAGAGGGGATTCAAGTTCCTCGCCCGTAAGGGGCTGTTGCTACTGATCCATAAAGACTGATGGTTTTCAAGGAAAAGAACAGTCCAGGATCTGTTTCTGTACATAGGAAGGAAGTTGTCCCCGTGCATTGATTCAGTCAAGTTGGGCATCCCATAGTCCCTATTACCCCATTCCAGTTACATCCCCTAGTAAAAGAACAAAAACCAAGCTCATGGACTGTTCACCGAGTGTGGATGCAAGTGTGGAAAATGTGTGTTGCTTGGCTGTGCAAAACTTAGAGGGATCCTGAAACATAGAGGCCCTCAAGAGGGTAGCTCTACACATGCTAAGGTGTAAGAAGAGTCCAGGGGTGGACTGACAACTAATGGGGCCCTCAGGCAATAGGGGATCATGGGGCCCCTGTGTCCTTGCCCAAATTCAAAAAAGCCTATGAAAAAGGTACCAGGGGCATCTCATGGGGCCCCCTACTGACCCCGGGCCCTCAGGCAGTGCCCGAGTTTCCAAATGGTCAGTCCGCCCCTGGAAGAGTCTAAAGATTCCTGTTGCTCTTCAAAGATCAAAGGATCAGAACTAACAACTGATTACCCACCATAGTACCAGTTACATAAAAAGATCTCTAAACATGTTTCTAGCATTTGTTCACTTACAATTGCTTTGATAAAGAATATTTATCGAATCTTCAAAAAAAAATCTCCCTGGGTATGGTCAGCCCCATTTCCTCTCACTCTCACTTCTGTTTCTCTATTTATATTTACATTTAGTACATTGTGTTCCTGGCTCATTTTATGTAGGAAAAAATCACCATCAGAATGTGAGTGCTAACTTCAGCACTTTATATAAAATGTGCCGTAAATGTCAGGTGCATAACATTTGTCATTTACAAGAGGTTTATAAAAGAAATCTGCAGGATCCACGCCATGATAGAAAAAACATTTGCCAAGCATTATTGGATAATGTCAAGCGATAAAAGCTGAAATTTCATCCATATATCCTACAAAAAGTGAGCAGAGCTGGTTTATTCCCTCTTGTATTTCAGTCACGGGTAGGCAAAGACATCTCTATTCAAACGCTGCATAAAGGTCCGCTACAAAGAAATGACAATGTTTTCATACACTGCATTATAATAAATAGTTTTAATACCATACATGGATGAATATGGAAAAATGTCAGATCATTGGACTATTTTTTTTTAATAATTAAAGACCAACTCCATTTTTTTTCCATTGCACATGATTGAGTATTCAAAATGAACACAACATCACTCTATTTACCAAGAGTGAGCATTCACTTTGCCAAAGGAGCGGGTCTCTAGCACTTCGGTAAAATGGTCCAATGCAATTACTTTACAATGCAATGGGGTTGATTTACTAAAGGAATACAAAACTGTCCACTTGACAAAGTAAATATTCCCTTAGTTTACTGTAGGGGTCTCCAAATTATGGCTCATGGACCAAATCCAGCCCACAAAAAAAATGTAACCAGTCCGCTAAGGGGGGACTCCTATGGGGACTTTGATGTGGGGGGGGTAGGGCTTTGATGGGGACTCTCAAGTAAGGAGGACTTTGGTAGGGACTCTGATATAAGGGGGCCCTGATGAGGACTCTGATATAAGGAGGACTTTGATGGGGACTCTGATAAAAAGGGATTTGATGGGGACTCTGACAAAAGGGGGCTCTGATGAGGACTTTCATATAAGGAGGACTTTGATGGGGACTCTGACAAAAGAGGGCTTTGATGGGGATTTCGATATAAGGGGGCACTGATGGGGACTACAATTTAAGAAATACTTTGACTCAGATATAAGGGGGCACCCATGTGGACTCTGATGTAAAGTATATTTTGGTTAGTGAAGCAGCCAATCAGACCTATCTCTACAAAATAGGAAACAGAAAGGGGCGCACAATCCTTGCGCATTACCATAATAAAAGTGTTTTATTAATAAAATATATCAGATATATACTCACAAATGCCAAAATTTAACAAGCATATCATGACCAACACTGGCCCATGGTCTGGAGTACTGCGCAAGTTAAATTTTGGTGTTTGTGAGTATATATCTGATATATTTTATTAATAAAACACTTTTATTAAGGTAATGTGCAAGGCTTGTGCGCCCCTTTCTTTTTCTTATTTTGTAGTGCTTTCTGGGAGGCCCATGCTATCACAAGGGATATTGTTCATTCCTCGTGGAAGCAATAAAGTTGATTTTAAAAAAATTAAACGGATAGTGTAAAAATAAATTTTAAATGAAATAAATTCAATGTAAAACATTTTAAAGTGCCCATCCCCCTGTGCTCATGTGCAAATGCAAATGCATACGAAAGTCCCACAGGCATATGTAAATGGTGATTGCACCACACATGTGAGGTATCGTCATGAACGTAAGAGCAAGAGCAATAATTCTAGCTTCAGACCTCCTGTGTAATTCAAACTGATAACCTGTAAAGTTTCACCTATGGAGATTTTTAAGTACTCTAGTTTGGCGCAGCTCCATGGGCATACACAATTTTAAAGCATGACATTTTAGGTATCTGTTTACTCAGCATGACATAATCTTTTATACTTTAGCAGATATTGATTATTATATTGTGTTTACTAAAATTCATTAAAGTGCATTTTTTCCAAATTTGCGTTTGACAAACCACTGCACCATTTAATTCTCTAGGGCCTCTGGTCAGACAGTGTATAATGTTTGGGGGTTCTAAGTGATTTTTTAGCAAAAAAATGCTGATTTTTACATGTATGCTGATTTTTACATGTATGCGAGGAGTGTCAGAATTGGTC
Organism: Staurois parvus; assembly: GCF_062004578.1. Classification (NCBI taxonomy): domain Eukaryota; kingdom Metazoa; phylum Chordata; class Amphibia; order Anura; family Ranidae; genus Staurois; species Staurois parvus. The sequence continues at coordinate 5,685,670 of NW_028317801.1, read as the reverse complement.
CGGTAGGCAAGTAGTTAAAAAAACATTTTTTTAAATACTCATCTTCCTGGTGCTATCCCTCCACAGAAAGCCCACTGAGTGCAATAGCTGCTGCTTTTCTGCTGAGTTGAATGACTCCCAGCCTCACTCAAGTCAGCAAACAAGCGAATAATCCACCCCCTGTAATCAACAGCCAGCCTGTCAGAACTGCTTTGCTCAATTTTCTTGTAAGCAGAGGGATATTAAAAAAAACACAGCACTATGTACAAGGAGCAGAAGAAAGAGGGGTTGGATGTTTTTTTGTGAAAACTGGAACTGGACTTTAAGGCTCTGTTCACATCTACGCAGTTTGCTTTTCGTCTGTTTTGCAGTGCTTTTCGCAGTTCGTTTTGCGTTTTTCTACATGATACATTTTTGACGCATTTTGTTCAGCTTCTTTTTTTTTTTTAAAGTGGAATTTTTTTTGCTGGGCAGAATAAAAATGGAAAACGCAGCAAAAACACGGCAAAAAAGCGGGAAAAAACGCACTGCCATGTATTTCACCAGATTCTCTATTGAACTCTATCATAGCAAAAATGCTGCTTTTTGTTTTTAAAAAAGTCCCTAACCCTTTCCAAAAACACAGCAGCTCAAAAATGCATAGATGTGAACATGTTCAATAGGAAACCATGTTAAATGGACTGTAGTGCGTTTCTGCAAAAAGCACTAACAAGTACATTGGTGTGAATGGAGCCTCACAGTTACCTCTCGGAGTTATCTCCAGGTTTGAGTTAAGATGCCATGTATATTTTTAAACTGTAGTGACTTATTGCTTTTTTCTAGTTCAATATTTTTATTAAGAAAGGTTTGTTTTAAGAATACAACAAGCTCAAGATACGCCCACGCAGGGGCAGAGCAGAACAATAATACATAATTAGATACATCCAGCTAACTTGTATTAGCCAAATAATGGAATGTCCAATGACAACAAGGAGGGACGGCAAAAAGCCGAACCAAATAATGGCAGTAACAATCCATCACAGGGGCAGTAGGGGGCCCCATGAGATGCCCCTGGTACTTTTTTCATAGGCTTTTTTGAATTTGGGCAATGACACAGGGGCCCCATGATCCCCTATTGCCTGGGGGCCCCATGAGTTGTCAGTCCGCCCCTGATCCATCATATTACCGGAAAAAAGAAGTGGAAAGAAGAGAGAAAGGAAGAATGGAAAAAAAAAAGCATCAGAAAGAAAACATCGAGGAAAGGAAAACTAGAAGAATCACGGATCCAAGGCTAGCACAGACAGCGACTATAAGAGGCCATAATTAGTAGGGGGCAGGAATGGCAAGGAATAATGTATCCAAGGTTCCCAAACTTTAAGGAATCTCGGATGTGAATCATGAAGAACGCTAGACATCTGTTCATTGATCAACATAGCATTCATCCGGGTCTTCACCCCTTGGAAGACAACCAAAGGGGTTCTCCAAACTTGAGCTATGGCACGTTTGGCCGAAATAAATAGGTAGGATGCCAATTTCTGCTGAGACCTAGACAGACCCAAAATTGGGCAATGCAAGAGAGCCACCCTTGCATCCCTACGGACCGTAATATGAAATAGCGTTTGTAGCAAACCAAAAACCCTAGACTAGAAGCCTATCAATCGTGGGCATGACCACCAAATGTGCAAGACGTCCCCACGTAGACCACAATTCCAGAAACACCTATCTCCTCCAGTCGGATTAAAGTGAGCAGTCCGAGCCAGGACCCAGTACCACTGTAGTAGAACTTTGTAGGCTGCCTCAAGAGTGACTGTATTGAATGGACATTTTGCCACCATTCCCCAGGCCCTACGCCAAACCTCCGCCGCAATCATGAAACCCAGTTCTTGCTCCCATTGAGAGACATAAGACGGGGTGGTGAGGAGGACCTACTGTTAAGGGAAGCATAAATTACAGAAATGAGACCAGGGAACCCTGGAGAATGCTGTCAGACGTGTTCAAAGGGTGTTTTGCGATCAGGATATGTAGAGGTGCGACGGAGGGATAAGACCCAGTGGCGCAACTGCAAATACCGATAATATTCCCATAGCGGGACCCCCCTTGATTCTCGAAGAGACTCCCATGATGGAAATGTACAAGCATTCAGAAAATCATGTACAATGAAAAAGCCATGGAAGTCCACCAAGAGAAAGAAGGGGGATGTTCTAGGCCTGGTGGAAATAGAGGATTATGTGAAATCGGCAAAAGAGGTAGAAACGATGATATCAAATTACCCAAATATTTAACAGATTCCCAGGTTCGTAAACTGTGAAGCATGATAGGGCTCAAATCCGGAGGGCACAACTTAGGCGGGAGCCAAAGCAATGTAGTTAAAGAAAGCGGAGCACAGTTGGGTAATTCCAAGAGTACCCATAACAGGATATCTGTCTTGGCATGAAGCATAGACAGCTGGGAAATCTGAGCCACCAAGTAGTATCTAGAAATATGTGGAACTCCCAAACCTCCCTGTAATCTATGAGTATACAGAGCGACTCTAGGCACTCTGGGACGTTTATGAGCCCAAATGAAACAGAGATTCCAGCTTTGCAGTACACAAAGAAAAGATGCAGGGACCTGAATATGGAGAGTGCGGAAAAAGTACAAGATCTTTGACAAGATAGTAATCTTGACAGCATGTATCCTGCCAATCCATGATAAAGAAGGAAACTGCCAAGAATGAAGCAGGGAAGTAACAGAGCGCAATAAGGGATAATAATAATTAGCCAAAAATAAGGTAGAGTAGGAGGAAGTAAGTGTAACGCCAAGATAAGCTAGAGAATGGGATGCCCAACGGTAGGGAAATTGTCTCTGCAACCGTTCACCAGGTCGGCAGGGAGCGTAATATTCAATGCCGTGGTTTTAGACAAATTGATGTGAAGACCAGATATAGTTGAAAAATGGTCCAATATGACCTGAAGATTAGGGAGAGTGATGAGAAGATTGGTTAAAACCAAAAGAGCATCATCCGCATAAAAGTTGGCCTTGTATTGAGTGCTGGCATAGGGGACACCAGAAATGATTTTGAATGGCTGCAGCTAAAGGTTCAAGAGCGAGAACAAAAAGAGCAGGTGATAATGGGCATCCCTGTCTCGTGCCCCTAAAAATAGGGAAAGATGAGGAAAAGAAACCTGCATATTTAACAGAGGCCGAGGGAGACGAATATAAAGCTGAGATCCAAGCCAGAAATGTGTCACCAAACCCCCATCTAGACAACGTATATGTCAAGTACTCCCAAGAAAGCGAATCGAACACTTTATAAATGTCTAGGGATAAAAGGAACCCTGGAATCCTGCGGCGATGCAAAATATGAGTGAGATGGATGACTTTACGGATGTTATCAGCAGCTTGACGCATCGGAACGAAGCCAACTTGATTTTGATGAATAAGTGAGAGTAGATACTTATTAATTCGGGTGCTCAAAACCTTTCCCAGAATCTTCAAGTCCAAATTGAGCAGCGAGGTTGGTCTAAAAGCTTGCGGTTCAAAAGCATCTTCAGATTTCTTAGGGATCCTAGTTAATATGTGCCTGAAGAGACTCCAAAGAAAGCTGGGAACCCTGCTTCAAAGAACTGAAAAAGGCCGTCAAGTGAGAAACCAGAACGGTGGCAAATGTTTTATAGTAGAGCCCAGAAAACCCATCTGGGCCTGGAGCCTTGGAGGACTTCAAGGATTTGATGGCTTGATAAAGTTCAGATTCTGAGATATCTGCATTCAGGGCATCACGGGCTGCAACGGATAAAGAGGGTAGATGCAACTCAGCGAAAAAACTATCAGCATGTTCAGCGACAAAGGTGTTTGGTTTTTGGTAGAGAGAGGACAAAAAATCTGCAAATCTATGAGTAATCTTCACAGGGTCTGAGGTAAGGCCACCGTCCCTCATTCGGAGTTGAACAGGTTTATGCGTGCGACCTAGAGAATTAGGTTTCTTGGCAAACATTGGCCCGGTTTATTGTATAAAACCTATGTCCGGCCCAGTGCAAAGCCTTCTCAGCTCGTGTAGTGGAAAGGAGATCAAGTTCAGCAGCCACCGCATCTTGAGCTTTCCTATTGGCCGTAGTTGGGCAGGCTTTCCAAGTAGCATCTACCACAGCCAATTTCGAGGTCAATTCCAACATCCTCTTCTCTCTGGCCCATTTCCTGGATGAGGCAATCTGAATCAAGTGACCCCTAATGGTGGCTTTGTGAGCCTCCCACAGAGTGACGGCCGAGGATACAGAACCCACATTGTCCATAAAATAGGATTGAATGTGCGAAAGAACCTGGAAGCAAGAAGCCTGAGCAGGGATTCATTGAGTCTCCACATAAAAGAGGGCCGAGCCATGCCAGAAAGACACAGTGAAAAGACCAATGGGTCATGATCAGACCAGGGTGAAGTCGAGATGACAATCTTTTGAATTAAAGATAAATGCTGGAAGGAAATGAAGACGTGATCTATTCTACAAAAGTTCAGGTGTGGGGAATAAAAAGTGTATTCCCGTGACATAGGATGCAGTTCCCGCCATACATCAACCAGACCCTAAGCTTGCAACGTATCACGCAATTTAGATTCCTGAGAAAGGTCATGGCTAGGGGTCCCTCCCGTCGGGTAACGGCAATCGACAGATGAATTAAGAGCAACATTCGAATCACCCATCAATAAGAGAATACCACGTTGGTGGTGCGAAATCACCTTCAGCACGTGAGAAATAAATTTGTGTTGAAATCTATTTGGCGCGTAATAACCCACCAGAGTGGTGCGAAATCACCTTCAGCACGTGAGAAATAAATTTGTGTTGAAATCTACTTGGCGCGTAATAACCCACCAGAGTCACCTCCTGATCCCAAAGGGTACCCCGAAGCAGCAAATACCTGCCGGTGGGATCAGCTATTTCCAGGTTACAAATAAACAGCAGATTGCGTCTAAAAGCAATCACCACGCCCCTATGCTTCTCAAGGGCTGAAGCAGAGAAAAAGGTTGGATAATGGTGAGAGACAGGGGTGGACTGACAACTCATGGGGCCCCCGGGCAATAGGGGATCATGGGGCCCCTGTGTCCTTGCCCAAACTCAAAAAAGCCTATGAAAAAGGTACCAGGGGAATCTCATGGGGCCCCCTACTGACCCCGGGCCCTCTGGCAGTGCCAGAGTTTCCAAATGGTCAGTCCGCCCCTGGTGAGAGAGGTAACGTGGCGCGGAGGATTGAGAAAACCTAGTTTCCTGCAGAAAGAATATGTCTACGTCTTGAGACTTAAGATGATGGAACACTTTAGAACGCTTGGTCGGAGAATTAAAACCATGGATATTTTGAGAAAAAATCTTCAAAGGTTTTAAAGCCATACTGAGTCAAGGGAATTCAGCTGCCAGAATATGCTAAGAATAACAGTCCAATCCTCAGATGCAACCTTACCCTGGGCTGCCCCGGATCCGTGAGAAAAGAGAAAAAAAAAACAGACAAAAAACAAGAAACAGAAGAAGAAAGTCTACACTCTAAGATAGTGTAACGAAACCACAATCAGTGGAAATTGCGTCCCAACCGCAAGGACACACATAGGGGGTGTCTCTACCACCGTGCACATGGGTGCATCATAAACAACATAATACAAAAATATCCTTCATGGGGAGGGGAAGAAAGGGGGAAGGGGAAAGAAAAGGAAGGAAAAAGGAGAAGGGAAGGGAGGAATAAAGAGAAGAAGACACAGACATATCAGCATAATAAAAATAAGGCATTCTCGGGTCATGGCCCCGATAAATAAGGCAGAGGACCACGAGCCAGGAAGACTCCCGGTATATATAGAAAGGCACAATAACCCCCCCCGCAAAAAAAACAAGGAGCCGATGGGAGCCGAGGATCCAAAATCCCAGTATAACGGTAAAGTTAGCAGATAGTAAAATTAGGGGATAGGACATAAAGCTTACAAACATGTTAATATTCCAAAAACTTTTTTTTAAAAAAGTCCAAAAAAAAGTCCAAGCAAATTAATATAAATCCAAAAAATTCCAAAGAATATTATAAAACTGAGATATCCTTCCAATCCTTCCTTTAAAAAAAATGATTAATCCCTTATGATTAAGTCGATGACGAAACGCGTCAAGGGCTGTGACGTCAAGACGCATACAGGAACCGGAAGTCGACCGGTGGCCATTTTGCAAAAGGGAAAAAGAGGATAAAGACTGTGTGTTGGTCCCTGGATGTTCCTTGGATGGTAGCTTGGCGGTTTTCACGGTATTTAAAAGCGGTTTTGAATCATTTTAAATGTGAGCAGTTTGAATAAAGCTTTTTCTGTACATTACTTTGGCGGTATTACACCATTTGTCCCTCATATGCTCTCTGTCTATATGGTGCCAATGATATGGAGATATGGAAAATCCTGCTGGAATAGTGCCCTGAATACAGTGGAATCTGGGGGAGCACTTTAGGAGGATCCCATCCATAGGATAAATACTGAAAGCAGGTTTATTGAGGAGTGTTGGTAAGGGTATATATTCCTTACTATAATAGAAGTGGCACAGTGTGGATTTGTTTTTGGAGCACTGGAAGAGTGATTCACATTACACAGTGTTTTGCACTAATTTATTATATTTTTTTTAATTAATTATGTTTGTTTCACTTGGTTCACTTTTTACACTAATTATTTAAAAAATAAATTACATTTTTATTTGGATAATCACCAGAGTGTTGTCACGAATATTTCATTATATTATAAGGATAATACACTATGTGATATTTTTCTTTTTTGAGGTTTATCGTGAGAAAGGAAGGATTGGAAGGATATCTCAGTTTTATAATATTCTTTGGAATTTTTTGGATTTATATTAATTTGCTTGGACTTTTTTTTGGACTTTTTTAAAAAAATTTTTTGGAATATTGATATAGAGTTACTCTATGGGGTGGAGTGTATAAGTATTTGCTTAAATAATTTTGGCACATTTCTATATTGTTATTTCATATCTTCAAGGGTGAAGGTTTATTTGTGCTATGGGGAATTAAGTTTTGTTGTATATTGGTTTTTCTAATTTGTCACTTATTATATTTGAGGAAGTGGTAGTTATAAATATATTTACAAACATGTTGCCTAACCAAAAAAAAGGGACAAAAATTAACACTCAAACTTGGACTGCGAGGAGCCGGCGGGGGCCGAGGATCATCACCAGTACAGACTAGTATTGCATAGAAAAACATTTCAAACTGTAAAACTGAAAATAAGTAACATACAAAACATACGAAAAGTTCACCCAACAAGGGCCAGTCAAGGTCTCCGCTCCATCAGAAACGCGGAAAGTCACGTCAGTAGGGCGAGCCATCTGAGAAATGAAAAATCTTACCCATCCAACCGCACTCAACCTGGATCAGAGCGGGAGGATCCGGATAACGGAGGGGTACTAGGGAGGGAGTGTTTACGGCTGCCAACTTTCTCCCATATACGCCCCAGCTGAGATGAAGGAGGATAGGAACCGGCGGGCCGCACCGGGCTGTCGGAGGTATCCCGCAAGGGCAGAAGGTGTAGCGCCTCCATGGTCGACTTGGCCTCTTCCGGATTGTGGACAACATTGCTCCGACATTGGTATGTGAACGTAAGCTTAAATGGAAAGCCCCATTGGTACTTGATGTGACGGTTCAAGGCGACTGACGTGAAGGGTTTCATCTGTCGATGTTTCTGGATGGTGGATGGTGCCAGATCCACGAACAGCTGGTATGGATGACCTTGAAAGCAAAGATCCTGCTTGTCTCGAAGGAGCAATTCTTTCGTACGGTAATAGGTAAATTTAATTATGATGTCCCTGGGAGGACCCTCAGCCGTCCTCGGACCCAGGGGATTTATTACTTTTTTAATACTTTTTCCCACTCAGTTTTTTTTTCACAGAAAGGTTTTAGCTTCCAAAATACAGTGAGGTTGATTTACTAAAATCAAATAGACTGTGCACTTCGCAAGTGCAGCTGCACTCATTTGCCCCGGCTCTTAGTGAATGTGGTAAAGCTCTGCTGATTTATATCAGCCAATCATGTGCAAGCAAAAATGCTGTTTTATTATTTTCCTTGCACTTGATTAGGTATTCTTTACAAAGTGAAGCTTCACCACATTCACTAAGCTCTGAAGAAAATGAGTGCAACTGCACTTGCAAAGTGCACAGTCTATTTGCCTTTATTAAATCAACCCTAGTATTTACTTTCATGTGCCAAAAGAAAATTTTTTTATGGTGGTGTGGTTAGTTTACTAGGCTGGTAGTAAAACTTCTGTAAAGGAGGCCAACTGGCAATAATCTTTACTTGGATTTTTATTACTTCACCCTTCTCCGTATTTATTGTTTCATGGAAATGACAGCTCTTCCATATGAGTACAGTGCCAAGTAAGCCACACTACATCTCCAGTAGTATTACTCTTACAAGTGACTTGTAGACGCAGGAAACAAAGGGAAATCTCTCCAATATAGGGTTAGCAAAATTGAGAGTTTTTATTTCCCAGAAACTTCAACAAAAAGCCAGAGATTCTGGTGATTTCACTTTGGTGAAATGCTTTGTGGTCAATGGATCAGGTGAAAAGTCAATGTTTCTGGAAGAGTATAAAGGTGCAGAGTCATTCAATGGATTCTCAGGCCTTATTCACACCGGAGCGTAGCATTTTTGTGCGCTTTGCATTTTTTCCCCTTTTGCAAATGTTTGTGCATGTTTTTTCAGGCGTTTTCAGGCTTTGTGAGTTCTGGCATTTTTGTGTTAGCCAATAGAGAAAAAGTTAATCTGTGACATCAATTGTTACCATGTTTTGCCATGCCAGAAAAATGCTCTTGGTCGCGCAACAAACCATGCTATTTTTGATTTGCACGTTTCCATGTATTTCTATGGGAATGGAAACACACAAACAATGCATCAATCTTCCCAAATGAAGCTACAAAAATACTTTTTTTGAGCTTCAGGTGTTCTGCTTCAGGTGACTTGGAATGGAGATGTGAACCATCTCCATAGAGTAATATTGATTTTTTTTTCTCCCTGAGCGGTTTGAAGCTTCGAGCTTTACGCTACAAAACGCTCAGGTGTGACTGGGGCCTCAGGAAGCCCCTTCATCTATATTGAACCTGTTTTTTGCCAAAAATGGCCCCTCACAAGCTTTGTTATTTTATTTTGTTTTAGCAGAAAGAAAGACATTTTTAAAAAGAACAAAAAAGTAATCACAAAAAGGACTGAATATACAAAATAAACACAAATACAAACACAAAATTAAATTAACTAACCTGTCCTAATAAAAAAAGTCAAGCCCTTTAGATACATTTAAAAAGAAAAGAGTAGATTTTTTTTTTCAATGAATTTTGCCTAAGGAGCTCCACAAACAAAAGTGAAAGTTTTGAAATTTGCCAAGGGATAGATTGGTAATTTCATGGTAAATTCAGTTTTCACTCCGCTCGTCCATACTTCCCAATGGAGATGCATCCAGCAATAAAAACCTGACACAGTCTCTGACTCTTCCCCACACGATTCATAAACTTTGTCTGTACAGGTGTAGGACATTTTATCTGTGAATGGTTTTAGTAGCTGTTTCACATGATTTAATCTCGGCAACTTTTTCGTTTTACGGGGTAGGCTTCCTCTAAACTACAACTCCCATCATGTATTGCCAGCCAACTTTTGTTCTGATTTAAGGCATCCTGTTAACTTTAAATGCTAATTGAACTAATGGAGCATTAGATAAATATAAAATGTGGTTTACATATAATAAGGGCTCTTAAAATGTCCCCAATGTATCAGTTTTATTGCTTCCACATTTTCTGTCTCATTTAGATGAGAGCCTGTTAAGCTGTATAAAGCTGAATTAGGTGCTTAGCTTGTGTTCTTATATAAAGTGTGAACTTAAAGGTTATAGTAGAGAGTGGAAGTGATTACAATGACAGATCAGTAGAACACATTCCATTGGAAGGGTTGATAAAGAATAACCTTCAGTCGCGGTAATTAGATTTAATCATTATTTTGTTATGATAGTCACTTTATGACACAGGAACCTTCTAAACGTTTTTCGTTGATATACCTCTCACCCTATGAATATATATATGCAGTCTATACAGTGGATACTCCAATAATGAATATGTCTCATTGCTTGTACGAATATGAAGCCTACTTACAGGGCTTCAAAATAGCTTTCCATTTTTGCTACACTTCATTCTAACAAAAACTGACATGGAAAGTGATGGTGACAAGTAGTTAGAAAATGCAGGAAGAGCTAAAAAATAAATAGATAAATAAATAAATTGCCTAAAAGTGTATCTAAAGCCAAAATGTGTATGTGTTTGAGATTGACTGGTGAAGGGTCAGGTTTTCATTGGTATCTGTGTCCCTGCTGAGGAGAATCACTCAATGACCATTGTCAGTAGGACCACTGGAACAAGAATAGAGAGGACATGTTCTAATGGGGATACTTGTTCCAGTGACAACTTTTTAAAGGCAAACTACACTTCATCTGAGCACCACAAACTAAAAAAAAAAATATTTTTTTTTCATATTTAAAGTAAACTGACCAATCCATCCATGTCTCCATGCTTTATTTTGCTGAAAAAAATCACTTTGAAAAACACCCTTAGCATTCTGTGGCCATTTTGAGTAAGGGCAGATGATTCATGTAGCATTTATTTTCTAGAATCCATCTGCCCTTAGCTTGGGCATGCAAGCAGGAGGGCTTGCTTAGCTAAGAAAACCCCTCCTCCTCTCCTGAAGACCCCTGGGATGTATGACATCATTTGTCTAGGCCTGGAAACTAGGAATTAACTGAAGAAATGAAAAAAAAAGTTTAAAACAAGTAAATATGATATACTTACATAGTTACATAGTTAGTCTGGCTGAAAAAAGACAAAAGTCCATCCAGTTCAACCATTAAAAAACAAAACAAACAACAGTGTATAATCCTATACACACCGTTGATCCAGAGGAAGGCAAAAAAACCAGCAAAGCATGATTGAATTTGCTCCTGCATGAAAAAAAAATCCTTCCTGTTCCCTGAGAGGCAATCGGATATTCCCTGGATCAACTTTACCTATAAATGTTAGTATCCAGTTATATTCTGTGTATCCAAGAAAGAATCCAGGCCTTTTTTAAAGCAATCCACTGGCCTGGCCAGAACCAACTCTTGAGGGAGTCTATTCCACATTCTCACAGCTCTTACTGTGAAGAAACCTTTCCGTGTTTGGAGATTAAATTTCTTTTCTTCCAGATGTAAAGAGCGCCCCCTTGTCCTCTGTGATGTACTTTCCTGTCTATTTCCTAATGCTAGCAATATAAGGATTAAACATACTCCTGGTTAATTAAGTGAAGTTCTGCTTTAAGAGATGATTTCTTTGCTCTATAAAGCTTTTACTTTCTGTTATGTCTTGAGAGGAGGGAAGATCTTCCTACAGGCAGGGCCGGCTCTAACGCTAAGTGAACTAGGCAGCTACCTAGGATGCACTAACGCCTAAGGTGCAGCCACGGCCGCTGGGAGGGAGGAGGTGGGGAAGCATCCAGCAAAAGTGACAAGCCAGCGGGAGGAGGATGTGACCAGTCGGCTGGCTGCAGTGGAATGGATTGATGATAAGGCTGTTAGAGAAATGACAGCTGGCAGGAGAAGGATGTGAGGAGCCACTCGTTGTGGCAGAGATGGATGATAGGGCTGTTTTTGATAGGAGTGGGATTGATGCTGGCTGTGAGAATGGGAATAGTACTGACGGGGGTGGGAAGAAGGAACACTGAAACTGCGCTGCAGGAGATGATCAGGAGGAAAACTGAGGGCGCCAGGGCACTGGGCAGTGGGGAGGGAAGCTTTCTTGCTGTTGGATGGGAAGAGGATAGTGGTGAAGGCTGTGAGGTGGTGGTGGGGCATTGGAAGGGGAGATATTGTCCAGACAGATGGATGTATGAGTGTCGGCTGTGCTAGCTGAGGCAGCATTGAGAAGCACAATTGGCACTATTGGGTTTAAACTTGACAGGTGGGTGTAGCTAAAGAGGTTGGGGGTGTGCTAAGTCCCTGTTTGGAGGATATGGCGAGGATAATAGGGATATGTGAAATGGGTATGTGACCTGCTGGGGGAGAGTTTGAACTGTATTGCAAGAGGATTTTTTTGGGGGAAATGCAAGTAGCTGGTATTGCCTAGAGCTCAAAATAGTCTAGCACCAGCCCTGCTTACAGAGACATATCCTAAAACCCGACAGTGTGTTTTTCCTACTTTTTCCAAAACTAATTTTAAAAAATCACTTTCGATATATAAAACTGAGGCCACCATAGCTTACTCCTCCTTCTGAAAAGGTTACTGCTTGGTTGCCTTGCTGATCCAATGGCTTCAGCATTTTCCGCAGCTGTAGGCTTTGTAAAACAACTCCACTTTCCTTTCCGTCTGCCAGTCTCAAAAACAGGTAAAAGAATCGGCCACTTTGCATATTTTCTGCTGTTTTAGCTTGATAACAGACTCAAAGTGCATAGCTGTCAACAGAAGTGTAAGTAGAACTTTCAGGGCCCCAGTGCAAAAAACCATAAAAGACCCCCCTAAACCCCGACTGCCCCCCCCCCAAGTGTGACCTTTGCAACCCTGGTAGTATCGTCACTGGTGCCAGTCGTTTTTTTAAACCATTTTATTTATTTATTTTTAAATACTATTTTATTATTTTTTTTTTAATTTTAAGAGCCCCGTTGGGGGGGCTTTGGTAAAATATCAGGGGTCTAAATGGATGTATCACCTTTGAGGCAAAGAAAAGAGATTAGGTACACAGCCCTCAATCTCCTTCTCTGCAGCCTCAGCTGCACTGAATGAAAGGACAGGAATAGCTCTGTACAGAGGCTTCCTGTTCATTCACAAACTAAAGAATAGTAAACACAGTTTACTATGCTTCAGTTATGAATGAACAGGGTCAGTGATCTGTACGGTTTACTGACTCTATACATTAAGGCAAATGCTGTCCATCCTGACAGCTTCCCAGCCGGCAGGAGAGGCGAGGGAGAAACCCAGCAGTGTTGTAGGGGATGAGGGGGGGGATTGCGGGGGAGTACACAGGAGCCTGGGACATCAGGAGGTGGAAAGAAGGGGCAACATTTAGAGGAACCATTTACCTCCATTTTCCTTGTGCAGCTGCTGAAAGCCTGGAGGGGTATGGTTTCTCTATATGCCAGCCCCTCCCCACCCCTCCTATCTAGGCATACAGAGGGCCGCACAGGCTCTCTGGAGCATGGGGCCAGGTCGCAATGGTGACCCCCTGCACATACGCCCCTGGCTGTTAAATACTGTAGCTGCTGACTTTTAAGAAACAGTCCACCTCTATCTTCACTGAAGCCGATTTTTCATCAGGATTCGGAACCCCACTGTGCATATGCAAGATTGTATGGTGCTATCTGACTGGACCCGCAGTCTCCTGGGATGTGTGATGTGTCTAAGGAGGCTGCCGGGGAAGAGGGGGCGGAGAGGGCCAACCTGACGTACAGCAGGTAAAATAAGTATTGAACACATCACCATTTTTCTAGGTAAATATATTTCTAAAGGTGCTATTGACTTGAAATATTGACCACATGTCAGTGACAACCCATGCAATCCATACATAGAAAGAAACCAAAACAAGTAAATTCAGAAATTACGTTATGTGTAATAAAATAGAATGACACAGAGAAAAGGTATTGAACACGCTAACTGAAATGTATTTAATACTTCGTACAAAATCCTTTGTTGGTAATGACAGCTTTAAGGCGCCTCCTGTATGGAGAAACTAGTTGCATACATTGCTCAGGTGTGATTTTGGCCCATTCTTCCATACTAAGTTTTCAAATCTTGATGGTTCTGTGGGCCTTTTTTATGAACTCTGAACTTTAGTTCTTTACATAGATTTTCTATTGGATTCAAATCAGGTGATTGGCTGGGCCATTCTAGCAGCTTTATTTTCTTTCTTTGAAACCAATTGAGATTTTCCTTGGCTTTGTGTTTGGGATCATTGTCTTGCTGATATGTCCACCATCGTTTCATCTGCATCATCCTGGTAGATGGCAGCAGATTTTTATCAAGTATGTCTTAGTACATTTTTGCTTTCATCCTTCCTTCATTGACATGAAGTTTGCCTGTACCGTATGTTGAAAAGCAGCCCCACACCATGATGTTCCCACTTCCAAACTTCACTGTTGGTATGGTGTTTTTGCGGTGATCTGCAGTGCCATTGGACCTCCAAAACATGGTGTGTATTATTGCATCAAAAGAGTTAAATTTTTGTTTCATCTGACCAGACTATGTTCTCCCAGTATTTCACAGGCTTGTCTAAATGTTGTGGAGTGAACTTTAAATGAGCGTCGACATGCTTTTTCTTCAGCAATGGAGTCTTGTGTAATGAGCGTGCATACAGGCCATGGCAGTTGAGTGCATTACCTATTGTTTTCATTGAAACAAATGTACCGTATATACTCGAGTATAAGCCGACCCGAATATAAGCCGAGGTACCTAATTTTACCACAAAAAACTGGGAAAAACTATTGACTCGAGTATAAGCCGAGGGTGGGAACACCAGTGGGAAGAATTGTGCCTCATCATTGGTGTCAGTGGGAGGAATAGTGCCCCATCATTGGTGTCAGTGGGAGGAATAGTGCCCCATCATTGGTGTCAGTGGGAGGAATAGTGCCCCATCATTGGTGTCAGTGGGAGGAATAGTGCCCCATCATTGGTGTCAGTGGGAGGAATAGCGCCCCATCATTGGTGTCAGTGGGAGGAATAGTGCCCCATCATTGGTGTCAGTGGGAGGAATAGCGCCCCATCATTGGTGTCAGTGGGAGGGATAGTGCCTCATCATTGGTATCAGTGGGAGGAATAGCGCCCCATCATTGGTATCAGTGGGAGGAATAGTGCCCCATCATTGGTGTCAGTGGGAGGAATAGTGCCCCATCATTGGTGTCAGTGGGAGGAATAGCGCCCCATTATTGGTGTCAGTGGGAGGAATAGTGCCCCATCATTGGTATCAGTGGCAGGAATAGTGCCCCATCATTAGTATCAGTGGGGGGAATAGCACCCCATTATTGGTGTCAGTGGAATAGTGCCCCATCTTTGGTGTCAGTGGGAGGAATAGTGTCCCATCATTGGTGTCAGTGGGAGGAATAGTGTCCCAACATTGGTGTCAGTGGGAGGAATAGTATCCCATCATTGGTGTCAGTGGGGGGGTGGAGGAATAGTGCCCCATCGTTGGTGTCAGTGGGGGGGAGGAAAAGTGCCCCATCGTTGGTGTCATGGGGGGGAGGAATAGTATCCCATGATTGGTGTCAGTGGGGGGTGGAATAGTGCTCCATGATTGGTGTCAGTGGGGGGTGGAATAGTGCCCCATCATTGGTGTCAGTGGGGGGGGGAGGAATAGTGCCCAATCGTTGGTGTCAGTGGGGGGGAGGAAAAGTGCCCCATCGTTGGTGTCAGTGGGAGGAATAATGCCCCATCATTGGTATCAGTGACACCAATGATGGGGCACTATTCCTCCCACTGACACTTGCTGACCCCTGTTCCAGTATGGTGCTGCTGCAGCCAGCAAATGTGGTTTCAGCAGCACCTAAGCACGGCACACTTACCTGCATCTCCTTCACTCGATTTTCGCGGGGCCGTTCAGCTCCGCCTCCTCGCCGGTGATTGGCCGCCTGTGTGCCTTTCCTGAGCTACAGTTCTGGCGGCCAATCACCGGTGAGAAGGCGGAGCCAAGCAGCCGCGCGAACATCCAGTGGACGAACCGAATGAAGGAGCAGCCGCGCTTCCTGGACCGGATCATCGTGGGACCGGAGCCAGGTAAGAGACAGCAGCCCCCTGCTCACCCCTGTACTTACCGTAGTTTCCCTTCTGTTGGAAGGGGGGGGGAGCAATCTGCAGACGTTGACTCGAGTATAAGCCGAGGGGGCCGTTTTTCAGCACAAAAAATGTGCTGAAAAATTCGGCTTATACTCGAGTATATACGGTACCTGATAATTCCGGGTCTTTCTGAAGCTCTCCACAAGTGGTCATGTGTTCTTGGACAACTCTTCTGATAATTCTTTTTACTTCTCTGTCAGAAATCTTGTGAGGAGCACCTGTTCGTGGCCGGTTTTGGTGACATGATGTTCTTTCCACTTCCAGATTATGGCCCCAATAGTGATCACTGGAACATTCAGAAGTTTAGAAATCCTTCTGTAACCAATGCTATCAGTATGTTTTGCAACAATAAGGTTGCGAAGGTCTTGAGAGAGCTCTTTGTTTTTGAGATGTTTGTTGTGTGACACCTTGGTAATGAGACACCTTTTTATAGCCCATCAGTTGATACTGAACCAGCTGATATAAATTTGCACTGACAAGGGGCAATATTGCTTTCTAATTACTGATAGATTTCAGACAGCGTCTTCGCTTTCCATGCCTTTTTGCACCTCCCTTTTGTCAGTGTTCAATACTTTTTCCCTGTGCCATTCCATTTTATTACACATAACGTAATTTCTGAACCTATTTGTTTTGGTCTCTTTGTATGTATGGATTGCATGGTTTGTTACTGACAAGTGGTAAAAATTTTATGTCAATAGCACCTTTAGGAATATATTTACTTTGAAAAATGGTGACGTGTTCAATACTTATTTACCCGCTGTATATCTTACTTGGTAAAAATTGCAGAATTGGGAGTGGGTACATATCAGAGAAAGGTGCCCACTCCCAGAATATAAAAATACACCCAAATATGTTAGAGGAGGAAGAAGGAGAGCCGAATGAGAATGAGTGGTATTTTCACTTTTAAAGTGTTACTAAACCCAAGACCCTACATTCACTATCTGATTTCCCACAGTACACACTACATGGAAATGCAATTAGTTTAGTAAATAGAAACTGCTAAATACCTTTTCTCATCAGCAGTTAGAGCAGTCTTATGACTTCTATCAATGTTCAGTAGATCACATGTTAAAGCTTGTAGGAGGTGTTTTCTTTTTGCTCTAGGAGGATGCAGAGCCCCTGACCACTGTCTGGGCAGTGCTGATTGGCCCTGTGCACTCTCCCAAGAAAAAGAAAAAACTCTCTAGTAATACACACCAAATTGAGCATGAGTGACTCCACACGATATGTCTTATCAGGAGATAAGAGGGGGGAACAGGAAGAGGGGAAGGATCAGAGAAGTCAGGATCAACAGCATTTTTACACAATGGAGAGGATTAACCCCTTAGGTTCCACAGTGAGTATAACAAGCATGCTTTACTGCATATACAGACTGTTTTTAGTGTTGTGGGTTTAGTAACACTTTAAGTAAAGGTCCACTTTAAATGCTGTTTTTAAAGTCCACAAGTTGTAATGCTATAAATATAAGTCATTTCTTAGATTTGAAATTAGATTAAATAAACTGCACAGTTGCAGATTCTCTCTTCATTAAAATAAAGTAGTGTGCAATTAATCTCTTCCAGCAGTGGTGAAGGGTAATTATTTGTTTATGTGCTGAGGAAAGTAGAGATTACCTGCCTCATTCTCTGCTTTAAAAAACAGAATATTCTTTTCTAACTCACTCCCTATAAATGCAATATAACATCTCTGGTTACCTGCTAGAAAGTGTCTTTTGTCCCCGGTCATAACTGCAAGGATGTTTTTCAGATACAGAATTTTATGGTTGGATTAAACTTTATTTTCCATAATAGGCCACCTAATAAAAACTCTGAAGCCATGTCTCTCCTCCAGCTGGGGGCCACGGTTAACACTTTCACTTCATAAATCATTATAGAATGGCCAGATGTTCCCAGAAGAAAAGCAAAAATGAAAAAAAAGGCATATATTGGATCGAGAGTGATTGAAAGAAAATGTGCTACAAATTGCTGGAAATGCAGATGTGTAAGCAGATTAAGGAAAGGTGTCAGCCATGGCCAAATGGGAATCCCACATGGGCAAACCACTTATATATCTACATATTAAAAGGTGGACCATATGCATTGCAGCTGACATTAAATAGACATAATTTCTATCTTATTGGCCAATTAAAGCATTAGTGGACGCTTTACTGAAGCAATGTTGAAAATAAACACAAGATGGTGGTTGGCTGTACATGATATTACTGGGAAAATCCCTGCATGCAGAACCCCATCCTTCCCTTGCCTACAGAAAAAATTGCAGGATAAAAAGTACAGCATCATGCAAGGATGGCATCCGGTCTAGGCATTCAGGCCAGTGCTGTATAGATGGGTATGTCTCTGGGGTATAACTACAAGTCACAGGGCTCTATAACAAATGTTGGATGGGTGCCCTCAACTAACTGCTCTGTTTGGACCTCTCTCTTTTGCAGCTTATATTGCACACCTAAAAAAAAGGTCTCTTTGACAGTGAGGGTCAGCGGACATTTAGGGGTTTATTTACTAAAGCTGGAGAGTCCAAAATCAGACTCCCTTCTGCATAGAAACCAATCAGCTTCCAGGTTTCATTGCCAAAGCTTCATTGAACAAGCTGAGGTTAGAAGCTGATTGGTTTCTATGCAGAAGGGAGTCTGATTTTGGACTCTCCAGCTTTAGTAAATAAACCCCTTAAAGTCTTTATAAGCCTCAATTACCTCTTTGCCCCTGATATGAGCCCTATCCAATACTGCTGGACAGTCTCACATTGAAACAGTGACACCATGCACTTGAAATTAACTGATTTGAATGAGTGGAGCAATGCAAAAAAAGAAAACATCAATTGGAAAGGCCCTTTTAAGCTAAAAGAGGTAAAAACAATCATTAGAAATAGAGGGTGATGCTTTTTTTTATATAACCTATCCCACAAGTTCAATTTATAATAAACTATCAAAAAGATACCCCTACTGTTCATTGAGCCAGAAGAGTGACTGCTACTGTCCGCCTGGCTGCCACTGCACTAACTTGGGAAATGAACTGGGGCAAAACAGCAGGCCTTTTCGGAGATGATCACTACACATGAATTACAGTTTCTCCTTTACTTTCAATTTCTAAAGAATTCATACCCTAAGGTACCTAGCTGTCTGCAAGCAGTGATTCCTGTACTGACTCCACCTCCTGAACCTTCTCCTCTCAGCACAGAACAGAGGGATCCATCAAAATGGAACAGAATCCTTCACTTAGTCTGACAGCTTGGGTCTGGCAGATGGCCATGGATGCAACTGCAGGTTACTTATTATGTGACAAATAAAAAAATAATTTTACTTGACTTTCATTTTGGTCTATTCTGTTAACTTATAAAAAATTGTAGTGGTGTCCAAGATGCTGATGGGATTAGTGATGGAGACACTGAAGGAAAATAGAACCACATGGGTGGCACAGTGGCTAAATGGTTAGCACGTCTGCCTGGCAGTACTAGGGTCACTGGTTCGAATCCCAGCCACAGCTCCACCTGCCTGGAGTTTGCATGTTCTGCCTGTGTGGGTTTCCTCTGGGTACTCCTACACTCCAAAGACATGCTGGTAGGTTCATTGGATCCTGTCTAAAATTGTCCCTAGTATGTGTATGCATGAATGTGATTTAGGGACCTTAGATTGTACACCCCTTGAGGGTTAGGGACTGATGTGAATGTACAATATATATTTATGTAAAGCACTGCATAAAATTGACAGTGCTATATAAGTACCTGAAATAAATAACAACTATAAGCAACAGATGATGATGTCTTTTTATTTATTTTTTTTTTGCAGAAAAGGGTAGAAGAGGTGTTTACATAAGCTGAAGCAAAGGTTAGACATGTTCAGAAGAACGGAGACTCTGAAAGGAAATAATTGCATGCTATAGAGTCTAACACTTTAGGGAAAAAGCAGCTGTTTATCATGGGCTACACAGGTAAGCCGATGACTTGTTGCAGCAGTACTAACAATGAGGGTTAGATTCCTGCCAAAAACATGGTCTGAATGTCATAGGGATCGTATAAGTCCCTTCCCAGTGAATACTTAAAATGGTCTTTGAAGTTCTGTTCTGTTGAACTTGTCAATGCTATATACATAAGTAATGTATTGTAGATTACCAGCAACTTTCTATTAAAGAGAAGGGTTTACTGGATAGAACTGCACTGTTTGAAAAATGTTAGAATTCACCATCAAAGTGAGCTTTTTTTCCAAACACATTTGTAAAGTAGCAGCCCAAATGTAATGCAGACATCCTCAAATGGCAGCATATGCCTTTCATTATCCTTATGAATGCCTCAGGAGCCCAGAAACCCAAGGTGCCCTGAAAGACAAAACCTGACTTTTGCCAAGAAGTCAAAGGCTGGCCCATCCCCTCCATCCTCCCATCATTTTTCCTATTGGTTGTTCAATGTAAAGGATCACTTCAATGTCGAGTAGAAGGTTGCAGGAGGCAGGAGGTAGCAGGGCAACTTTCTGGGAAAGTTAAGCTTTGTCCCATGTATCATGAAGATAAAGAAAGATACAAGCATGCCGGTTTTATTCAGGCTGCAACTATGCAGACTTCTTAGTAAGGTACTTTAAACACTTACCATCTTGCAGATTTACAAACACTGACTTAAAGTGTATGTCAAGTCAAGACATAAAGTAAGTGGATATCTTCTTACCAGAGCCCTGGATTGTAGTAAGAGTGTAAAAGGGGTTTTAATTTATACACACTCTATCCAACACTAAGAAAAAACATTTTGACTTGACATACACTTTAAACTTCATTCACATATTTGCAGGTGTAATGGGATGTGTGTGTTTTTGCACAATTTTGTGCATCGTGTTTGGGGCAGCCCATTCATTCTAATATGAACTAAAAACACAGCACAAAAATGAATACAAAAATAAATAACTCAATTATGCATAATAATCATAAATAAACAAATATGAATATATGTGAAAATATAAATTTAAAAAAAAAATGTGAAGATATAAAAAAAAATACAAAATCCCAAAACCCATATAAATATATGTGAAAATATACAAAAATGTCCAAAGTCACAAATAAATAATGAAAAAATGTGAGAATGTCCTCCAATCAACAGAAAACGGTGCTCAATGAACTCCAACATGTCCACACCATCCGTGACTTTCAATATGATCCACACTCATCAGATTAAATGGAATCTTAGCTGATAGGGCTTAAGAGTCAAACACGCATTATGGATAAATTATATCCTCCAAAATGTGAAAATTCCAGCTTGGCAAGCTCCAAAAGACCACCCACAAGGTAGATGAAGTGCAAAGAGATAATAGAGACACTAATAGTGTAATACTGCAAATAACTTTTTAATAATTAAAACCGATGCATCATATGCACTCACATTGTCCAAGTAAATAAAAAGCCTCCTTAGATCAACTTTTTCCGATCAGAACAGTAAATAGATCACATCAATTATGGCTTCCCATAGCAAATGAACTGGCAGCACTGCATGGAAACTCAGACCGGCTACAGTATGTCCTCCACTACACCAAGATGGCTCCGGAGCGTCGCAGCCAGCATGTTCTCCACTCACCAGACGTGACGTCACAAAGCCTCCGTCGGAACCAGAAATTGCATCAACGCTTTTCACCCCCGATCCAGGGTGTTATCAAAGACCATTCCTTTTAATAGGCTGCCTTGCCTTACACAGAAAAGTAGTGCATGACCCTTTTTGTTTTAAATCACGCAGCACAAAAATGCATGGTACTTTGTTAGCAAGATGCATTGGGTATCATGGCATCACCATGTGTCTGCAAAATAAAATGCACGTTTTTGTGTGTTGGGATAAGACGCATCCCTACAATGCACAAGTGTGAACCTAGCCTTAGGACAATTTAAAAAAAATGAGAATAGAAAATGCTAAAAATTTAAGCTGTCACTTGTAGAAGCCACTCTTTCATCCTCTGGGAAATTTAAGGTCACTCAGTTCTGATTTTATTTCCCTAAGTTTTGGGGGTTTTTTAATAGCTACATCAGGACATGTGCACATTTTAGGATGCTTCTTTGGGATCCATAGCAAATGTATTCCACTATCATATTCTATTGACATTAGAAATGCCTTTGGAGAAGAGTTGCAGTAATCCTGACAATCTCCTTATGGACCTCCAATGGTGATTGGCAGGTGAAATGATTGGTCTTAGGAACCTGCATTTCAGAGTATCAGTTATTGATCAGAGTCCAATATTGCCAGTTGTAGTTTACCCAGCTGTGATAGAACAAAGGTTCTTTGCTATGTTATCTTTTGGGATGACTGAGCCAATTTCAAAGCAGTAGAATTGTCTTTATGCCTCCATGAGGATTGTCAACATGCCCAAAATCACTAGCAAAGGACTCACCTGGGTTATTCTTCTGGGCTGCAAGGTCACCCAGGCCACCAATATACTGTGTGAAAGTTTACACTCCAGGGTCAGAGGAGAGGTCAGCCAATTATAAAGACATTTCTTTATTTAAACAGGACAGATAATTGGAAGTGCAATATCTGTTGATCCAGGTCCACATTGAGGAGGTGGTAGAGTGTATATACATTACATAACAATTGGTCGTTAAGCACCTCAAAGGTTGTCTGGGACTGTTTGAAGATAATGTTGCCTCAACAAGAGGTTTTTCTCCTAAGTTATCCTGACACATAAAGATGCCAGCTAACATTAGAGAACATTCACCCAATTGTGGCCCTTCACAGTCAGATCGGGAAATGTTTGTACATATGTAGGCCTTCTACAATGTTTGATGGCTGAGGCTGCTTAGGGAAGAATGTTCTCCCCAGTTGTTATAATTTCCTATATGATAGGCCACCACCTGCAGTGCTCTCCCTCCCCTCTCAACAGGCACAAACCACCGTGGATTAGCATGTTAAATACAGCAATGACAGTGCTCTGCCTTTTGGCTAAGATCAAGTGTAGTATCTGTTCTTATCAGTGTCCAGCAGGGGTGCTCCACGGTCATTCTATAGCTGGTTGTATAGTACCCCTGCTGGTATGATGGGGATCCTGATGGTTAGTACAGGTTGGAACAGAAACCGTGGTGCCCATAGATAGTTGGGGCCCGGGAGTAATTCCCCCTGGAAAACCGGAGGGGCCCAGTTTCTCCTGATTTGAATGGATCTACCTTGTCTGGCCAGGGGCCGGGAAGGCAGAAAGTCCCTGAAGGTCGCCTCAGGGGTGGTCTTAGTAACACTTGGGTGTGGGACCCCGGCGTGTGAAAAGGCACATGGTCACTGTGTTCAAACACTTTTCCTGCACAGCGCCTTTAGGACCAGGCCTTCTGGCTAAGTTCTGGGCAATTTTTGCTGCAGGCCTCAGGGCCTGGTCTCTGCACAATCTGCACGACCACTTTATTTATTTATTTATTTATTTATTTTTTCTCCCACGTTTGTCACTTTAACTTTTATGTGTGTGTTTTATTTCCTCACAGGATGGAGGGTGTGGGTCCTCGGGCCTACCCTGAAGTCTAGGGGGAGGATGTGTGGCCTTTTGGTTCCTTCGTCCCCTGTCCCTAGGGGGTTTTCTCTTCGGGAGAGCCCCCTGACCAAGTACTGTGTGGCTGGCTTCGGCTGGCCACAAGGAACGGTGGTCCGCCAGGCCTTTTGGCTAGGTGGACCAAATGGGAACCTTGTCCCTGTCAGGAGCTTCGTGCCCCAGGGGATCAGGGTAGAGGTCCATCCCCTTCGGGGGAAGGACAAAGCACACCCCTAAGTGCACTTTTTTGTGAGGTGTTTTGCACTTGCACGTTTTTTGTGATTCACGTACGGGTTTTTCGTTTTCGCACGTTCGCGGACTTAAAAAAAAAAAAAAAAATTACAGTGCTCTGTAGGTACCAGACAAACTTGTAAGTGAACAATCTATACTATAAAAATCATTCATTTGAAGCATGCATATATTTAATTTTCTTATTGAAATTACTTTTCCAAGTACAGGAGATTAGCATTACTTTATTAATCTTGAACTGGTTGCTGATACCTTACAAATTACTTTTTAAAGGACCTTCACATTTTTTTTAGCGCACCATAATGGAAAAGTTCAATTGTAGTTCATATCTGTGAGTTAATCAAATAGAAAATGTGTGTGGTGCTAATAAACTATAATCAAATGAAGACAATCGATATAAAACTATCGATCTTAAATCAAAACGAAAACAATCAATCAAAATACTCAATTGAACAACTTGTGCTTAAATCAAAGAACTGTGTTAAAGAACCATATGTTACATATACCTGTAAAACAATCAACAGTCTCAAAGTCTTCAAAAATATTTGTGAAGTCCAAAAATCTTCAAATTATTACGTGCATCCACCAGTGTGCTCTACAAATATATTTACACAGTTAGGATCCACTCCACCACCCCAATGTGCTCAAATATTAAATCTGCCCACCTGGGATTTGACCTCTATAGCAGCAGAAGGTCAAAACAGGCAGTACAGTGTGAGACTCCTCATTTTTCATCCACCACAGGAAGAACTGGGATCCTATCCAGGAAGTTTCAATCCACCACCATCCACTCCATTGATGTAATAGATGCCCCTACTACTCCATCTACTCACATTAGAGCAATATAAAGTAGCATATCTCTTTAAATATCATATACATAGGAAAACCACATTGCTGCTCGCTAATCCTGATGAGGTCACCGCCTTTATTCCACCCTTACACGTTACGTCCCTCAGTGGGACTTCTTCAGAGGGTCTGTGCATTGTGGTGCACTAAACTGCAGGTCCTTTGCGGTATAATGGGGATGTGTGTTGAGGTACCATTCAAAATAAATGGCACTGTGATTTGCAGGTTACTATCCATTAGCTGGAGATAAATCCGTCACTGATGATACTGAAATTTTTTAAGTGTAAGTGTAAGCTTACACAAGTCCATATACACACTGACTAATAGCCAACCAATTTAGAAAACTTTTTTGCATGTTTTTATTTGCTAATTATAGCACGGGAGCAGAATCACACACTTTTGGAACCATAGACTTTTAAATAGAAGATCCTTATGTGTAAACAAGCATAATTGTGTAAACAAGCATTAATACAAAAAATCTAGCTCCTTCCATACAGCAGTAAGACCCAAATATAAATGCATAGTGGCTAAGTGGTTAGCACCCCTGCCTGGCAGCACCAGGGTTGTCAGTTTGAATCTCAACCACAGCACTACCTGCCTGGAGTTTGCATGTTCTCCCTGTGCCTGCGTGAGTTTCCTCTGGATATTCTGGTTTCCTCCCACACTCCAAAAACATGCTGGTAGGTAAATTGGCCCTAGTATGTATTTGTATGATTGTGAGTTAGGGACCTTAGATAGTAAGCTCCTTGAGGCAGACTGATGTGAATGTATAATATATACAGTGCACTCATTAAATATTCAAACCCCTTTAATTTTTTTCAATTTTGTTATGTTGCAGCCTAATACTACAGTTGTTTAAATTCATTTCTTTTCTCATTAATCTATACTCAGTGCCCCATATTAACAAAGTGAAAACAGAATTTTAGAAATGTCTGTGAATTTATTAAAAAGAAATATCTGAAATATCACATGTACCTAAGTATTCAGACCCTTTACTCAGAACTTTGTTGAAGCACCTTTGGCAGCAATTACAGCCTCAAGTCTTTTTTGGTATGATGCAACAAGCTTTGCACACCTGGATTGGGGGATTTTCTGCTATTCTTCTTTGCAAAAACTCTCAAGCTCAGTCAGGTTGGATGGGGACTGCCAGTGAACAGTCATTTTCAGGTCTCTCCAGAGATTTTCAATAGAGTTCAAGTCAAGGCTCTGGTTGGGTCACTTTAGGACATTCACAGAGTTGTCTCCAAACCACTCCTGTGTTGTCTTAGCTGTGCGCTTAGGATTGCTGTCATGTTGAAAGATGAACCCTCGGCCCAGTCTGAGGTCCTAAATGCTATGGAACAGGTTTTCATTGAGGATATCTCTGAACTTTGCTCCATTCAGCTTTCCCTCAACCCTGACCAGTCTCTCACTTTTTGCTGCTGATAAATACCCCCACAGCATGATGCTTCACTCTTGGGATGGTATTGGGCAAGTGATGAGTGGTGCTTGGTTTCATCCACACATAACGTTTACAATTGATGCCAAGCAGTTCAATCTTGGTTTCATCAGACCAGAAAATCTTGTTCCTCATGGTCTGAGAGTCCTTCGGGTGCTTTTTTGCAAACTCCAAGCAAGCTTTTATGTGTTTTGCACTGAGGAGAGAATTACATCTAACCACTCTGCCATAAAGCCCAGATCAGTGGAGGACTGCAGTGATGATTGTCCTTCTGGAACTCTGTCCCATCTCCACATAGGACCTCTGGAGCTCAATGAGAGTGACCATCAAGTTCTTGGTCACCTCTCTTACTAAGGCCCTTCTGATTGCTCAGTTTCACCAGGTGAACAGCTTTTGGAATGGTCCTGCTTGTGCCAAGCTTCTTCCATTTGAGAATTATGGAGGCCACTGTGCTCTTGGGAACCTTCAGTGTAGCAGAAATGTTTTCATAGCCTTCCCCAGATCTGTGCCTTGCAGTAATCCTGAATACTTTATAAATGCACTGTGTGTAAAGAGATGCATACATTTTTGGCACCATATAAATACCTGTAATAAATAAAGTAAAAGAGTGTCCAAACAAAGGACAATTTTATTGTCACCAAAAACAGCAATTTTTTAACTGTATCTAAGAATCTCTTCTTCAGGCGGCAGTGACACTTTTTTTTGTTTGAATATTTTACACTTATAATATCTTGATTCAAGTTTTTCTCAGGTATTCCACTTAAAGTCTATTGGGCCATAAACAAGCAATTCTACCCTAAAGAAGCTTGTGTACTTTTTCAAGCTTCCCACAATATGTGACAGATGACACAATGCTCAGGCATGAACGAGCCCATTGAGAATAATGTGATTTTTCATCTAGAGCATTGTCACTCTTCAGGAAAGTGTAGGTGTAAAGAGTTCATTCACATTATGAATTGTATTAACATACTGTATGTGTGTCAACTTAGTGCATTACAGTGTGTTACGGTATCTGTGTTAAGATAATACATTATTTTAAAGCAGAACGTTACTCCATATGTCCATTGCAGTCTTTGCCTCCATCCCCACATTTCTTTTTGCCAGCCCCTGCCCCCACAGCCATTCTGGTTTTGGCCATACTACAGCAGACCCTGTAGCTGCACGTGTCATCAAGGACTGGGCTGCCGGCACTCCTGGCTCCTCCCCCCTGCCGAATGTCCACCATAGCAAGCTGCTTGCTATGGGGGTACTTACATGGGCTTGAACCAGAGCCACACTCTGTGTGTCCATTGTGACTGACAGCAGCAGGAGCCAATGGCTCCCACTGCTGTCTCAGAGCCTATGAGGAGAGAGAAATAAGGGGGGGTAAGGGGGGGCTGTACACAAAAGGTTTTTTACCTTCATGCATAGAATGCCTTTAGAATTACTTTAATTAAACATTGGACATGTAACATTTTTTCACAGCTCTCTACAACCCATGGCATGTGTGTTGTGATGCAAGTTCATTACCCACCACGCTAACAGTGCTTTGTGGTGCCATTAAAATTGAGTGGCTCCACAATGCACTTTATCCATGGATTTTACCATGATTTACAGTAACGTGCCAGAGTGGATGGGATTTAAAGATAAACTGTAGCCAAAACTTTTTTTTTTAGTTTGGATAGAATAAGGGAAGGTTTTAACCCCTGTCAGGTTTATGTTTGCCCTCTTGGTCCCAATGGCGAAATTAACCTTCACTTACTGTTCCATAGCCAAACCAGGAAGTTAGGGGAAATCCCTGCAAATTAAGAGAATCTCTTGGGGACCCCCAGGTCATCATAACTAGTGTCCCCATTGGAAAATTTTCCTCTCTATTACTTTTCAGGGGACAACCCAAAATTTAGGATTTTCTTTTGCTTTCACATTCACAATGATAATGGTGAACAGCACAAATATAGGGACACAGACAGCATTAAAAACTGACAGGTGTTCTAATCCCTCTAAACTCTTTCCAAAACTAAAAAAAAATTTTGCCTTTAGTTATATTTTAAATTTGAAAGAAAGGGATTGCTCTTGTGAGATTTTAGTAGTGCAACCAAATTACTGAAACTTGCCAACATAGTCCTGGCCATCATCTCATGAGACTGATCTTTTAACACTTGCCCTACAATCTTCTGCAACCCTAATTGTTGAATTACAGTATATATATTTTATATATATGTTTAGATCTACCTCCTCTGCAAGACCCATGAGTGCCTCTATTGTATATATATATATATATATATATATATAGATAGATAGATAGATAGATAGAGAGAGAGAGAGAGAGAGAGATACATACACTGCTCATAAAAATTAAAGGAACACTTTGAAAACACATCGGATCTCAATGGGGAAAAATATAATGCTGGATATCTATACTAATATGGACTGGGTAATGTGTTAGGAACGTAAGGTTGCCCCAACATTTGATGGAAATTAAAACGATCAACCTACGGAGGACTAAATTAAGGACACTCAGAAAATCAAAGTGGAAAAATGATGCAGCAGGCTAGTCCATTTTGCTGAAATTGCATTGCAGCAACTCAAAATGGTACTCAGTATGGCCCCCACCTGCTTTTAGCATGCCTGACAATGTCAGGGCATGCTTCTAATGAGACAACGGATGGTGTCCTGGGTTATTTCCTCCCAGATCTGGACGAGGGTATCACTGAACTCCTGGACAGTCTGAGGTGCAAGCTGGTGGTGTTGGATGGGCCGAAACATGATATCCCAGAAGCGTTTTATTGGATTTAGGTCAGGCGAGCATGGGGGCCATTCAATGGTATCAATTCCTTCATCCTCCAGCAACTGCCTGCATACTCTTGCCACATGAGGCCAGGCATTGTCGTGCACCAGGAGGATCCCAGGACCCACTGCACCAGCATAGGGTCTGCCAGTGGGTCCAAGGATTTCATTCCGATACCTAATGGCAGTCAGGGTGCCATTGTCTAGCCTGTAGAGATCTGTACGTCCCTCCATGGATATGCCTCCCCAGACCATCACTGACCCACCACCAAAACAGTCATGCTGAACGATGTTTCAGGCAGCATAACATTCTCCACGGCTTTTCCAGACCCTTTCACGTTTGTCACATGTGCTCAGAGTGAACCTGCTCTCATCTGTGAAAAGCACAGGGCACCAGTGGTGGACCTGCCAATTCTGGTGTTCAATTGCAAATGCAAATCAAGCTCTATGGTGCTGGGCAGTGAGCAAAGGGCCCACTAGTGGAAGTCAGGCCCTCAGGCCACCCTCCTGAAATTTGTTTTCTAACTGTTTAGTCAGAGATATTCACACTAGTGGCCTGCTGGAGGTCATTTTGTAAAGTTCTGGCAATGCTCATCCTGTTTCTCCTTGTGCAAAGGAGCAGATACCGGACCTGCTGATGAGTTAAGGACCTTCTATGGCCCTGTCCAGCTCTCCTAGAATAACTGCCTGTCTCCTGGAATTTCCTCCATGGTCTTGAGACTGTGTGCTGGGAGACACAGCAAATCTGAAAATGGTACGTATTGATGTGCCATCCTGGAGGAGTTGGACTGCCTGTGCAGCATCTGTGTGGTCCAGGTAGCGCCTCATGATATATATATATATATATATATATATATATATATATATATATATATATATATACAGTGGGGATCGAAAGTTTGGGCACCCCAGCTAAAAATTTGTATTAATGTGCATAAAGAAGCCAAGGAAAGATGGAAAAATCTCCAAAAGGCATCAAATTACAGATTAGACATTCTTATAATATGTCAACAAAAGTTAGATTTTATTTCCATCATTTACACTTTCAAAATAACAGAAAACAAAAAAATGGCGTCTGCAAAAGTTTGGGCACCCTGCAGAATTTATAGCATGCACTGCCCCCTTTGCCAAGCTGAGACCTGCCAGTGTCATGGATTGTTCTCAATCATCGTCTGGGAAGACCAGGTTATGTCAATCTCAAAGGTTTTAAATGCCCAGACTCATCTGACCTTGCCCCAACAATCAGCACCATGGGTTCTTCTAAGCAGTTGTCTAGAAAACTGAAACTGAAAATAGTTGACGCTCACAAAGCTGGAGAAGGCTATAAGAAGATAGCAAAGCATTTTCAGATGTCAATATCCTCTGTTCGGAATGTAATTAAGAAATATCAGTCATCAGGAACAGTGGAAGTTAAAGCAAGATCTGGAAGACCAAGAAAAATATCAGACAGAACAGCTCGCAGGATTGTGAGAAAAACAATTCAAAACCCACGTTTGACTGCACGATCCCTCCAGAAAGATCTGGCAGACACTGGAGTTGTGGTACACTATTCCACTATAAAGAGATACTTGTACAAATATGGTCTTCATGGAAGAGTCATCAGAAGAAAACCTCTTCTACGTCCTCACTAGAGATGAGCGAATTATTCAAAAATTCGGTTCGGCTGATTCGCCGAATTCGCCGAATAAATTCGCTTCGAGCCGAATATATTCGCTGCGAATTTAACTTATAAAAAGGGTGTTTCTAGGCTTCAGAGAGCCTTTATATTAGTGCAGAACACTGTACCTTTAATTTAAATGCCCTTGGAGTCTGCTGGGGAAGAGAAATAATACTGTCAGTCAGTATGACATGCAGATGAGTGCCGTCGATCTTAGAATCACCGCACACTTCACTCATTTGGGCAGTCACGGGGCCAAAACCAGAGTGTGGAGCCACAGTGTGGCGGTGGAGGCAGCAGCAATGGGAGGCCATACAGCACCCTATGACAAAATGGAACCCACCAGCAGTGTGAGGAGACCTGAAAGTGGCACATGGCAGAGTGTGGCGATGGAGACAGCAGCAATGGGAGGCCGTACAGGGACCCATGACACACTCTGGACCTGGCAGCAGCATGAGGAGGCGGTACAGGGGCCCATGACAGATTACGGGCCTGGCAGCAGCATGAGGAGTCGGTACGGGGGCCCATGGCAGGTTACGGGCCTGGCAGCAGCATGAGGAGGCGGTACAGGGGCCCATGGCAGAGTGGCGGAGCGTAAGCAGCTAAAATTGAAGGCCATACAGAGGCCTATGTTAAAAAGTCCCCCCAGCAGCAGCGTGGGGAGACGACTATCAAGAGTCCAATGGCAGAGTGGCGGAGCAGAAGCAGCTTCAATTGAAGGCCATACACAGGCCTAGGTTTAAAAGTCCCTCACAGTTAATTCCAATAACGAACTCTACTCCTCCGTGCAATCTACTTACGAGACCCTGGGCAGGTCTGGGTCCAATTTGTGGTAGAGACTGGTTTTGTTCAGCCATGCTTGAGCGAGTAATAACAGGTCTGTGCTGCCCTTTGGTGTCTTGCTTAATGCGCACAACACTGAACGTCCCAGCGTTTGTCAACAATTTGCCGTTAAGTGATGCAAACCCGCTGAACCACGTTCATGAGGAGCCGGTACAGGGGGCCATGAATCAGTATGGACCTGGCAGCAGCGTGAGCAGACGACAGAGGCACATGGCGCAGGGTGGCGGTGTAGGCAGCATTATTCTGAAGCCATACACAGGCCTAGGTTAAAAAGCGGAAGCCGTCAGCAGCGTGAGCAGACGACAGAGACACATGGCGCAGGGTGGCGGTGGATGCAGCAGTATTCGGAAGCCAAACACAGGCCTCGGTTAAAAAGCGGAAGCCGTCAGCAGCGTGAGCAGATGACAGAGGCACATGGCGCAGGGTGGCGGTGGAGGCAGCAGCAATGGAAGGCCATACAGCACCCTATCACAAAATGGAACCCACCAACAGTGTAAGGAGACCTGAAAGTGGCACATGGCAGAGTCTGGCGATGAAGTCAGCAGCAATGGGAGGCCGTACAGGGACCCATGACACACTCTGGACCTGGCAGCAGCAAGAGGAGGCGGTACAGGGGCCCATGGCAGAGTGGCGAAGCGTAAGCAGCTTAAATTGAAGGCCATACAGAGGCCTATGTTAAAAAGTCCCCCCAGCAGCAGTGTGGGGAGACGACTATCAAGAGTCCAATGGCAGAGTGGCGGAGCAGAAGCAGCTTCAATTGAAGGCCATACACAGGCCTAGGTTAAAAAGTCCCCCCAGCAGCAGCGTGGGGAGACGACTATCAAGAGTCCAATGGCAGAGTGGCGGAGCGGAAGCAGCTTCAATTGAAGGCCATACACAGGCCTAGGTTAAAAAGTCCCCCCAGCAGCAGTGTGGGGAGACGACTATCAAGAGTCCAATGGCTGAGTGGCGATCCGGGAAGTCAGCGTTGTGATTGCAGATGCAATGCAGAGATTCTATGAGGTGATGCCGTGGGTGCGAAGAAGATCATATACCGTCGTACTTCCATCCATAAGACGGAACAACCTGCGAACCGGGAGCTTTATTGCCCTGACCCGCTGAGCAACTTCTGGGATACCCAAGAGGCCCATGGCAGAGTGGCGGAGCGTAAGCAGCTTCAATTAAAGGCCATACACAGGCCTAGGTTAAAAAGTCCCCCCAGCAGCAGTGTGGGGAGACGACTATCAAGAGTCCAATGGCTGAGTGGCGATCCGGGAAGTCAGCGTTGTGATTGCAGATGCAATGCAGAAATTTTATGAGGTAATGCCGTGGGTGCGAAGAAGATCATATACCGTCGTACTTCCATCCATAAGACGGAACAACCTGCGAACCGGGAGCTTTATTGCCCTGACCCGCTGAGCAGCTTCTGGGATACCCAAGAGTTTGGCTTCATGTTGACGGAAGGGCACCAGTGTCAGTGCTCCGGAGGGAATATAGCTTCAAAGCTGACACTTAAAGGTATATCGACGGTCAGAGACCACAGGAAGTGGAGCTTGCGTCTTAAATCGACTGAATGTGGCAGACGTGAAACGTCTATGGGCCGTATATGAAATGGGTTGTTCCTCTTTCTGGAATAAGTGTTGGAAATGGCCACTCTTTTTGGTGTGGCGTTTTGTCTATTTAATTCCGATAACGGACTCTACTCCTCCATGCAATCTAGTTACGAGACCCTGGGCAGGTCTGGGTCCAATTTGTGGTAGAGACTGGTTTTGTTCAGCCATGCTTGAGCGAGTAATAACAGGTCTGTGCTGCCCTTTGGTGTCTGGCTTAATGCGCACAACACTGAACGTCCCAGCATTTGTCAACGATTTGCCGTTAAGTGATGCAAACCCGCTGAACCACGTTCATGAGGAGCCGGTACAGGGGGCCATGAATCAGTATGGACCTGGCAGCAGTGTGAGGAGACCCGAAAGTGGCACATGGCGCAGGGTGGCGGTGGAGGCAGCAGTATTCGGAAGCCATACACAGGCCTAGGTTAAAAAGCGGAAGCCGTCAGCAGCGTGAGCAGACGACAGAGGCACATGGCGCAGGGTGGCGGTGGAGGCAGCAGTATTCGGAAGCCATACACAGGCCTAGGTTAAAAAGCGGAAGCCGTCAGCAGCGTGAGCAGACGACAGAGGCACATGGCGCAGGGTGGCGGTGGAGGCAGCAGTATTCGGAAGCCATACACAGACCTAGGTTTAAAACTGGAACCCAGCAGCGTGAGCAGACGACAAAGACGCACATGGCAGAGGATGGATCTGGCAGCAGTATGAGAAGGCGGTACAGGGGCCCGTAGCACAGTGTGGTGATGGGGGCTACAGCAACTGGATGCCAGAAAGTGGCCGATAGGGCTATATACTGCATGGAATTATAAAGTTGTAAAGACAGCGGCCTATAAGGCTATACACACTATAACAATCATGACTTGATTGACCATTGGCCTATAAGGCTATACACAGCATGAATATCATGACTTATTCTGAGAGTGGTTTGGAAGGCTATATACAAAAAGTAATTCATGAGCTGTCCGGACAGCGGACAATAAGTACATATATACAAATCAATTCATCAGCTGTCCAGCCAGCGGCCTCAAAGGCGACATATATAGAAAGCAATTCATGAGCTGTTCAGACAGCGGCCTCTAAGGCGACAGATATACAAAGCAATTCCCGAGGTGTTCAGGGAGCGGCCTGAACGGCTAGGTTATTACTAAATATATTTTTGTGGCCAAATATCGGCCTATAAATAGATGTCTACACAGTGACAAAAAATTATGTCACCAGACAGCGGCCCCTAAGGCGACAGATATACAAAGCAATTCCCGCGAGCGCACAGGGCCCACAGTGTCTGAGGATGGACGTTGGCGCAGAAAGGCAGAGACCAACTGACTACATAGGTGGTTTTTATAGTACTTTATTTTGGCCTCCCTCTCAGCAGGTGTGAAAAAGGCCACCATTTTTGAACGGTAGCGAGGGTCCAACAAGGTGGACAGCCAAAAGTCATCCCTCTGTCTGATGGTTATTATTCAGCTGTCGCTACGCAAGCAACCGAGCATGCTATGGGCCATTTGTGCCAAGGAATGCGAGGGACTCCCTGCCTCCATCTCCACAGCATACTGCCACGGTGTTGTTGACCAATCAATATCACCAACAATCGGGAACGCCGAGGAATTCTGGTCCGCCGAGACCTCCTAATAGGTCCTATCCACCTCCTCATAATATAGCTCCCCTTATACCACAGGGACCTCAGAATTATCACCCTCCTGCTCCCCAACCCACGCATTTTTTAGGGACAGGTCAGGGGACAAAAAGAAACAAAGAGGGAAAAGAGGAGGAAGGAGAACGCACGTACACCCCCAAAAAGAGGAAATTTTAAAAGGCAATGGGATTTTTAACCTCAGTAAAGTTGATCTCTCTGAGGACGAGATCAAACTACTTGATAAAGGCCTTAAGTTTGCTCCCACCAGATATCTCAACAAATTTGAAGCATTTATAGATGTTCAGAAATTTTCTAGGAAATTGTCCATTAAGAGGTATTTCCTTTCCAACCCCGTTAACAGGGAGTCCCCTGCATCTAGTTACTCCAATTTAAGCAACGCTTCCACCTTTAATCCACCACCCCAAGCTAACTCTGCAGTAGGCCTTTTTCGTGAGCAGGTCCTTAAAGATTTGAATAGTCTTCCTATAAAAAAGTATCACACTGATTTCTCTACTAGAAAAGCTATGAATTCCATTCTAGAGAAGAAAGATTTGGTCATCCGTCCTGCGGATAAGGGTGGGGGAGTGGTAATCCTAGATAAGCAATACTATATGGATGAGGTGTACAAAATTTTGAATGACACCACTACCTATCTACCTCTGAATGCTAACCCTATCTCCAATTACAAGAAATCTCTTAAGAGTATTATTAGTTCAGGGTTTGACAACAAGTTAATCAACCAGAAAGAAAAGGTGTTTTTGTGTCCTAAAGTACCCAAACTACCAATTTTATACATCTTGCCTAAGGTGCATAAGGATGCTGTGCACCCACCAGGAAGGCCTATTGTAAGTGGGATCAATTCCCTATGTTCTAAGATTGGAGCTTATATAGATCATTTTCTCCAACCAATAGTTGCTCTTACACCATCCTATTTAAAGGATACCAAGCAAGTACTTAATGCTATACAGGACGTGGCTACCAACACCACAACTTACTTGGTTACTGCAGATGTGGAAGCTCTGTATAGCAGTATTAGCCACCATGAAGGGCTACAGGCAGTTGAGTACTATTTGAGAAATCATAGCTCTCTAACTATACCACACACGGGTTTTATCCTTGAACTGTTGGACTTTGCTATGAAAAAGAACTACATGTGGTTCGATGGCAATTTCTATCTGCAGATTAAAGGCGTGGCGATGGGGGCTAAGTTTGCCCCCAGCCTCGCCAACCTCTTTATGTCATACTGGGAGGAAGAGGTCATTTACGCTAGGGAGTGGCCTGAACTATCCTTCTACAAGAGGTACATTGATGACATCCTGTTATTATGGAATGGTAGTGAGCAATCGCTCATCAATTTCTTCGGAACACTTAATTATAACACCAGTAATATCAATCTGACGTTCAACTACAGTATGATGGAGATTAATTTTCTGGATTTAGTTCTCATGAATGTTGGAGGTAGGATTATCACTAAATCCTACTTCAAACCTTCAGACCGGAACAGCTACATTCCTCTGGATAGCTGCCACCACCCAAACTGGCTCTCTAACATTCCTAAAAGCCAGTTTCAGAGGATCAGGAGGAACTGTACCGATCTTAAGGATTACCATGCACAAGCTCTGATTTTGAAGGATAGATTTATTGAAAAAGGTTATAACATATCCATGCTTGATGGCACCGTTAACCTGGTTGCAGATATGGGAAGGGAACAATTGCTTACATCTAATCCCAAAT
This sequence comes from Staurois parvus, assembly GCF_062004578.1. NCBI lineage: Eukaryota > Metazoa > Chordata > Amphibia > Anura > Ranidae > Staurois > Staurois parvus. The sequence continues at coordinate 5,649,680 of NW_028317801.1, read as the reverse complement.
CGTCCAAGAATTTAATATGTCCCTTCATTACTACCTTCTCCACCCAGCATAGATCTATCCGTCATATTATTAAGAAGAATTGGCAAATTTTGAGAGCAGACCCCATCCTCAGTAAAATCTTACCTTACTCACCAGAGGTTATTTTCCGTAAGCCATCTACTTTGAGAGATATTATATCTCCTAATGTGATTAATCCTCCTACTAAACCTTTGGCTCTGTTCAATTATAAAGGTTTTTACCCGTGCAATAAATGCATAGCTTGTAAAGTAGATGGCATTAGGAAAAGGAAAATCACCACTTTTCGGTCCAGTTCCAACAACAATACATATGATATTGACAAATTCATATGCTGCAATAGTAAATATGTGGTTTACTTGCTTGAATGCCCCTGCTCCAAGCAGTACATAGGCCGCACCACAAGAAGGCTACGTGATAGGCTTAGAGAGCACATCAACAATATTAGAAAGGGGTTTAAAGATCATTCTCTCTCATTACACTTTAGACGTCACCATGGTAGAGATCCCTCTTCTTTAAAATTTATCGGAATTGATACTGTTGTTCCACACTGGAGGGGTACTCACAAAACCCGAGCTGTCTCCCAGTTAGAGACTAAGTACATCTGCCAGCTAGATACTTTATACCCACGTGGCCTTAACGTCGAACTTGACGTAAATTGTTTTATTGACAATAGCTGATTTTTCTTTTTGTTATGTTTTTCTTTTTATGATATATAATGTACCTTTTTATATTTTTTTGTCTTATGTGAATATTTTTATACTATGGATATCATGGTTATGTTATATGCAGTCACGGGCCTATGTCTTGATTATTTTTTCTTTTTCTTTTTCTTTAATTCAAATCCTTCATGGATGACTCCCCCCCCCCCCCCTCCGTTTTTTACCTTTTAGAGGGATCCCTTTCTTTACTTTTAATTTTTATTTTTTTATTTTTTTATTTTTTTATTTTATGGATCTTTTCTTACCAATCAGGTCCCTGTCACTATAGAACTTTGATTGTTCTGATTCATGATTATGATATCAATGTGTCCTTTGATCTGGCACGTTTTTTCATGATATTGCCCTTGGTTGCATCGCAAACCTCACACTGATTCTGTCATTTATTAGTGACAAGATATTACTTCATATATTGATTTCCGTTTTATTGCTGTAATATATGCCGTTTTGGTTGCATTTAGTTATGCATTCCCCCTCCCCTTTTTTCCGTTTTTTCAACCTTTGCCATTGATAAGATGTGATTCTCTATATCAATTTATATTACTCATGTTTCTGTATTTATGTTTTTTTTGTATCTGTTGACTCTCCTGTTATCTCGGACTGACACACAGATTGGTATGTGAGCTACGATAAAATGGCGCCTAACTACGGCGCATGCGCTTTTTGGTCTATTTAGCGCTGACTTGCACGTCACGGCGTATACCGGTTCTTTCCTCTGAAGATGTGCTTGGCACGCAACGCGTAAGGAAGAACCTACGCACGCCTTGACGCCACGCCGTCGGAGCACTGGGGAGCTCCGGCGGCCACTACATCTGACAGGACGGTTAGTCCTGTTTGCTTTGGCTGCTGATACTAATATTTGTTGGCGGTGTTACTGATACGTTTTATCCAATCTGGATGCATCCTGTCTTTTACTCTAAATAAATGTTTTATAATATACCTTACTATGGGCATTTCTCTTTGTGAGGAGTTTCTCCTCTTAGATACCGAGGATGCAAAGTGAAGGAGTGGTGGTTCTCTCGGGTGTAGCTGTGACTGCTTCCTTATTTATCTCGGGAACGTATGCTTCTTAGACCTGGGGATCTTCATTGATCCGGGGATCACATCTACCCAACTTCAACTGCATCTTTACCACAGTATACACATCATTCCGTTTTTGGGACTTTATATTGACTTTGGAGTACCTATTAAGCACATTGACTACTTATTTTCTTTTTATTTTATTTTTTATTTTTTTCTAGCGCTGCACTTTTTACTTAGTTCTATGTGAGGATTTTTTGGTTGTCCTGTGTGTTCTAGCTGCTCGTTTTTAGAAAGCGCTCACTTTCATTCATTGTTTCATATGTAGGGTTGAATTCCACCTTGTTGCAATGTCGCAGATCAGGCGATGCTGTGGAATTCCGTTCTGCCGCTGCAGCTTAAGGAGGGTGTGCTTTGCGGTGTAGGAATGGCTGAAATGCATGCAAAGTTTACGTGACATTTTAAGGATGTCTTGCAGTGGGATGGTGGATTTTAGGAACCGCTTGACAACCAGATTGAACACGTGAGCCATGCATGGCGCATGGCACAACCTTCCTTGACGCAGAGCAGACACCATGTTCTTTCCGTTGTCGGTCAACATGGTTCCGATTTTCAGTTTGCGCGGAGACAGCCATCTGTCGATTTCTCTGTTCATTACACTCAGAAGTTCCTCCCCTGTGTGACTACGTTCGCCAAGGCATACCAGGTGCAGCACTGCGTGACACCGTTGCGCCCTGCACATGTGATATGCCGGTCGGGTAATGGGACTTGGCACGGGGGTGGCGGCTGAGGACACGGCGGAAGAAGAGGTGGTAGAGGCGGACATCTTTGCTGGACCAAGGACGTGCAAACGTGGAGGCAAAAGCGGCGTGACCTGTCCAAGTTGCTGGTGCGGCTGTGCCGGCACCACGTTCACCCAGTGGGCCGTAAATGACATGTACTGTCCCTGACCGTAGTTACAGCTCCACACGTCGGCGCTGCCGTGCACTTTGGCAGAGACCGACATGCTCAAAGACTGGCCCACCATCTCTTCTACATGTGAATGCAGGGCTGGCACTGCCTTTTTGGCGAAGAAATGCCGGCTTGGCACTCTCCACCGCGGCTCGGCACAAGCCATCATTTCTCGGAAAGGTGCTGAGTCCACCACTTGGAAAGGGAGGGACTGCAGCACCAGCAACTTGGACAGGAGGACGTTCAGCTTCTGCACCGTCGGGTGCGTGCTCGCAAACTGTTGTCTCTTGGAAACGGATTCCAAGAAAGACTGCTGACGGAATCCGTGAAGAGGAGTAGCAGGAGAAGGAGCATCTGAACGAGCGGAAGATGCCAACGAGCGACAACTCCCCTCAGCAGAGGTGTTGGAGCCTTGACTGGCTGATAGAGGGCGATTGACGTCGGGTGACGGAGCAAGTAACGGAGCGGGTGATGGAGCGGGGGCTGGGGCAGGCAGAACCGCCGTATCTTTATCACGGTTTTCCCAGGCCACCGAATGGCGACGCTGCATATGCTGACGCAACGCTGTAGTCCCAACATTGGCCCCCTGGCCACGCTTGAATTTCTGGCCACATAGTCGACATACGGCTACGTTTACTTCCTCGGGCGGCTTGACGAAAAATTGCCACACCGCCGAGTAGGAAACTTTGCCCCTGCTACTCCTCACTGGCTGACTGCTACTTCCTCCATGCACACCGGCACCACTACTGGCCATGGTGGTAGGCTGCAGTGGAGCTGGTGCTCTACTCCGTGGCCGTTTGGCTCCACTGACACTGCTGCGACCCTGCTGTCTCCTGGGCAACCCACCGACTGTTTTGCTCGCTGGCAAGCTGGCACCCTCTTCTCCTGATGATGCGGAAGCAATAGCCTGATGACGACGAGGCTGCCAAGTGCGATCAGCCTCATCATCATCAATTAGGGTCTCCGCGTCACTACTAGCCCCCTCGGCTGCGTGTGGGTCAGGAGACAGACCTGTCTCTAGACCAGCTACCGAGCCACTCTCCTCGCCAGTACTTCTTCGCCTGGCTGCTGAAGAGGCGGATGTCTCCCCCCGTTCCTGACCGCCCTCTGTTAGCTCTTCCTCACTGTACAGTGGGGCTGAGCCCACAGCATGCGATACTTCGCTTGGTGAGGGAACACCAAAGGACAGGGGCAGGTCGAGGACACGTGATTTCAGTTGGCTTGCTCCCGGGCCATGCCAACTAACGGTTGTGTCTGACGTACCCACCGACCGTTGGCTGTAGGTGTCAGAGGTGACCTGGGAAGAGGAAGACGACCGAGTCAACCAATCGATGACGGCAGGGTTGTCGGTGGAGACACGACCGCTGGATGACACCGGGAGCACTGGCCTCTGGCTGCGACTAGTGCTGCCTCGACCCCTTCCTCTGCTGCCACGTCTGCTCGCTCCTGAAACATTGCCTCCTCTGCCACTCCTCTGCGTGTTGTCTGACATACTCTTTAATTCAATAAGCACCCCAAAAATAAAAACGGATTTAACTCTTTGAACGTACAATAGTGGTTGTGAAGCAGAAAGTCAGTTTATTTAGCACAATCGGTCAATTGCAGCTTGCCGTTGGCTGGAAACTGTACGTTTATGTCACTGGAATGCACTAATCACCCAAAAAATATTACCGCCACCCGGCGTGTATATGGATTTAACTCTTTGAACGTACAATAGTGGTTGTGAAGCAGAAAGTCAGTTTATTGTACACAATCGGTCAATTGCAGCTTGCCGTTGGCTGGAAACTGTACGTTTAGGTCACTGGAATGCACTAATCACCCAAAAAATATTACCGCCAGCCGGCGTGTAAATGGATTTAACTCTTTGAACGTTCAATAGTGGTTGTGAAGCAGAAAGTCAGTTTATTGTACACAATCGGTCAATTGCAGCTTGCCGTTGGCTGTAAACTGTACGTTTATGTCACTGGAATGCACTAATCACCCAAAAAATATTACTGCCACCCGGCGTGTATATGGATTTAACTCTTTGAACGTACAATAGTGGTTGTGAAGCAGAAAGTCAGTTTATTGTACACAATCGGTCAATTGCAGCTTGCCGTTGGCTGTAAACTGTACGTTTATGTCACTGGAATGCACTAATCACCCAAAAAATATTACCGCCACCCGGCGTGTATATGGATTTAACTCTTTGAACGTACAATAGTGGTTGTGAAGCAGAAAGTCAGTTTATTTAGCACAATCGGTCAATTGTAGCTTGCCGTTGGCTGGAAACTGTACGTTTAGGTCACTGGAATGCACTAATCACCCAAAAAATATTACCGCCACCCGGCGTGTAAATGGATCTAACTCTTTGAACGTACAATAGTGGTTGTGAAGCAGAAAGTCAGTTTATTGTACACAATCGGTCAATTGCAGCTTGCCGTTGGCTGGAAACTGTACGTTTATGTCACTGGAATGCACTAATCACCCAAAAAATATTACCGCCAGCCGGCGTGTAAATGGATTTAACTCTTTGAACGTACAATAGTGGTTGTGAAGCAGAAAGTCAGTTTATTGTACACAATCAGTCAATTGCAGCTTGCCGTTGGCTGTAAACTGTACGTTTATGTCACTGGAATGCACTAATCACCCAAAAAATATTACTGCCACCCGGCGCGTATATGGATTTAACTCTTTGAACGTACAATAGTGGTTGTGAAGCAGAAAGTCAGTTTATTGTACACAATCGGTCAATTGCAGCTTGCCGTTGGCTGGAAACTGTACGTTTATGTCACTGGAATGCACTAATCACCCAAAAAATATTACCGCCACCCGGCGTGTAAATGGATCTAACTCTTTGAACGTACAATAGTGGTTGTGAAGCAGAAAGTCAGTTTATTTAGCACAATCGGTCAATTGCAGCTTGCCGTTGGCTGGAAACTGTACGTTTATGTCACTGGAATGCACTAATCACCCAAAAAATATTACCGCCACCCGGCGTGTATATGGATTTAACTCTTTGAACGTACAATAGTGGTTGTGAAGCAGAAAGTCAGTTTATTGTACACAATCGGTCAATTGCAGCTTGCCGTTGGCTGGAAACTGTACGTTTCTGTCACTGGAATGCACTAATCACCCAAAAAATATTACCGCCAGCCGGCGTGTAAATGGATTTAACTCTTTGAACGTACAATAGTGGTTGTGAAGCAGAAAGTCAGTTTATTGTACACAATCGGTCAATTGCAGCTTGCCGTTGGCTGGAAACTGTACGTTTATGTCACTGGAATGCACTAATCACCCAAAAAATATTACCGCCACCCGGCGTGTATATGGATTTAACTCTTTGAACGTACAATAGTGGTTGTGAAGCAGAAAGTCAGTTTATTTAGCACAATCGGTCAATTGCAGCTTGCCGTTGGCTGGAAACTGTACGTTTATGTCACTGGAATGCACTAATCACCCAAAAAATATTACCGCCAGCCGGCGTGTAAATGGATTTAACTCTTTGAACGTACAATAGTGGTTGTGAAGCAGAAAGTCAGTTTATTTTGCACTATCGGCAAACTGCAGCACCAACTGTGCACGACAGCCACCAAAAAAAAAAAGGGTGTATGTCACTTTAAATTTTCGATTCTTTGATAGCTGTGGCCCTAAGTAACAATTCTGTGTCCCTGAGTAACGATTCTGTGTCCCTGAGTAACGATTCTGTGGCCCTGAGTAACGATTCTGTGGCCCTAAAGTCTCTGTGGCCCTAACTCTGTCCCTTAATACACACAGGTCTGTCTCTCTTGAATGACCGGAGGCTAATCGAGAATTCTAAGATGGCCGCGATTTATAGTGCTGGCTGGCTGCTGATTGGCTAATGCGATCACATGTCATGAATGCATTTTGGGTCAGCGCGCCTTGTCTGCGCGCCTTCCCAGAGATCCCCGCCCCATCTTCTCTGTCCATTTTCTCCGTGGCCACACATGTCGCCGCCATTTTTGGGAAAATTCGATTCGTGCATCCGAAGTTTGCTAATCTTCGGATTCGTCGCGAATAGAATTTTTCCAAATCTTCGGAACGAATTCCACTTCGTTATGTTCGATTCGCTCATCTCTAGTCCTCACCACAAAAATCATCGTTTGAACTTTGCAAATGAACATATAGACAAGCCTGATGCATTTTGGAAACAAGTTCTGTGGACCGATGAGGTTAAAATTGAACTTTTTGGCCGGAATGAGCAAAGGTACGTTTGGAGAAGAAGGGGCACAGAATTTAATGAAAAGAACCTCTGTCCAACTGTTAAGCATGGGGTTGGGTCAATCATGCTTTGGGGTTGTGTTGCAGCCAGTGGCACAGGGAACATCTCACGAGTAGAAGGAAAAATGGATTCAATAAAATTTCAGCAAATTTTGGATGGTAACTTGATGCCATCTGTGAAAAAGCTGAAGTTAAAGAGAGGGTGGCTTCTACAAATGGATAATGATCCTAAACACACCTCGTAATCCACGGGGGATTACATCAAGAGGCGTAAACTGAAGGTTTTGCCATGGCCTTCACAATCTCCTGACCTCAACATAATTGAAAATCTATGGATAGACCTTAAAAGAGCAGTGCGTGACAGACAGCCCAGAAATCTCAAAGAACTGGAAGACTTTTGTAAGGAAGAATGGGCAAAGATACCTCAAACAAGAATTGAAAGACTCTTGGCTGGCTACAAAAAGCATTTACAAGCTGTGATACTTGCCAAAGGGGGCAGTACAAGATATTAACTCAGCAGGGTGCCCAAACTTTTGCAGACGCCATTTGTTTGTTTTCTGTTATTTTGAAAGTGTAAATGATGGAAATAAAATCTAACTTTTGTTGACATATTATAAGAATGTCTAAACTGTAATTTGATGCCTTTTGGAGATTTTTCCATCTTTCCTTGGCTTCTTTATGCTCATTAATACAAATTTTTAGCTGGGGTGCCCAAACTATCGATCCCCACTGTATATATATATATATATATATATATATATATATATATATACTTATGTGATAATAGATGGCTTCATATGATCACTACCTTTAAATAAAATTTGGCTTTTTGGTTTTTTGGCATGATCAGTCATGTTTTCAATATTATCATACACTTGATGCGCATTTCTTCATTAAAGGCAGTCCTATAGACACCTGAGGTGCCTCATTAGTATTTTTTTTTTTTTTTTTTTTTTTTTTTTATTCCAAAAAAAGTTTTATTGAAGTAAGAAAGACAAAACAGATCATAGACAGATACGGATCGCAACCTCATTAGTATTAAGCAAGCCAGAAATACAACACTGTAATAAATTAGTGCAAACAATCAACTAATAGCTAATATAAAGTAATCAGTTCAACAAAAGTTCCAGTGGTGAATATCAATCTTCAAAAATACTCCATGCTCCATATCCCTGACGATGCTGATTGGTGGCGAAACATGTTGGGCGGCGCCTAGCCAGGGACGTCACACATACGCCACTACTCGAGATTCTAACATCTGTTAGAGATGTGCTCATAATTCCTCATTTTTGTGAGTATATATCTGTCATATTTAAATAAAAAGAGTTTTTAAGTTATAACACCATATATATATAGGATTCCTTCCCTGATCTGTGATCTGTTACAACATGCAGAGGAAGTGATGAAAGCATATCACTACTGAGATGAGTGCTGACACAGAGCACACAAGTGTGTATTGATCTCTGGCAACAGAGATCAATACCTCTGGTAAGAGGCAGATTATTCATTGGGTGGGGGAATCACGCTGGAGTACTTTTCAAGATTTATATTCACCACTGGAACGTTCGTTGGACTGATCACTTTATATTCACTATTAGTTGATTGTTTGCACTAATTTATTACAGTGTTGTATTTCTGCCTTGTTTAACCACTTGCCCTCCAGAGGATTTACCCCCCTTCCTGACCAGGCCATTTTTTGTAATACGGGGCTGCGTTACATTAACTGACAATTGCGTGGTCATGCATCGGTGCACCTAAATGAATTTACGTCCTTTTTTCCCCACAAAAAGAGCTTTCTTTTCGGTATTTAATCGCCTGTGCATTTTCTATTTTTTGCACTATAAAAAAAAAAGTCTGACAATATTGAGAAAAAAACTATATTTTTGACTTTTTGTTAATAAACATGTCCAGTAAAAAAATTTAAAAAATCAAATTTCGCCATAAATTTAGGCCAAAATGTATTCTGCTACATCTTTGCAAAAAATAAATCCCAATACATGTAAATTAATTGGTTTACATGAAAGTTATAGCATCTACAAACGGCTGTATAGATACTGGTAATTTTTATTTATTTTTTTACTAGTAATGGCGGCAATCAATGACTTATAGCAGGACTGTGGGACTGCGACGGGCATTCTGACACTGGGACGAACTGACTTGGTGGCACTGACATCCCCAGTGACACCAATACAGTAATCAGTGCTAATAAAAAGCACTGACACTGTACTAATGGCACTAGGCAGGAAGGGGTTAACATCTGGGGTGATCAAAGGGTTAACTGTGCTGTAGACTGTTTCACATTATGTGCTATGTGTGTGCTTCACTGTAAGCACACTACTTTGTATGGCTCTGCTATGCAGAGCCATACAAAGCAGTGTGCTGGAGCTGACAGGGCAGAGAACTGTATTGTTTACATACAGTTCTCTCCCCCCCGTCGGTATTACTTGGCGATCACCAGGTGCTGGCGAGTAATCACCGTCTGGGACCTGGTGATTGACAGGAGAGGCAGCGAATGGTGGCACAGGGAGTGCACGTGCATGGCTCACGCACGCCCCCTACCCAGAACGGCAAAATCACGTATATTATAGGCGATTTTATGCGCCCGTGCCGCCCTGTAGCAGTATTTCTGCTATAACGTGGACAGCAAGCAGTTAATACTAAGGAGGCACCTCATAGGATTGTCTTTTATGAAGAGATGCGCACCAAGTGTATGATAATATTGTTATAAGTTATTTATCTGACTTTTGTTGGTAGCAGCACTCATATGGTCACATTTTGTTTTCACTAAGCGCAAATAATTTGTTGTAGCATATTTTCAATATCAATGCCAAAATCTCATGATTTCTGCCAGGGTATGCAAACTTTTCAGCACAACTGTATATGTGTGTGTGTGTATGTATTACATATAAAGTCATCACACAAAACATGGTCTCTCATTAGTTTTGCATGAACAACGTTATAAAATCTACCTTCTAATTTCTGTAGCACAATGTAAAACAATGCCTTGTCTAACCAATGGCAATCTGAAACCAGACATAGATTGCTATATTTTTTATTAGCGAATCCGTCCTTGCCTTAGAAGATATTCATAACAATCCGTGATCATTTCCCCACATGTGCCCTGACATGATTTAATCCTCTTATTCCTCCCCATAAAGGTTGTCTTACTTCCTTATAGAAATCACAGCTGTATCTAATAAAAGAGTCAGCATATCAACAAAAACACATCTTGTTCTTAGGATAGCCGTATAACTACATATGAATTTCAGTAGCAAGGATTCTGGAAGCTATTATCATAATTACCAGCATCTTACTAACACTTTGTTCGTTTTCAACATACTTGGTGGCTAAAGTTACGATGGTCAAAGACATTAGGACCAGGGGTCCCCCAAGGGGTTCATTGTCCTTAGGACCTTAGAGGGGCCATTGGGAGTATAAAATGTCCCGATTGTGGCAGGAATGTATGCTGCAGTCTCTGTAGAGTACCATCTTTACTTGTTTTCTTTCTTTTTTTTTTTTAAAACCTAAAAAATTGATAAGAAAAACCTATTTGATAAAAAAAAAAAAAAATGTCCCAGCATTAACATTAGTGGTGGTAAACAATGCCTCTGTATTGGTGTGGCCGAGGGCATGTGGTTAGAGGGAGGAGGAGTAATGTCCCTTTGTTAGTGTCAATGGAATTGTGTCTGAACGGCCCAACAGAGGAAAGTAAAGGGCCACATCCAGCCTGCGGGTCACGGTTTAGGGACCACAGTGGTAGAGGGTGGCTGAGAATGCATTCACAGGCTTACTGCCAGAAGTTAGATATTCAACCTGCATGCTCATATTGCATGCTTATTGCCATGGGGTAGGAGGAGGAATTATGACCATTAGGGTTGGGCTTCATGTTCAAGTTGAACATGGGATGTTCGTGTGTTTGGTGAACACAGGAACGGTTAGGACCCTGGCAGTGCACCACAGGTCAGGTGCAATGCTTTGGCCAATCCCAGCACATGATGATGTCACAAGGGGGCGGGGTGACCCCACCCCCTTACAATATCATTACAGTATTTAAGAACTGACATCCCGGCACAGCTGTCGGCACAAGCCAGCGTTGAAAGCGGAGTGTTTTTTTTTTCTTTTTTCGAGTCGGTGGTGGCTGTGGGCATCGTGATTGACGCTGGATCTACTTCGGGGGACATTTTGTTTCTTTTTGTTTTTAATAAAAGCCTTGTCAAAGACTGTCTACTGTCATTTTTACACTACACTTTTTTTTGTGATTGGGTAGCTGTATCATGTGCCCCATACGCATTCACATTGGGGGGGGATCTGGGGACCCCTTGTTAAAGGGGGCTTCCTGATTCTGATAAGCCCCCCACCCGCAGACCCCATCAACAGACAAAGTGCTTTGGGGGGGAGCCTCCCTGACCCAAAGCACCCCCCCATGTTGAGGGCATGTAGCCTGGTGTGGTTCAGGAGGAGGGGCACTTATTCAGCCCCCATCCTTTCCTGACCTTCTAGGCTACATGCTCAGATAAGGGTCTATTATGGAGTTTTTTTTTAATTTGGCGTGGAGGTTCCCCTCAAAATCCATTCCAGACCCAAAGGGCTTGGTATGAATGGGGGGGGACCCCACACCGTTTTTAAAAAAAAATTTTAATTGCCGGGCAATGCCCGCAGTTCTTTTTACATTTAGCTATCAGCGAGGAACTCCACTGACAGTTGAAACATTAAAGAATGTATTCACTATTAAATACCACATGACTTAATAATATAACTCATGCAGTATTTTAGTAGTTGTGCGGTATTGTACCCAGGGGTGGACTGACAACTCATGGGGCCCCCGGGTAATAGGGGATCATGGGGCCCCTGTGTCCTTGCTAAAACTCAAAAAAGCCTATGAAAAAGGTACCAGGGGCATCTCATGGGGCCCCCTACTGACCCTGTGCCCGAGTTTCCAAATGGTCAGTCCGCCCCTGATCGTACCACATACTCAGATGCTGTAAGATACCCCTCAGTAAATTGTTCCTGTTCAAAGTTTGCGGTCAAACGTTTGGTAGGTTTGAATGTTCGACTGCGAATCAAACAGGGGGTGTTCGACCCATCAATAATGACCATGTATCTTTAGAACTGTCTAACCTTGGGGGAGGGGGGAACAATAGGGACTGGCTAATAATATCTAGCACAGCCAAATATTATATCCGCTTAGTTTAATTGGCGCAGAGCATCAGCTACATCAGATTGTGCCCATATATGTAGGGGTGAACAGCTGGAGCAGGAAATAATCAAGAGATGGGAATGTATTAAAACTTCTTGCTTGTGTTGCTTAAAATGTTAATATATGAAATGATCTTCAACCCAGTCTATGTGGACAGCATGGCCACTTGCTGATTTGGCACAATCCACAAGCAGCTAAACTCTTCAAAACAACACAGAAGTTATATCCAATGTAATTTTTGTTCAGATACATTGCAATATAAAAGATGCATTTTAGTCTTCCATTGTAGGATGACAATGGGGGAATTCATCAAAACTGGAGCAGCCAGAATCTGGTGCAGCTGTGGATAGCAACCAAAAAGCTTCTATTTTTCATTTTCATGGGTAACGGAGCAAGCTGAAGATACTTGAAAATAGCTTTTAAAGCAGAAATATTTTTAGTGCTCATCACAAAAAAGCTTAAGTAATTAACTTATGATGATAAAGAACATTTGCATCTAATAACTAATGATGAGTGGATGAACACCTGAGGATGTCCTAGGGTGACAAAACGCCTTGGGCGGAGCCTCTGGACACACATTCTGACACCATCACGTACACTGCAAGCACTGTGGCATTTTTTTTCAAACTTTGAAGTGCTGTTATTGCCTTTGGAAGAATTTTATATGGATAGTAATCAGCACTACAGACGCATTTGTTTCCTTTTGTGTGGATACCGGTGGCTTTGAATATGATGTCGGAGGTGGCTGAGGCTCATTCCTAATCCTGTTTGGGGACTGTACCATACTGGGGGCTTTAAGGTGCACTTTTCTGGTAAGCTTTGGCTTCATATGCAGAAGTGGTGGAAGATCTGCAATTTTTTAGGAGTCTCACTTTTCATGTTGGATTTTACAGCATTATGGTGAAATTTGTACACAAGGGAAGTTGTATTTTACATTACTTGTGTAATATTCATCGGTGGAAAAGTCATTAACACTTATTGGTTTTCACCGATTTTATTTATATGCCCTGCAATTGGTATATAATAATGGGTGGTGATAACAGGGTTTGTATATTTAGAACTCTTTCACACTATATTACAATGAGTGATGCCATGCATTCTCAATTGTTCTCAACCTACATAGCTGAAAACATTAGTTATCTGGCTGTCTTACCTATCTTCTGACCTAATGCTGAACTCCAGCCTTGCCCTCAGTCTTGCACACTTGAACAGACTTATTTTCGGTACTGAAATTGCTTTCTCTGGTTTCACTTCATACTGTGAGCTTCTTGCAGAGTGCATTAGAAGCTGAAGCAAACCAAATAGAGCCTGCCTCATTACCTGGCTGGAGAACACCCATCATCATCTAGTGCTTTCCTCCCCAGACGTACCACATTAATTTATTGGATTTCAGTTCTTTCAGTTATGGAGACTCAGCTTCACATGTGGGCATTAACTAGGTTGGTCTACCTGCAAATGCAGCCTGCCTAGGAACTCCCCCATACTGGTATTTACCAATCAAGGCATGCCGATGGTGTACTGATTTCACTCTGACTTCATTTGCTACATGCTTGTGCCAGGTCTGTGAGTTAGAAAGTAATGAAGAAGGAGACAGCCAAGGAACTAGCATTTTCAGATAACACTCAGCCATGGCAGTCTAAATATACATTGATCAGCCATACGTTTGACTACTGACAGGTTAAGTGAATAACATGGATTATCTCATTACAATGGCATTTGAAAGTCTGTGGGATATATTAGGCAGCACGTACATACAGTTGTGTTCAAAATAATAGCAGTGTGTTGAAAAAAGTGAATAAAGCTCAAAATCCTTCTAATAGCTTTTATTTCCATACACACAAATGCATTGGGAAAACTACACATTCTATTCCAAATCAAAACATGAAGAAAAATATATCAAATTTGTGTTCCTCTAAAAAAATTGAAGAAAAGTGAATATTAGACTGTTCAAAAAAATAGCAGTGTTTGTATTCTTCTTTACAAACTCAAACATTCACTATATAAACTGAAAAATGTTTGAAGATTTTGCTTTCCTTTGAATCACTTAATTAATATTTAGTTGTATAAGCACTGTTTCTAAGAACTGCTGTACATCTGTGTTGCATGGAGTCAACCAACTTCTGGCACCTGTGAACAGGTATTCCAGCCCAGGATGATTGGACTACATTCCACAGTTCTTCTCTATTTCTTGGTTTTGCCTCAGAAACGGCATTTTTGATGTCACCCCACAAGTTTTCTATTGGATTAAGATCCGGGGATTGGGCTGGCCACTCCATAACGTCAATCTTGTTGGTCTGGAACCAAGATGTTGCATGTTTACTGGTGTGTTTGGGGTCGTTGTCTTGTTGGAACACCCATTTCAAGGGCATTTCCTCTTCAGCATAAGGCAGCATGACCTCTTCAAGTATTCTGATGTATTCAAACTGATCCATGATCCCTGGTATGCGATAAATAGGCCCAACACCGTAGTATGAGAAACATCCCCATATCATGATGCTTGCGCAACCATGCTTCACTGTCTTCACAGTGTACTGTGGCTTGAATTCAGTGTTTGGGGGTCGTCTGACAAACTGTCTCTGGCCACTAGACCCAAAAAGAACAATCTTACTTTCATCAGTCCACAAAATGTTGCGCCATTTCTCTTTAGGCCAGTCAATGTGCTCTTTGGCAAATTGTAACCTCTTCAGCACGTCTTTTTTTCAACAGTGGGACTTTGCGGGGGCTTATTGCAGATAGCTTGGCTTCACATAGGAGTCTTCTAATTGTAACAGTACTCACAGGTAACTTTAGACCTTCTTTGATCTTCCTGGAGCTGATTGTTGGCTGAGTCCTTGCCATTTTGGCTATTCTTCTATCCATTTGAATGGTAGTTTTTCGCTTTCTTCCACGTCTTTCAGGTTTTGGTTGCCATTTTAAAGCATATGTGATCATTTTAGCTGAGCAGCCTATCATTTTCTGCACTTCTTTATATGTTTTCCCCTCTCCAATCAACTTTTTAATCAAGGTACGCTGTTCTTCTGAACAATGTCTGGAACGACCCATTTTCCTCAGAATTTCAGAGAGAAATGCACTGTAACCAGCATGTACAAAATTTGCTGCCTTCCTTCCTTAAATAAGGGCAATAATTGCCACCTGTTTTTCAAAGAATGAATGACCTCACTAATAGAACTCCACACTGCTATTATTTTTGAACATGTCCCTTTTAATTAGTGATTCAATTACACAGAATCAGCAGCATGCATGTCATGACTGTTGGGTCTGTTGCATTTCTATTACTCTACTACACCTGCTAGTAAATTATTTGCCATGTAGAAATATCATTTCTACCAAAAACAGTGATTGATCAGGTTAGTGATGGCTGACTGCTATTATTTTGAACACAACTGTATGTTGTCCCTGAAGTTGTGTTGAAAGCAGAGAAAATAGGCATCATGGTGTGTTGTGTAGTGGCTGAGTAGCCTCAGACTGGTCAGGGTGCTAGAGGTGATCCGTGTCCACAGCCAAAAGTACCTACAATGGGCAAGTAAGCATCAGAACTGGACCACAGAGCAATGGAAGAAGGTGGCCCGGTCTGACCATTCACATTTTCTTTAACAACATGTAGATGGCCTGGTGCATGCACGTCACTTACCTGGGGAAGAGATGGCACCAGGATGCAGTATGGGAAGAAGGTGGCAGAGGCAGTATGATGCTTTGGGCAATGTTCTGCTGGGAAACCTTTTGTCTTGCCATTCATGTGGATGTCATTTTGACACATACCACCTACCTAAACATTGTTACTAACCAAGTAAACCCCTTGATGGAAAGGGTATTCCCTGATAACAGTGGCCTCTTTCAGCAGGATAATGCGCCCTGCCTCAATGCAAAAATGGTTCAGGAATGGTTTGTGGAACACAACAACCAGTTGGAGGTGTTGACTCCAAATTCTACAAATCTCAATCCAATTGAACATCTGTGGGAGGTGCTGGAAAAATAAGTCCAATTCATGGAGACCCCACCTCGCAACTTACAGGACTTAAAGGATCTGCTTGGTGCCATAAACCACAGCATGCCTTTAGAGGTCTACAGGAGTCCATGTCATGACATGTCAGGGCTGTTTTGGCAGCAAAAAGGGGACCTACTCAATATTAGGTGGTTGGTCATAAAGCTATGGCTGGTCTGTATATCTTTGAATTCAGGTTTAGGGGCTTAATAACTTCTATGTAAATCTAGTGACTCTTCAGCTACAATATGATTAGACATAAGCTATTCCTATTTACTACAAGCAGGACATGATTTCTACAAGGAAAATCTGATATGCCTTTTGATACCCACAGGACCTCTCCACAAACTATTTGTTTCCAGAAAGTAAAAGAGACGTTCTTTTTTTTGGGAAAAATTTCACAGCAAAGTCTGGAAAAATGTTTGCATTGTCCTGACCCAGCCACTTTAACGCATTCCTCCATCACTGGCTTGCTGTTTTACAAACTGAAAGAAAGCACACCTGACACTTGTGAGTGCACCAAAGTGTCTCCGAGTGAGGAGTCATGGGCAGTATTTACTAAGTGCTGCTAATCCACAAGGTGCCTGATGTCTCGGCAAAGTTTAATGAATACAGATGGAGGAGGAATCATTGGTCCCCTTTGGCAGGATATGTGCTGATACTGCCATAAATATGGCTAGCAAAGTTACATGGAAGCTGATACTCTGTTTTAATGGGAGAAGTCGCTTGTTTGGGGAGTGCAGGACAGTCTGTCACATGTCAATTTTCACAGCATTTCCAAATTTCTCATATAACCTCTTATCTTTTTTATGTTTTAGTCTGTGTAGGGAAAGTAAATGTGTATTGCTGAAATGTTATTAAAGGGATGCTATTGTATATTTCCATTCCATACACATTTCATGATCACCTGATAAAAAATGTTTGATATGATTTTAAAGTTTTTATTGCTTGCTGTTCCATATTTCAATTAGCAGATTTCCAATGCAGATTTGCAAATGCTCCCCCCCTCAATGTCATCTGTATATCAGGGAATAAAATATGTCTTAGGCCTGGTTCACAACTATGCAGTTTGCTTTTGATCCGTTTCCGCAGTGCTTTTTGCACATGCGTTTTTGACACTTTTTTAATTTATTTTTATTTTTCCAATTTGTTGTTGGGCAGATTAGAAGTCGCAAAACACGTACAAAACATGTCAAAAAATCACTACATGCCTTTTTGCAGCATTTCCATTGAAGTCTATTAAGCCAAAAAAGACTGTTTTGCATTTAAAAAAGTCTGTGACCCTTTCCAAAAATGTAGAGGCTGAAAAACAAAAAAAGCATAGAAGTAAACATGTCTCATAGGAAACCAGGTTAAATGGAATGGAGTGCATTTATGCAAAAAGCACCACAAAATGCATAGGTGTGAACAAGTCTTTAACCTTTTAGCTGTTTTTTTTTTTGTGGAACAGGTTTATACATGGGACTCTACGACCACTTTCCATTGCTTAGAAAAGATGGCACTGTTCAAATAGTACATAATCTTACGGACTTTTCACTCTTTAACAACCCTGCGGTGGTTCTCTTGAACCTGACTTTGATGTCCAGTAAAAGGTACTGTAAACTGCTACTAAAACATTTATTGAATACAGCCAGACCCTGCATCTCCAGCATGTGGAAACTACAATCACCACCCACTGTTTCCCAATAGTTTGCCAGGGTGAATGATATCCAACAGATGGAACACTTGACTGCCCTAAAGGCAACAGAGGAGCTTAATACATGCTGGTTCTACTGGGATCTGTTCAGTTTTTCTAATAAATATCTGCTGTACCTCTGACTCTTAGACAGGCCATAGATGATTCCTATTTCTTTCCGGCAACCACAGATTGCAGGAAAGAAAATCTCTTGATTCCTTCATCAACACAGTCAGTTTTGATGGGGGAATCCTTCCTCTGGGTGCCATCCCTGCTGGGAGAACAAAGTGATTATTGCCAGCGGCTATTCAAGCTGGCAGTAATCTTATGGTGAAAATCCGACATGTTGTTTGAACCCAAGTCGATTGATGGATTGAATTGGGTACAATCAGCCTACCCATACATGGATCAAGTCTTAACTGGTCCCTGCTGTATCAGCCGGGACTTGAAACCTCTATGGCAGTCTTTAGGTATTAATATTCTTCAGGGGCCAATTTTTTTCCCTGCTGTGGATGTTCTCCTTTCTCCCACTCACCCCCTGCAACAAATCCCCCCCCTTTTTTTTGTCCCTCCTCCTTGTATTCCTTCCCTCATTATGCCCCCTGCTTTATAAAACTATAAAATGATGTCTGGTGTGCATTGATGACAGTGATATAACTGCTAAGGGGTCTGGACCACATACTCTTAATTTTTTTTTTTAATTTTACATCACAATTTACATGAATCTGCTCCTCAAGGTTTACATGATCTTTCCTTATACCTGATAATTTGTTCCTTGGTGATGTGGAACATACAGTTCTCTTTATTCCTATAATGACACAACAAACTGTGATGTGCGTTATTGCCCAAACGTCTTTGGAACGACACAATGTGATATGTCTTGCTGTTCACTTTCGATACATACTGATATATTAAAAATAAAAATGTCAATGTTTAGACGGGGACAGACGGAAAGTTCTATTAAAATACATTAACAATGAACCAGTCATGCCTGAATATTTATGTTATGGCTGACATCCCTACATGTGTAGTTTACAATTGCTAGTGAAATCTGCCAGCACATCACAGAATGGGTAATTGTGAAAAAAAAAACCCTCCCCTGCCACCTCATAAACATGAAGTAGGATCTGTCAGTTCACGAGTTTTCAGAAAAGAGCACTTTTAGAGCCTTTTCACACCAGCAGCTGCACTGGAACATAGCTGCTAGTGTGCTGTTGGTTGACAATGATGCCAATGGACTGATTGTAGCACATCCCACTTATCACACTTTAAGACAAACTAAATGGGAGGCGGAGGTGGCCATTCCAATCATGTGACCATTGTGACTGCCTGTCACAGCTGGCACATGATTAGAAGCTCCCAAACGCAATTATGCATCTGGAGCTGTGACAATTTAGGTACTGTACTACGAGTGTGGTCTCAGCACAGAACACTATTCCCCATGGACACATATATGCATGGGAACAGGTAAACAAACTTTATTGGAATATCACAAAATAACAAAGTTCTATTGGCTGCAGCATGGTGCAAGACAGTGGCCTATGTCTCACTGCGCTGTAAATCAGTACCGTATTCCAGACACCACTCCTGCAATGTGATGGTGTGAACTGGCCGGGTAGGAGGCAAGGCATTTTGCCTTGTCTTGTGGTAGAACTGTGCTGGTAAAGCTTCCCAACGCAGTCCTACTGCACTTTGATGTGAATGGACCTAAAAGGTAAGAAGCAACATATAGTACATCATTTCTGGCTTTTGCTTTCACTTTTCCCATCACTATGATATCACATAGGGACTTTTGGCTCATCTTTTCAGAAAAAATGAAAAGATGAACACCCTACAAACCCCTACCCCCTCCCAGCTGCACTCACCTTTGTGGGGGGTTTGAAAACCATGGTGTTTTTCCCTCTTCCTTTCTCTAAAGACGCCAGGAAAGATTATAGCTGTTTTGATTGGTCAGCGCCAGCATGTGACCATGCTGAACAATCAGAACCACTATGATCTGTCCCAACAAAGTAGAGGAAGACCAGCACGGTTTTCAAACCACAGGACCATTGCACCATGCTGCATGGATGATGAAATGGAATCACCCGTGGAGGTAAGTGCAGGGGAGACTGGAGGGTGGGGAGAGTGTAGGATGTTGGTTCACCTTTTCATTTTTTTTTCTAAAAAGGTGAACTAGCACTTTAACTTTATTTCTATCACATAGTCTTTTATTGTGGTCTGTGTTCAGGCTAGTGAGACATCATTTGGATCCAAATGAGGGACAGTTGGCATTTGTTCCATAAATTGAACTGGCTACAAAAATGCTCTTCCAGTGAATCATTTGTGCCTGCTCCCCATCTATACAACTTCCCAGAATATCCTATACATCTGTCTTGTGTCAGTTTAACCTTCTCATTGGTTATTAGTACAGATAGGGGGTTATTAGTACAGATAGGGGGTTATTAGTACAGATAGGGGGTTATTTACTAAAACTGGAGAGCGCAAAATCTGCTGCAACTCTGCACAGAAACCAATCAGCTTCCAGGTTTTATTGCCAAAGCTTAATTGAACAAGCTGAATTTAGAAGCCAATGGGCTAACATGCACAGCTGCACCAGATTCTCTACACCAGTTTTAGTAAATCAACCTCATAGTGTCCAAATATCCCTCATGTCACCAACCTGCAAGTAGCAAAATGATTATCATTTAGGAAGGAGGAGGAATTGTCCAGAAGCTGATGAGTATCCCGTTGGAAATACAGAGGTGCAAGTGCTGGAACACCAAATCCTGATGCAGAAAAACCATCAATTGCTAAACTTCAGTTGGATGGTCCTCAATTTGGCCAAGACCCTCTCTGGATTGTACATCTACATAGTACAATGTGGCTGTTTATGGCAAATGTACTATATGGAAAATTGTTACACTGCACTAGTGTTCATAAATGTTACTTTGCAATCTTGGAAACGTTTACAGCGCTTTTCTACGTCGTTTCTTTATATGTTTTGTGCACTCTTTAAAGATATTACATAAAGTTTACACAAGTCGCAGGAGATGTATAAGAAGTAACCAGCGCCATACGCTTTGTTGAATAGACAGTTTTTTTTATTGACAGGATTCCCTCTAGTGGCCAAAAACAATAATGACATTTGTTTACCATAGTATGGTAAAGTTTACTTGTCTTCAGTTCAAAGAAAGAAAACATTCCTGTCCAGTAAAAAATATTGTACTTAATCCCAAACCCACATTTGGTATCAAAAGGTTGCCCCAACCATTAGAAAGTTTATTTTTAAGCCCCTTTAGGACCAGAGGGATTTTTTTTTCTCAGTTGGCTACAATGTATAAACATGAAATGAGACATTTTTGAAGCGGTTTTCACAAAATTGCAGTGTCCTCTGTTAGACAGTGTGAACGGCAAGTGATCAACTTATAGTCTGAAGTTCCCGTGCTCAGAAAATATTGTATTTTGTACGCACCGTAAAATCCTTTTCTCCGAGTTGATTGATGGACACACCTTCACTAAATCTCAGATAGGTTTGAAGCCGTTAGCTTCAGAAGCAGGACGGAAGATGCAATGTAAAACTAAAGCATGCCTAAGGGGCAGTCCTCTGGTAGTAGCTATTTGGTGTTAGTTCCTTTTTAACATTTCAGTTTGTCTTAGCAATCATAGGGTCCATGCATACTAGGGGCAGAAAAAAAACACCTGAACCTCTGGCAGAAAAAGCTTCATAAAAAATGGCCATTGTGATGGGGTTTTTTTTCTGCCTGAAAACACTGCTCTAAGAATATGCCTCTAAATGCCCTAATGTGCATGGCCACATAGACTAACAGAGTTTCTTATATTGACTGGGGAAAAAACACCAACCGCCTGTATAAGCAGCACTTTTTATGCCCAGTGTGGATGGACCCTTATTGTTTGTAAAAGCCAGGTCATTGCAACTACACCATGCTCATGTATAATTCAGTACAGTCTCCATATAGGGCCAGTATACACACTGAATAATAACTACCATAGATCTACACTCCGCTAGGCAAGAATTTAGAATTTTGATCTTGACTGAAAAATAGTTTAGGGATTAAAATAACGTCCATCCAAAACTAATGATTTAGTTCTGAATGGAAAGGAATAAATTGCCCTGATACATATACAAGGTCGCTCATTCACCTCCACTGTGCTTGATTCCTTGTTCCTGTCAGGAGGCTCTCTTGTGAAGTCAGTGTACCAGATACAGAGGCTCTGGAAGCACATATGAAGCAGTAAACTGCTATTCTATCCAGGAAACACTGCAACACTGTTACAGTCAAAAAGGTCACGCCATTTCCTAATGTACAGTGTTTTATACATTCTGCTGCAACAACATTACAGGTTTTTCTTTCATGTAGGTCTCACTGTAGCCCCTTATCACATGATTCCATGCTGTGCGTAGTCTTATGGTCCAAAATGCAAATCAAGTGATTTCTCTCATTCAGTCTTATGGGGACACTATGGGGCTTATATGCATTCAGAGAAATTCTGAAGATATTTTCTATATAGAGCTATTATGAAGGAAAGGTCCACTGGTAAATACATGGCCACATCTGTGGCACACCATAGCCAGCGTGACACGTGGCATGCTCCAGCACTTTTAGGTGCACTGGTCGTAGCCAGACTGACCAACTCCAATCCATACACTTGATGTCACAGGCATTGCTAATTGTTAAACCATCAGGAACAAGAAGGAGGTGACATTGTGCTGGCCCAACACCACCTACAGAGCTTACCATGCCATAAAACTATCCTCACAGTTAGACTATTATATGAGAAAGTCTGGATCTGTTAAACTAGAAAAGTCCACCAAAAATGGACTTTTCCTTTATTAATGTATAATTCTCTATAAAAATGATCAAAGTCAGATCCAGATCTTGTGACATAATTCCTTGTCTTCTATGAGAAAGACAAAGTGAAGTCTCTATAATTGCAGTTTGTTATCCTTTGCCTGCAGGGCTTTGACAGCTACATCTGCTTTCTGCCGTAGCAGCTCCACTTCCTCTGTGCTCTTCTGGATGTTCTTCAGCAGGAAATGGGAAATGAAGAGTTTTAAGCCTTCACGCAGCATTCCAAGCTTGGGATTGTCAGAGATTCTGATGGAAAAAGACAAAACATTTAAAATGACAAGCAATGAAAAAGCCATGCTAAATAGAAAAAGAGGATTTTTTTTTTAAATGTGAAATTACCATCCATGTATTGTTAAAGTGCTCTCTTCCCCTGCATTCTCTGGTACCTAAACTACCAGATCCCATCTACAGTGTCACCTGCTGCTGATTTAGGGCTTTGCAATTCAAAAAGTCATGAGCAGAAAAGCTCTATGGCTTGCAAAAAAACGCAAAACTTCTCAGACTCATGCTGGATAGATGTTTCAGGGTTAGTTTTCTACTCAATGACTTAAAGCAGGGGTGTCAAACTGGCGGCCCTCCAGCTGTTGCTAAACTACAAGTCCCATCATGCCTCTACCTTTGGGAGTCATGCTTGTAACGGTCAATTTTGCAATGCCTCATGGGACTTGTAGTTTGGAAACAGCTGGAGGGCCGCCAGTTTGACACCCGTGACTTAAAGGGACACTGTCATGAGAGATTAATGGAGGCTGCCATTACTGAACTCTGCTTTGAGATTACTAGTTAACAGACTGCCATTCCAATTCTGAAAATTCAATGTTCTCGGAGTCGCTGAACCAAAAAAAGTATAGGGATAAAATGGTTGAGGATTGACTGAAACGTACAAAAGGAAAAAAAAAACAAGCCTCTAGCATTTTCATAAGGCTTGCAATGGAAGCTACCATACTTCTCTCCCATGATAGTAAAACGGTCATGAAGATGTCCTAAAAATTCTTCCTGTACTACTTGTGAGTCACAGATTTGGAAAAGGCAATTGGCAATTGTTACACTATTTATGACTCAGTGGCTTCAGACTGAATCCAAAGCTTCACTGTAACAGACAGGTAATCAGCATTCTGAGAAGGAGTGATCAGCACTAGCTATCTATATACTTCTTTCATGATCAATTTATTTGAGTTTTCCTTAAAAAAAAAAAAATGCCTAAATGTCAATAAATTCGAGTAATGATGTTATCTTCTGGGCATGAAAGAGACATTTTTTGGACACTACTGTGTAGGAGAATTCTGAACTCTATTTCCATCCACTCTGAGGAGCCACTGTGAAGTCAGCTGACCCAGACGCCAGTTTGTCAAGTAGAAACAAGCCTGTGTATAAGAGGGCAGGAAAAAAAAACAAAAACACACACCAAATGTCTCCTTAACATGACCAGCAAGGAACTCTCATTGGACAGTGTGCTGGTGGATGAGTAGGGGGTTGTGCCGTAATGTGGCGATTCAGCCATGTGCAAATAACAGACAGGGCATAGGGTAGGTGCCAATAGCAGGCATTCTTCTCTTCCACTGTGCTTTTAGTTTTAGATAAAGTGGAGGCCAGGCTTACTTTAAAGAGTTATAGTCATCATACATCCAAAAGGTATATTAGACATAGGCATTCAAGTATGACTGAGGACAATAAAAAGAATGAAATCAGCGGATTCAAGAATCCCACAGTCAACAAAATATAAATCCTATATAACAAGTTCAAGCAATTCAGGAAAGGTACTGCTTTTTCACAGACAGAAGAGGTAAATAAAGTACAACCAAGCATCTACTTACTTTCCAAAGATCACAGCAAGATCATCAACTTCAGCATCCACCAGTATTCTACTTAGAATCTGACGCAGGAAAGAGACTTTTGTTTTATCCAGCTCACTGAACTCTATGACCTGCAAAGATGTAAAAGAAAATATAAACCTAATGCTAAAATATGTCACAACATATACATAGGAACAATAAAACATATACAGTAAATGCATTACTAAAGTCAAAGGTGCTTGGAAAGTTGTTCTAAGATAGGGAGACATCAATCCTACCTTAAAAATAGAGAGCGGAAGAGATTTCTTTTTAATCAGGTGACTCAGGAGCTGGATGAGATTAGAGAATGTGGCTGTTGACAGATTTCCTAAATCCCGGAATTTATCCCACATACTAAACTGAAATGTCATCTGAGAGCATACAAATAAGAGAAATGGATAATTAGGCTCATTTTCATACAGCTCTATTTATTAAAAATAAAAACAAAAAACAAAACAAAACTGGTGTCTGATGTTTCTATCATTGTGATAAAGCTAGATGCCCGATTTGTCTCTGTGTTCAATATTTCACTGAGCTTGAACAAGAATGGAACATGTAAAGGCAGAACTTCTGATAACATAATTGTTCTGGATCAATGACTTGAAGTCTATCTATACCAGCATAAAAACCGGTCACCTAGTATTTTCAGAAGGCCAGATCAGAAGTGGCCTACATATAATTCTCAGCACAGTCATTTTCTAAAGTGAGGCAAACTTGACAAACATGGATTATACTCATTTCTGCTCTTTTTTTCTTGTACAAAGCTCATCCATGGAAACGTAGTAAGATCACATAACACTGAGTAACTCCAACTGCAGCATCACTGCTTGGTGGACAACAATTCACTCACAGGGATACAAAACACAAAAATCATCACATCTCCTTGTAAAGATGTGGTTTTCCATCAGGTGGAGTTTAAAAAAAAAAATTGTAAAGCTTGATTTAACTGCTTAGGCCATTCATAGACAAGCACTGCTCATGTTCCTGCTGCATGTCTTCCAGTGCAACAGCAGGATACTAAACCAAACTGTTCAACTCAAACTCTGTTTGGATTATTCAGAATGTTTTGCATCATGCCAAAAAGAACAAAGCTGAAGTTAATATTGAAGATTCATTTTTAGGTCATTTGATTTCCTTCTCAAAGAATCTACTCTGTAATAAAAGATCAGCAAACTTTAAAACCAACGAGTATAATACTGCATCAGAAAAAGTTTATTCTTTGTTATGACTTTTTATTCGCCTCCACTGCCATATGTGGCACCTTTTGGGGGGGGGGGGGGGTGCGGATACCTGTTTTTGAAAGGTACCCGCTCCCACTTCTGCCTCAGTTCGCCGTGGCGAACTGAGCCGGAAGTTCAGCCCCCTCCTTCCTCTCGCTGTCTCCGAGGAACTTTCATAGGTCCCAGAAGAGGCCCAATGAGAATGAGCAGCGCGTCACACATGCGCAGTAGGCACCCGGCTGTGAAGCCGCAAGCTGTCACAGTCTGGTGCCGGCACCAGGGAGAGAAGAGGCAGAGAAGGGACGGCGCGGGTGAACACATCGCTGGACTCCGGGACAGATGAGGGTGTATTTATTAAAAGTCAGCAGCTACAGCTTTTGTAGCTGCTGACTTTTAATAAACACAAAACTGACTGGAACTCTGCCTTAATCTTGTAAAAAAAAAAAAAAAACAAAAAAAAAAAAACACACACACACAGGCAGACTCGATGGACTACCTGGTCTTTTTCTGCCGTCACTTTTCTATGTTTATACGTTTTGTACAAGATTGTCAGTAGGCAAGGAAATAAAAATACAAAGAGATTTCTAGCACACTTCAAACACTGTCTTGTAGTAAGAGAACTGCATTTTGAGGGCATGTATTACCTGAAACCTCCTGTCATATTCACAAAACTTGCTGGCAAGAAAGGAGTAGAAGGGGTTGTAGAGCTTTTCCTGCAGACAGCAGTCTATAAGGACATGAACAATCTCTCTCTCTTGATGATCTTTCAAGCCTAGCCTATGATGACACAAATGAAACTGTGAAGAGTCCAAATATAACACAACACAAGATACTAAAAAAGGAAAATAGCCAACCCACTGAACTACCACCTATTAAAGTATTATAACCTCCCAACCAGCCAGATTTAGGTAATTTAGACTCCAATGTTGTAAAAAAGACAAAACCTCAGCGCCCAGGACTCTCCTATTAAACACACAATTCCCCGTGAGATGCTGCTGTACACAGGTGCAAAACCAAAAAAACTTATATCAATAAAAACCAGCGCAAACCCACATAATCAATTGCATTACTCCACTTATTAAACAAACTTAAAGACTGTGACAAAAAAAAACCACTTTTGTGTTAGTAAAAATTAAATTATAAAATATATAAAAATAAATATATAAATATAAAAAATTAAAATTCATAAGTCCAGTGACGAAAAAATCTCAAAAACTTTAGTAGACAGTCCCGTGACAAAATAAATCAAATAATAATTAAATTATAATTTTCATTGGATTCTTCCGTGCCTTTGATCCCTTCACCATCCACCAGTGCAAAAACCAACATTAACCGCACTCACCAGATATTAGTGAGTCACACGCCTTTCAGGAATATTAAGGGCTCCTGGACCCCCTTTACTTTTTATGAGACCTCCAAATGCTGCTTCCTCTTATGTGTGGGTGCCTCTTCTGCTTACTCCTCTCACCTAATCCCCCAAGGAAAATCAGGAAGAAGAAAAGACCATAGCGTGATACCGTAGTGGTTTCTCCTCAAAATAATCTCTCCAGACCACTCACATTTTAGCGGGATATAACCCGCATTTTATTAGAAACAACAATGATTTTCTTTCAAAATGATCCACTTTCCAAGTACAGCGACTTTGCATAAAGACCCCACAGCCTGGTATACAGCAGGATGGCAGACCTCAGATGCAGACTCATCCACTATGCTAAGATGGCCCCTTGGAACGCACCGCTCGGCGTGCGTTCCACTCACCGGAAATGACGTCAGACGCCGGAACAGGCAACCGGAAGTGCGTCAACGCGTTTCGCCCCACCCACAGGGCGTTATCAAGTCTTATCAAGTCTGCATCTGAGGTCTGCCATCCTGCTGTATACCAGGCTGTGGGGTCTTTATGCAAAGTCGCTGTACTTGGAAAGTGGATCATTTTGAAAGAAAATCATTGTTGTTTCTAATAAAATGCGGGTTATATCCCGCTAAAATGTGAGTGGTCTGGAGAGATTATTTTGAGGAGAAACCACTACGGTATCACGCTATGGTCTTTTCTTCTTCCTGATTTTCCTTGGGGGATTCAGTGACAGGAGTAAGCAGAAGAGGCACCCACACATAAGAGGAAGCAGCATTTGGAGGTCTCATAAAAAGTAAAGGGGGTCCAGGAGCCCTTAATATTCCTGAAAGGCGTGTGACTCACTAATATCTGGTGAGTGCGGTTAATGTTGGTTTTTGCACTGGTGGATGGTGAAGGGATCAAAGGCACGGAAGAATCCAATGAAAATTATAATTTAATTATTATTTGATTTATTTTGTCACGGGACTGTCTACTAAAGTTTTTGGGATTTTTTTGTCACTGGACTTATGAATTTTAATTTTTTATATTTATTTTTATATATTTTATAATTTAATTTTTACTAACACAAAAGTGGTTTTTTTTGTCACAGTCTTTAAGTTTGTTTAATAAGTGGAGTAATGCAATTGATTATGTGGGTTTGCGCTGGTTTTTATTGATATAAGACTCCAATGTTGCTCGATTTCCAATGCAACTTCGATGCAGCTTTACACTCTCTGGCACTCAAGTCGCATAAAAGTGGTATTGAAACCTTTTCTAAGTCGCATAGATCCCAATGGGTGCTACTGAAAGCAATGGGCTGTGACTTGTCAAGCGACCTTATGGGGTAGATTTACTAAAACTGGAGCACTCAGAATCTGGTGCAGCTGTGCATGGCAGCCAATCAGCTTCTAACTTCAGCTTGTTCAATTATGCTTTGGCAATAAAACCTGGAAGCAGATTGGTTTCTATGCAGAGCTGCACCAGATTTTGCACTCTCCAGTTTTAGTAAATAGCCCCCTATTTGTCAGAAGTTACATGACAAGTCGCACAATTGTAAAAATGGAGCCTTAGTTCTTCACCCTGGAAAGGCTGCAGATCGCCCAGCTGTGATGCACAATAGGACAATTTTATTAGGACAAGTAAACCTGTTCAGAAACAACAGCTACAGAGTACAGTAGTATTTAATCAATTTTACTCTCTCACACCCCAACCAATACACCCAGTCTTTAAAATTTTAAGAGCAGCTGCAGACACTAACATAATTTCCAACAACAGCAGTATAAAATAGGGATACATAAGAGTGAAAATAGACAAAAGTTCCACAATTGATAGAAACTTAAATTTATCCTGTTGCCAAGGCCAGCCTGAACCAAAAAAAAAAAAAATATTATTTAACTTTCCAAGGGCCTGTGTTTTAAAAAGCTGCTACATTCACTGCTCCAGGTATTCAATTTTTCTGGGTGGGTCAAATACCTGTTTCTGCAAAATCACATGTAGTGGGTTCCTCATGCCAGTTTGTACATCCTGTAGTGACATACAAACCAGTGTTAGGAATTACTGCATCCAACAGCAAGTGCAAATATACCCACACCCAAAAAGAGTGGAATACCTGCAGCAAGCAGCAGTGTTTCAAGACATGGGTCACCAGAAACATTTTATATGTCTTTGATATATCTTCTGTGTTTTATGCCATCATATACAACTTTGAAAAAAAAAATAGTGCTGCTCATACATCTCCTGTTTGTCGTTCCATCAGATCTCCTCCCACAGTGGGTGTCGGCTCCTCCAGTAGCAAATCTCACTCCATGAAACGATCACAACAGAAAAACCTCTAGGGTCTAAGCCCAATTAGGGTGAAATGTGTCAGCCGGACCTGGCCAAGATGTGAGGAATGTAGCTGAAGAGTCTGTGAGCTCATCAGAAGACGTGGTTGATCTATGTGATCTGTGCCCCCTAATTTTGTTACTGTGATTATATTAAACTTGACACAATTTGGAGCATAGACAACTGAAGTTCATTGCAGCAGGTCTATGTTTTCACAGCCCATCAAGAAAACTTACTTAAGTAACTTCTCAAAAGCATCCAGATAGTCTTCACTTGTCATGATAACACAGAAGATGTTCCTCCTGATGTCTGTGTTCATTCGCTGCTTGCGGGCTAGTTCCATGATCTTCGCACTGACCTGAGAGATGATATCACATGATCATAGATGTGTTTCATAGCATTAAAGGATACCTATACTAAGACATATAGAAACTGCCATTACTAAACTCTCCTACTCAAATTCTAATTCACTGGCTATCAAGACGATCCAATGGTTTTAGTACTTTCCAAGTAACTGTTCCAAAACTTGTATGTAGATCAAGAATTGTGACTTCTCTCTGACTTTGCTAGCTGCAATAATCTTCATAGTCCCTAATACCATATACAAGTAATCTTACCCCTTCACAATATGTGAATTTTCAGAGCTAGGAGCCCAGTACAATAGTTCTGGGGCTTTTAGTGGCAAAAAAAAAAAATTGTTTTTACTGAAAGTGGCCCCAACCCTAAAATAGACAATGGACACTTAATAGTCTGTCAAAGCAAATTACCCAAGGGGTAATAACCCCAAAAAGGAGCTCTCAATTTGTAATCTTCCTAAAACAATTAAACCCTTAATGAACCCCTCAACCAAACCTTGTTTTTTAACCTATTAGCCTCCTCCTAACGCTTAACCGTTAAATCAGCCCCCTATATCCCAAATCCAATTAATGATTGTCCATTACTTTTTATATAAAATACTCAGTGCGACCACATTTGGCCCTACTCTGCTTTAGGGTTAACAGCAATACCATTTAATTCTCTGTGTTTAACTAAAATAAGTGCTTACAGCATAAATAATGTTCCAATACTATGAGCTTTATGAGTGGCGAATTTCTTCTGCTAACCGTATAATGGACAGCTGCCTTATTACAAAATTGACATATTACATAAACAGAGCAAATATTAATTACTCCAGCAGCGGTCTACACCATTCAAGGAAGATATTAATAGTCCTCCACCACCAAGTGATAGAAAGTGCAATAGTAAGCAAACCAGTCCACAAACACGTCATCAACTGGATTATTAAGAGTCCATATAATAACTCCTTGACATCCAGTTGAATAGCTCAAGTGACCAGCGTGTGTTAGGTGAGCCACACTCCCCTTCAGACGCCTCACTCACTGCCAGCAATTGCCTCTCTGGACCAGGACCTAGTTTCAATATGTTGCTCTGGCAAGCATTTCTAGTTTCATTGCCAGTTCATGAGCCCCCCCTTTTTTTTTCTTCTCCTCTTCCCTTCCTTTTTGTCTGGATTATTGTTTACTGACCAGATTGCTTATACTGTTGCATGTGTCATTGAGCATGTTTTGTATTGCTGTGTGACTTTCTCATACACTGCTATTATCTTGTTATGGACTATAAAACTTTATAAAAATCTTATGGAAAAAAAAAATTCTCCAAATCAGTATATATGAACTACCTGTGGCCAAGTGACACCACTTGATAAAAAGTCAAGCATGCCAAATCATGGTCGCATCAGAAGGGGGTTTTTGCTTTTCAGCTGCCCTGTAAAATAGTCATACTTCTTTGTTCTGCAGCTACTCAGGTCTGGTCTCCAGTGGAGCCCTCTGTGTGCAGGAGAAAGCGGACAACAGCTGAAAAATGCCTGGGAAGTGACGACACCCAGAGTTATTATGGGGCTTCCGTTGTTGGCTGCCACTCCTACATACAGAAGCGCCACTGACAGCTCAGTGTGGGACCGGACTGGAGTGGCTGCAGAACATGTAGTGATTTTTTATTTAAAGGGCTAGATAGATTAGGCTTAGAATGTGGCTGAAAGCAGGTTTAGAGTTAGTTAGGTTTTGCCTTTACCTCCACGTTAATCATATCCTTTAAAACACACAAACCTACCACTCTCCACTGCACCAAAAAATATTAATACATATTAACTACGCAGTAAACAGAGCACAACTGTATTACAACCAAAAGGAGCTTTCTGCCGGGGAGACATAAATACAATGAAAAACAAACAACATAACTATTTTGTAAATGTCAAAAAAAGTCATATGTATATCTTTAAACTATATGAACATCTAAGTAAATCTCAGGTTATCTGAATTTAAAGGAAGAAATAAACGTGTTATTTTTACTATATTTATGGCTCAAACCCCCACAATATCCATACCTTGCCAACAGACTTTGCCGGCACCTTCCCTGAAGACTCATTGATCATTGGTGCTCCGCTCCATGATGACCCAACAATCCACCACCTTCCAACTTTGTCAGCTTCCAAGAGGTTCTCCAGTGAAACACGGAGGCGAGTGTCGCTGCCAGACAGACTGCTGTGAACCTTCACAAAAACAGAGCAATCAACAACACCATGTGACCATACATTACGATTATAAAGACTACTGTAGAAAAACAAGATTACAAAAAATGAGTGAGAATATACTTTTTAAAGTAATTCTAATATCAGCGAAAAAAATGTAAGTCAGAATGGCCAATTCATGGCTGGATAGGAGCCTGATATGAGTTTCAGGAGACAGAAATGTCACCAGCACACCAAGGATCTCCAGTGTGGGTCCAGAAAGGCTTTAATGAAGGTTTACATAGTTACAGCAAGGCAATGTTTCGGAGTCCCGCAGGACTCCTTCATCAGGCAACTCCGCTCGATTCCAGCCGATGGTCGCTGCAGCACCTGCCTATGCATACAGCCATCTTTAGCAGGAATGTGTGCGTTGGGATTAAGCATCTTCATCTTTGATTTGCGTTTCACTTGCGATGATGGAATGGGCTATGTAGGTCTTCCACTGTGGCAATAACAAGATTTTCTGACAAGAGGAAGTGCTTGTTAGTGCGCACAGAAATAATCCTACTTGTTGCCCAATAGGCACTCGTCTTGACCTGGTCTGTAGTCAAAATGGAGGGAAAAGTTAAAGGATAACTTCACCTTCTGGAGAATGTTAAAAGTTACACCCATATTTAGTATGTAACATGCTCCAGCACAGGTCCTCCTCACCACCCTGATCTCCCTACTCTCCCCGCAACTGCTGTCACATTTTGAAAACAGCGGCTATGCCCATATAGCTGTGTCATTCATTCTCAGGAACCTGTGAAAGAGAGAACTACAAGTCCCATCTGCCATCGCAGCAGATGGCTTATAGTTTTCAATGAACTGTAAAAGGTGCTGATTGGCATGCTCATAGTTTATTCACAAGCCCTGCAGAGTTCAAATGGACAGTGGTAACGCTGTAGGGCTTGTCTGACATTGATCCACTGATCACAGGTGCAATGCTTTGCAGGTCTCAGCAGGAAAAAAAATAATAAAGGCACTTTTTTTTTCTTCAAAAACGTGCATTATTATTATTTTATCTCAAAATGTGAACATATATAAGGACAGACAGATGTGTCAACGCCGCATATATGTCTGTCCTAATAAATACCGTCATTCTTACCCTTCTGCTGACTGGATCTCCACTTGTCAGTTTCTGTATTTCATTTCACATTAAAAGTGGAGGTTTGGGCTATGCAATACCCCACCCATTCAATGCCGTCACCCCAATTCTCCTCATTGCCTTGCATACATTATCACAGAAATTGCAAATTAAATACCCTAATTTTATGATTTTCTATGCAGTCATGCAACAGCAAAGCTCTGTCTCCTCTGTGTAAATGTGCGGCAGGTGGCAAGGAACTCTCTCCCCCACCAACAAAGCCTACAGCAGCGGATGCTGGTGGGTAACATCACTGCACTCTGTGATTCAGCTCCATTGTTGAGCTCCACATAACACAGTGGAGATACAGCTTTGAAGTCACATATCCACACACAAACATTAGAAAAGGTTTTAACTTTGCAGTTACTTTTAAAAGGTATGGAGAACAATGGCGCACTGGGGAGGCAGCATTGTACAGCCCAGAGCTCTACTTTAACTTTACATTAACCAAAATCAAGCCGATTAAACAATGTTTAGTTTGATTTGTGAACGATTCTTACCAAAGAGCGCTGTAATTTACGCAGTTTCTCCACAGGTTCAGGGTCATAGCCTGGTATCTTGCGCATATCATTGTTCTTTAATGCAAGCATCGTCTCCAACATAAACTTAATCTGCAGAATGATAAACGTAAAAAAGAAATATCGCTACACCATCTAGCAAACCTATATAGAAAGCCACATTAAACCTTAATGTGTACAGATTCAGTTTTAGGTAAATGTTACTAAAATAAAAACAAAAAATTTGCTTTGCATAACCCATAGCAGCCAATCACAGATCAGTCTTCATTAAGCTGATCAGCCTGTTATTCACCTTTCGCCGAACAATACAGTCAACAAAATACACCGCATGATAACACACCATAACAAATAAAGACTACTGTAGATAAAAGAAATTTAGGAAACATAAGTGAGAACATGAATGGAAACTTGGACTGCAGTTACCTGGATCTCCTTTTCTATGTTACTCTGCTGCCTCGGAGCAGGAGAAGCAGTTGTAGCTTACATAGGGCTATGAACTCTTTCCCTGTGTGACAACTGCTGCTGCTTGGTGGTCAACCCAACGCTGTCACATGGAGTGAATCACAGCGCTTTTCCACATTGGAAGTTCTGGGTATTTGCTTTCAGCAGCCAAATGGAGTGAAGGAGAAACAAAAGGAAATATGAGTATATGCTGGCATGGTTCACTTTACTCCTGTACTGCTGAAGACAAGCATCAGAGACTGTAGCTGTTTGGGTGAACTGGTAAACTATTGGTGTGTTACAGGACACACCAGAGGCTTACAATTTTCATGATCATTTTGCTGGATCTTTTACACATCAAATTAGAAGAAACTACTAGGCTTGGATTTCCGGCTTCCAAAAGCTAACACGTGTGGTTGTTTCAGTTATGTTTTTATGTCTTGTAGAGCATGAAACACAAAGATTCAAAGAACCAGCAAACACAAATGCTCCTGCGCTTGGGGATGGACTCGATGCAGACTACAACCACATTAAGAATGTCCTGGAACATGCACACCTTGCTGCCCACAATAGAACAAACAGAGGGCGCACAGGCCTAGTGCATTACCATAAAAAATGTTTAATAAGAAATAAAATAGGTGTTGTATTCACAAAGACAATAAAGTCAAGGCACGTCATAAAAGAGCAGCTTGGTTAACACCGGGCTGAGTAACAGTCCACAATAGGGAGTGTAGACATCCCATAGGCTGACGCGTTTCGTGGACTTGGCTCTGCGGATGAGGCAAGTCCTCGAAACGCATCAGCCTATTGGATGTCTACACTCCCTATTGCGGACTGTTACTCAGCCCGGTGTTGACTAGGCTGCTCTTTTATGACATGCCTTGACTTTATTGTCGTTTGTGAGTACAACACATACTTTATTTCTTATTAAACATTTTTTATGGTAATGCACTAGGCCTGTGCGCCCTCTGTTTGTTCTTTCCTCACAAAGATTCAAAAGGTAGACTTGATTATACAGTAGATACAATCCTCAAGGTCTGTTGAAGGATGGACTTGCCCTAATCAATATTCCAATATTCATGATTAGCTATCCTGCATGCAGAACGCTCTCTTGTTGTTATTTACCTGCAACCTGCTTATTGAGCTTTTCAATGAGCCGTCACAAAAAATTAGTTTGGAGAAGTAACACATGTATAGCTGGAAAAGGGTGGTGAGCTGTCAAAAGCACAAATATGGGAGCTGCCATCACCAAGATCCTGAGCTCTCAACTTGGTTTATTTACCTAATGGAGTAATAGACCTGGAAAAGGACAGACATTTAAAGTGGTTCTAAAAGGCAGAAGGCTTTTAGCTTCATGCATGAAGGTAAAAAACCTTCTTTACGCTGCTGTCCCCCACCAGCTCCCCTAACATTCATCGGAGCTCCAACTCGATCAAGCGATCTGCACAAGAGCCTCAGCTGTCCTGGGACTTCCTCTCCTCATTGGCTGAGACAGCAGTGGGAGTCACTGGCTCCCACTGCTGTCACTCACAGCCAGTGTGCCAATGAGAAGAGATCAGGGTGCAGGGTCGAGCCGCTGCTCTATGTGTCTTATGGACACAGAGTCAGGCTCAAGAGTGAACATGCACCAGTGCCCCCATAGCAAGCCACTTGCTATTGGGGGCACTGGTCAAGGGGCAGGAACCTCGGCAGTGGACCCTAGGAAAAGAGAAATCGGGGCTGCCCTGTGCAAACCATTGCACAGAGCAGGCAAGTATAACAAGTTTGTTAATTAAAAAAATAGCCGAACTCTTAATACCACTTTAAGGAGTACCAACTCTTCATTGGATGTATACATGTTCCAGGTCAGCAAAGATAAACATAGCAGATCCAGTGTCTGCACCTTGAAAAGCACTGATGGCAGCAGCCTGACCAGTCTCTACAAAAGGAAACCCTTTATGAAAGAACCATAGGGCTGCTATTACTGACCTCTACATCATCGCTTCCTTAGTCACTGGCCTAGAACTATGCAGATCAGACAGTTTTGAATTCACTGACTTCCATTTGATGCACTTTTGCCCCAGATCAGACAGTACTGAGCCCAGAAACAACCAAACAATTAGCATTTCAGCAGCAGCTCAGTCATACCAGCTGTAGTGTTTCTCTTATGACAAGTTTTCTTTAAAAGCAGAATGCACTTTGTAAAGTTACATTACCTAATGGTTATACTGCAAATCTTTTTTTTCTTCTTTTTGTTATTCCCCCCAAGAAGATCTCAAAAACAGAGTTACATACAGTAAGTACAATTAGTACTAAATGCAAAAACAGTACACATATCAAAGCGATCAACGAACATTTAAAAAGTGAAATCTAATACACAACCGCCAAAGGTGTGTGAGGTGCGAATCCCACTGAGGGTGATAAAATAAGGGCAATTTACAATATGGTAGTCAGTGTTGCAAGCCCCCATAAAATGTAGGGATAGCAACTCTGGTCTCTGGGGATTCTGATTTTAAACAACAAGAAAACAGAATAGAAGGGAGGAGGAGGAGAGTTGGGGAAAAAACAGCATGCAGGAAGGGGGGGGGTGTAAAGAACCAGTAGAACTAATTGGGTTAAAAGGAAGATGTAATCACTAATCTTAAAGTAAGCCATTTGTCTGTGGAGGACAAAGCAACAGGTTCACTTTAAACTCCTCGCAAACATTCTAGCATGCAGACTAATGTCAAGGTTATTTGTGAAATTATCAGGTTAATGCCCCACCCCAGCAGTACATATTCACTTTTCCTTAGCTATGCTACAGATCCATTCAGCTGCTGTGAGCAGGAGAAGCCTTGTACAAGCCCAGAGCCACTCCAGCTGAGGACTCTCTCTCAACACTCATGTGACAACACTGGCCAAATCACTATGTACAGTCACATTAGAGGAAGAAGGGAGTCACAGAATCCTCCAAACCCGGGGTACTGGGTATTGTCTTTGCTCCTGGCAGCTGAACTGTGTAGTTGGGGTTGAAGGACGTCAGAATATGTCCTGCTGCGGAAGGAGTATTAAAATGAATCTGTGATTCTAAAAAAAAAAAAAAAAAAAAATTAATCTGTGATTTTTCCTGCATGGGCAAAGCATAGGTTTGCCTTTAAAGATTTCAAATGGAGGACTAATTTCTTTTCTTTTATGTGGAGGACTAATTTCAGCTTGACACTGATCGTAAAATTGGGAAGGGAGCAAAATAATATTCTTGTGAACAAAGTAACAAAATAAAGTGTTCAGAACCGATCAAACCTAAACCACAGACCACACATATAAACTCTCAGATTTCTTTTCTTACCCGAGTCTGATCTTGGAATTGCTTATCCACAGCATTTGCCTTGTTTTGTGCCTCCGTTATCAGCTCCTTCAAAGCCAGAGCATCATCCTTTCTCAACGAGAAGCCAACGTTTTTTAGAAGCAGCAAGATCAGCTCTATGTCCCTCTCTGTGAATGTGAACACCAGCATCTTCAATATGTCGAACACCAGGCGGGAGTCAATGACGTGGAAGTTATATAGGTGTCCTATGAAGGTGAGCAGGTTATCACACTCTTTACTTTCACCAATGTCTTGATGCAGGTCATGAAACTGCTTTACTACTGATTCCAGGATATGAGCACCCACCTGTAAAGATGATCACATGAAGATTAGAAGATATCGGACGCACACGTTCTTTTTTCTTAAGGGAATGTATAGCATTTAACACAAATTGTTAAAACAGTGTAATATGTTTTTTTTGCTGGCTAGCTGGTAAGTGGGCTGAGCGAAAATTTGTTTTGTTTGTTCTGTGTAAAGCCTTTTCATATGCACTTTAATAGCTAGTTAGAAATTAAGGCAGTTGCAATTTTTGTTTAATGTATAGCATATATTTTCACTGTTATAGTCAGGGCTCAAATATAAAAATGCAACTTTTTAATACAGGCGTACCTCGGTTTATGAATGCCTCGGTTAATGTAATTTTCGGTTTATGAATGAAAATCCATTGAAAATAATGCCTCGGCTTACAAATTGTTTTCGCAGTACAAACGGATTAATTCGTTTTCACTGCATTTACAAATTTTTTTTAATCATGTCCCTGTATAGTAAGTGGACTTTATAAAGAGTTTTAAACAGATAAGACTTTTTTTTTACCTTTTTCTGACCTCCGGAACAGATTATTTGGTTTTCAATGCATTTACAAATTAATTTGTAATCATGTCCCTGTACAGTATTTGTCTTTAAAGTGCACTTTATAAAGAGTTTTGAACAGATAAAATACTTTTTTTTTTTTTTTTTTTATTACTTTTTTCTGACCTCTGGAACGGATTAATTGGTTTTCAATGCATTCCTATGGGAAACCGCGTTTCGGTTATGAAAAGTCCCGCAGAACGCATTACATTTGTAAGCCGAAGTACGGCTGTAAAGGAATTAGAAACACTGCATATAAATATCTCATAATTACCATCTGCATGGACCAGGCAGCACACTCAAAGCCATTTTATCAAAATTTCAGTAAAGATGTTTATTGTAATGCTGTGAATAGCCTGTATTGTGCATAGGTCTGAGAAACCAAAGACAAAATATACAGACAACTGAAATAGGGAGGTCATAGGATCTTTCCCTTCTCGTTTCCATATCTAACACTTTCAAACAGCAAGTGGTGAACTGTGAGACGGCTTTCAGCCACTTCTGCTATACTATGGGACACCCCTTCCCCACTTGCAAGCTCATAAAGATCCATACAGATTTTCAATTTGAGAGTCTAAAAGTGAGCAGGCTATACTGATCCATCTTAGCAGAATGTCTAGGAAACTCTGTAAAGACAATACCACTGCTATAACCTGCATTTAAGTAAAAAACAAAAAACAAAACAATTGACAGAAAGTTAAACATAGACTTCATCTCGCCATGTTGGTGTCACTGGTAATAAAGATTGTGAGAGGACCCGTTTCTAAAATATTTGCTCGGTCGATGTTTACCTCAATAAAATATTACCCATCAAAACCAAAATGGTTGAATGTCATCCTAGCCTTTGGAAATTCAGTCCCTCTTTGGGCTCTCCTGTCCAAGCAATATCATGACGATGTTGCAGAGTATAAAAGAAGAAATGGGTTGGAATGAATGGATGAATAGAGCTCCTTGCTTTGATGGATTTGTATGCTGTGAAGCCCATTTTGTTATTTTATTCTTCAATAAATAGTAATATATCCAATATGAATTCTGGTTAATTTTAAGTGTGAGTTCAACATGAAAATCCAGAATAAAAGTTTTTAAGGAAAAAAAAAAGAAAAGGTAAACATAAACCCAGTTGCTAGGTAAATCTGTACTTTGTATCTGCAACATTGCTGCACGGTGTACTGACAATCGGCAAAACTCCATCGACTGTAATGGACAGCGTGTCAACATGGAGATTACAGGCTTTTCACTGAAATGGGTGGAGTTGAGGGCAGCCATGTACTTTATAGGGGGTACAATTATTTGAACTTAGAAGTTTTTTATCCTTTAAACTTAGGGAGCAACTAGAGGAGAAAGCCAGTTACTAATGTTATCCACTACAACCTAAAAAAATGCTAGCAGGTATCTTTTTTTTGTAGAAGAGGCTTTGTATGTCTCTGACAGCATTTTTTTCTTTCCATGTACACAGCCTGTAGCACATATGCAGTACACATTCCCACTACTTGTAAGATGCCAATAGTGGAGCTGTGCATCAGGATGATGCAATTCCATCATACATGCACAGGAATTAAATGGTTAATGGCTGTCCAATGGTTGAAGAAAGAAGAGCAGAAATTGACAACACCCAAACTAGGGAGCAAAGACTACTATAATGTGCTTAGCATACTTGCACATTATGGCAAACGCATTAGAGACCCGCTGCTGCTTGAATTCAGAAATATTCCTCGGTTTATTGGGAATGTGAATTACAATAATCTAAATCATTCAGTCAAGCAAACTTTAAAAGTGCTCCTGGGCAAGACTACATTGCCTTTTCATCTCTATGTGCCTCTTTGTAGTGAGACCTTCCCATCCGAGACCAGAAGAGCACAATACTCACAACAAGGGGACACACTGCCAGTCAGATTCTAGCTCCCAGCCGAAGGTCAAATCCTTCTGGGTATGGTATTACAAAAGAGATAAGTACATCATTTTAAAACCATATTTTCCATTAATATATGCAGATGCTGGTTGCCAAATCTTGTTACCTCAATCCCCACTGTATGATGCAGTATAGCAATAAGAAGCACGTGTTCCATCATCAGTCGGTCTTGCATTCTGGCCGGAGTAATACAAGCATTGCAGAGAATGCTGGTTACAGTATCATTCATGTCCTTTCTACTGTTGGTCATGTACAGTTCCTCAAGCTGTCCGCTGATAGAGGCCATGTTTGGTTCACTCAGTCTAAGGAAGACAAGAAAAAGGGTCAGCATTCTCTTACAACATGTAGAACTCATCACTAATGTTTTGAGGAAAATATTTAACTGGATCACTACTCCTCAGTACAGGACAATGACCCGATTTGTGTTTGGCAAAGGGCTGTTTTCTTTGTGAATTGCTGTTCCCAAAGAAAGAGAAGTATTCTGCTAGATGGGTTATTTTAGTGATAATGATTAGTCAGGTTAGAAATTAGGGGTTTTCATTTATTTGTTAAAACGAAGGTAAGGGTTTAGGGGGATTATTTTCATTCATACAAATATTTCAATGCCAGCTGCGGCAATAATCCAGCATATTAGTTAGTGGCTGGATTCAAGGGATAAGGTTCAAGTATACCTGTCACAAGAGACTAATGCAGCTGCCACTGTTTACCTCTTCTTTGGAGAATGCTAGTTTTCTGGCTTCAATGCTTTATATATTATCAACTGGGAACAAGTACAGAGATACGGAATGTTGACACTCACTTAGGATGGCCATAGAAATCTAAAATTTCAGCTGATTCTTCCTAAACTGCCCAAAATTTGAGCAGTAGTGGCCCTGAAAGTACCACCTAGCTCAACAAAAGTCGATTTTAAGATCAACAAAACTGGTTGAAATATTATCGACAGGACAGTAACTGCTTCCTATCGAAAGCAGTCAATGTTCAGGTATTTGCGCAGCTGTAGTTGCCTAAATGCAATACCTGGCACTGGAGGTTCCTCCATCCAGATTGGTAGCATGAATGGGGAATCGAGCCGTGTATAGCTAAATTTACAACATGCATATTCTGGGTCAATGCCTCAAACATATTGAGGACAGAGACAGCCAGCTATCTAGCATTTTCAAAAGGAAGCCAGAATTGCAGCTCCTATACTTTTCTCAAAACAAGTGTACTTTAAAAGTTAGAAAGAAATCTCTACTATGAGAAATAAGTAGACAAGGGCAAAGCAACAGTTTATCTTCAGGAATTCAATTCACTATATTTGGATTGAACTTCCCTGTTCAAAAATAGAAAAAAACTTCAACATGTACACAGTGCTATTAAACACTAAAAGAAGGTGGTTCACAAGAAAAGTACATACTGATAGTAAAAATCTGTCACAAAAAGGTGATTCAGCTCCAGGTATCACTGTAAGGGCTCATGTACACTGCAGCTGATAAACGGATGTTCAGGAGCTTTTCTGCATTTTTTTCAGCAGCCCCTGAACGCTCCCTATTGTTTTCCTATGTGTCCATGTACACATCTTCGTTTACAGTCGTTTGCAGGCAGTTGAGTTTACAGTCGTTTTTTTTAACGCACCAAACTTGCGTTCAGGATTAGATTTTATCAGCGTTTCAAATGCCAAACACTTGTAAGCATGGCTAACCGTGTTTAGAAGCGTTTTTAACTGTTCTATATCCAAATGCTGTCCAGAGCCTTTTTTCATCCTCAGAAATGCATGCAAAGCGTTTTCAATATATTCAAATGGACCCGGTACACCAGCGCAGTCAGTTCCAGGTTTTGCGTGAAGGAAAAAATGCCGCATTATGCTCATGATGGATTCCATAGTAAATACAACCAGAAAAGACAGGTCATCTCAACACATACTGCTCTCTCTGTTGCTGCTCTCTCTATTTCTCTCAAAATGTCTGAAATAGTTACTTTTTTACTGTTTTTCAGTGCATTCTGGGCATTTTGGAAGGTCTCCTGATGTTATCTTTAAAAAAACTCTTCTAAACGCAAACACGTATAAACGCAGTATGCAAACGCAGCTAAACAGACATTTTTTTAACACACGTCTTCCACCAGTCAGTTTCCATCGTTCAGAAGTGTTTTCCAAAGGTCCTGTGTACATGAGCCCTAACTATCGTTGTAAGCGCCTTACTAAGCACTCATGTACAGAAATAGGAGGCGGCAATTCCGCACTCCACCAGCAGGTGGCACTTTGAGTGAAATGTAAAATTGTACTTTTAACATGGTGTGTCAAGGTAGCCATAAATAGATCAAGATTCATCCAGCTCAGCAGGGAATTCTCTTGATTGAACAAGTTGGAAAACTTTTGTTGATCAACATCTGCAGCCGCTGATTAGTTTATTGTGATAGTGCTGGGTGCAGCTGTCAGAATACAGCATCCCAGCTGGTGGGGTGGTGGAATCCTCCATTCACCACCATTGTGTGGATGAAGAAATCTGCTAAATGTATTTTCCATCATTTTACCTTTTACAAAAAATAAAGTAAATAAATGCACTTTTTTTGCAGGTAAAAAAAATAAAAATTGCATTTATTTTTTTTCTAAGGAGCCTGCGCAGCATTGCAATCTCAGGCTCAGCAGACTCTCAGCATAGCTGTTTGCCTGTACCTCATATGGGCAGGCAGTTACATGAAAACAGGAAGATCAATGAACTACTAGAGCGCTCATCAGCACCTTCACAGTTCATTGAGAACTACAAGCCATCAGCCATAATGATGGTACTTGCAGGCATTTATTCACAGGAAACTGTGAATGAATGATGTGACCGTGTGAGCAGAGCCTTGCATGGCTGCATTATTTTAAAATTGGGACAGTGGGTGTGTGGAAAAGATCCCTCACCCACTGTCACAGGGATGGTGGATCAGGGGGAAGAGGCTGCAGATGATGGAACAAGTAACATGTTCTGAAGGTGAACTTATCCTTTAACCACTTAAAGACCACCCTATAGCAGATATACTGCTACAGGGTGGTCCTCATGTGCAAAATCATGTATATAAATGTGATTCAGCACTTCCTCCTAGGGGGGCTTTCGCTATGATCACTGACAGCAGAAACCGACCTGTGGGAGCCGGAGAGTGGATGTCCACCACCACCCGCAGCTTGTAGCTATGTAAACAAAGCAGAGCTCTGTTCTGACAGGGGAAGTGGTGGATCTTGTGTCCCTCCAAAGCAGGAAATAAGATCCATCACTTCCCTTAGTAAAAGTAGCACACGGTGAATAGAAAACACATAGCTAGGCACACA
This sequence comes from Staurois parvus, assembly GCF_062004578.1. Classification (NCBI taxonomy): domain Eukaryota; kingdom Metazoa; phylum Chordata; class Amphibia; order Anura; family Ranidae; genus Staurois; species Staurois parvus. Next base: position 5,606,326 of record NW_028317801.1, on the reverse strand, counting down.
GTTAACCCTTTGATTGCGCTAGAAGTTTAAACTCCTTCCCAGCCAGTGTCATTAGTACAGTGTCAGTGCATATTTTTAGCACTGATCACTGTATTACTGTCACTGGTTCCCACAAAGTGTCAGTTAGTGTAAAAATGTCTGCCGCAAAATCGCAGTCCCATTATAAGTTGCTGATCACTGCCATGACTCGTATTAAAAAAAGAATTCCCGTATATATCGCATAGTTTGTAGGCACTATAACTTTTACGCAAACCAAACAATATACGATTATTGGGATTTTTTTCTTTTATAAAAAATAAGTAGCAAAATAGATATTGGTCTAAATTTATGAAGAAATTTGATATTTTAAAAAAATTTTTATTGGATATGTTTTATAGCAGAAAACGAAAAAAAAACTTTTTTCCAAAATTGTCGGTCTTTGTTTATAGCGCAAAAAATAAAAACCGCAATTGTAATCAAACACCAACAAAAGAAAGCTCCATTTGTGGGGAAAAAAAAGGACATATATTTCATTTATGTACAGCATTGCATGACCGTATAATTGTCAGTTAAAGTGACGTAGCACCATTTCACAAAAAATGGCCTGGTCAGGAGGGGGGGGTACATTTTCTGGATGTCATGTGGTTAAGAGGTGATTCCCTCGTATTGGAAAGATAACCTCTCAAAGTGAAAATCTGACAGTGGTTTTAAGCCTCTTCTACTCTATCTATATGTATATATAAATCCCTATAGATATACTTTAAGAATTGTCTAAAGGTCAATTATAACTGAAAGTATTCCTTTCTTCTGTGATTTGATGCAAAGCCTGCCTTTCTGCAAAGAAGATCTACAGCTGATCAATCATGAGCTAATTAACAATTAGGAAATACAATAGATTAATGTCTAGGTATCTATTATAGTATAAGGACACAGATGAGGATGGAATAAAAATCTCAACTTCCAGTTGCAAAGGGTAAACTCCATACATCACCAAATGACCCGCAGCATACGTGCACAACAAGAGAGTAAATTAATTAGCAGAAGCCTGTGAGTGATTTAAAGTCCATGGAGTTTCAGCCTGTCAATTAAAAATATGAACTATAAAGTAGTTGATGCACTCCAGGCCTGGAGCCAAGACAGAGCACACAACTCAGGAGAAAGGACACCATTATTTAGGTGGATCAGTCATGTGATACCTGTTCATCAATCCTTTCACACTCTTCTTCAGCCTCTCCAGTTCTTCCCTCTTCTTAGCATCCACAGCTTCAGAGGACTGTCTTAGTTGGGGAGGGACATACTTACTGCCCACATCTTTGGAGTTCTAAGAAACCAGAATATGAAAGACACATTTAATAGAAGACCAACATCAATCACTTAGCAACCTGTTAAGATTCTTCCGTTCATTTTCCAACCTGTAATAGAGACAGTTGACATCTAACCAGTTATCACAGGAAACACAATTTCCCCTAATTTATAAAGGTCAGTGTGCATATAAATCAAATCTAAGAATGGCAAAGTAAAAATGGACCAATTAACATGAACCTGTGCCCAGATCATGCACACTAAAGATTTTACATTATCTGAACAAGCAGTAAATCACTTACAAACAAGCCCTCATAAAGCTCTGTGTCTATAAGCATTGTGCAGAAATTCATTCTTTAAATTTCACAGCACAGGCACAGCTGATTTCTATGAGAGCAGATTTTGGAAGGCCTTCTAACAAGCACAACCAGCAGGTGCTACCATGCTTTTAGAAGCCAACAGACATGGAGTTCAGAGTCATTTGGGCTCGTTCAGACAGGGAAGTAGAGTGTAAAAATAGGCATATGAGGTGCAATTTTACCACTCCCCTTTAACTAACACAGTGGCAGAAAGAGGTTGTACACATGCCGCAGCATAAATGATACCCCATGTCATGTTCAGCAGGCAGTACCACTGCTAAATGAGAGCCTTTCAAGTGAACAGGGCTGTGATGCATCTGTTGTACAACAGGTGTAACGTACACAGTTGTGCCTCAGTGGTACAGGATTTTCAGGGTTAAAACAGGCAGTGAAGAGGTGACATATCGTCTCCCAGCCACTTGTCAACCACCCTCCTAAAGCAATTTCCTGTACATCAACCTTTCAGAGGGATGGCAAAGGCTGCCACCAGTGTAAACATGCTCTTTGCTGTGTTCTTTGCAAGTAATTTACTTCAGTTTAAAGCAGAACCCCAGGCAAAAACTTGCTTTTTTTTTTTTTTTTTTATTAAAATGTGCTGTGTAATCCCCAGCTTCGGGGGTATGAACCGCACTGATCGCTATGTCTAGAGGTACTATAAAGGCTGTGGTTACCTACGCAGGCCATACACTATACAAAAATCATTCGAAAGCACTTTCAAAAAACAATAATACAATTGATATATTTTTGGTATATTGTATATCCATTGTTATTCTATCCCCAGCTCAGTCTCCATAAAGCTCCAGCCTGTGGGCAGAGCCTTGGCTTCATCACGTATAATGCAGGGACATAAACCCCAAATTATACATGGAGGAAGCTGGACTGCAATCGTAGCCAGCTTACAGAGGCAGCTGCAGGAAGCCAGAAACGGGACTGGGGGGAACCTACTGGAGTGAGGAAAAAGGTAAGTATTCACTCCCTATTCCGGCAACCTAGACATATCGGGCCTTTAACCCTTGCAATGCAGGAGTCTCCATTGCAAGGGGGATTTTTAAATATTCCTGGGGTTGGTCTCATGAGGTGTATGTCACTGCCTGGATCATTTCCCATTTTTATGTTATACCACATGGGTGTATTGTTTTCATACAGAATCTTGCTGACAGAACCTGTGTAAAAAGTTTACTCTCTGTACGCATGTAATATTTGTTCTAATGTTTATATGCATATAGCACAGATGGACCCTATTGTCCATCGCAGCTGCACAGAGTCCACATGTAAATAAAGTGCAGCCGATGGCACCACCACCAATCATTTACTATTGATGTTGACAAGTCGGCCCTGAGTGATTCTGCCCATTCGCTGCTGACACATGATTGATTCATCCAGTGGTAAATGTAAATATCAACAATACGTCATCAGGCACAGCAGTGCCGCTGCTACACGCTGATATTTACATGTCGGCCTAAAGCATTGGTCAATGGGGTCCATGCACACCATATAAACATTAGCAAAAAATAAAAAAAAAAGTTTTCTGTGTACAGCATAAAATACAGTCCATGCAGGATTGTGAGAGCAGAAATATCTAATTTTGGTTTATGCAGTTATCCACTGTGGAACGTAGGAGTTCGATTTGTACACAGAAAATTGTACATACATGTGCATCGCTGCTGGACACTATACTTCCGAAGATGAGGCTCTCATACAGAAGCCGTACTATTCCTCCTCTCCCCTTACCTATTCACAGAACACATTGTATTCTGTGAACCATTTACACACTTGTGCTGTTTAAAGGATACGGTGACCTGAGTCTACTTTATGAACACAACCTAAAATGTAACAGAAAGATTTTCTTGACTTCATGATTAATCATTTAAAATGTTACTAAACCCACAACAGTAAAATTAGTCTGTATATGCAGAAAAGCATGCTTGTAATACTCAGTGTGGAACATAAAGGGTTAATCCTCTGCATTGTGTAAAAAGGCTGTTTGATCCTGACTTTTCTGCCCCTCTTCTTGTTCAAATGTCTACACTGATAAGACAAACTGAACCCGTAGCCCTTCTGCACATGCTCAGTTTAGTGTGTACTGCTAGAGTTTTTTTTTTTTCTTGGGGGAGTGCATGTGATCAGCACAGGGCCAATCAGCACTGTCCAGACAGAGGGTCAGGGGTTTTGCATCCTCCTAGAGCAGAAAGAAAACTCCTCCTACAAGCTTTAACCAGTGCTCTGCTGAAGTCACAAGACTGCTCTAACTGCTGATGAGAAAAGGTATTTAGCAGTTTATATTTACTAAAATAGTTGCATTATCATGCTCTGTGTACTGTGGGAGACTAGATATAGTGAATACAGGCTCATGGGTATAATAACACTTTACGCTAGCTACTCTCCAGTGTTTCCCCGTATGTACAGGTGAAGCTCGAAAAATTAGAATGTCGTGCAAAAGTTCATTTATTTCAGTAATGCAACTTAAAAGGTGAAACTAATATATGAGATAGACTCATTACATGTAAAGCAAGATAGTTCAAGCCGTGATTTGTCATAATTGTGATGATTATGGCTTACAGCTCATGAAAACCCCAAATCCACAATCTCAGAAAATTAGAATATTACATGCAATCAATAAAACAAGGATTGTACATAGAACAATATTGGACCTCTGAAAAGTATAAGCATGCATATGTACTCAGTACTTGGTTTGGGCCCCTTTTGCAGCAATTACTGCCTAAATGCGGCGTGGCATGGAAGCTATCAGCCTGTGTCACTGCTGAGGTGTTATGGAAGACCAGGATGATTCAATAGCGGCCTTCAGCTCTTCTGAATTGTCCGGTCTCATGTCTCTCATCTTCCTCTTGGCAATGCCCCACAGATTCTCTATGGGGTTCAGGTCAGGCGAGTTTGCTGGCCAATCAAGCACAGTAATCCCACGGTCATTGAACCAGGTTTTGGTGCTTTTGGCAGTGTGGACAGGTGCAAAGTCCTGCTGGAAAATGAAGTCAGCATCCCCATAAAGCTCGTCTGCAGGAGGAAGCATGAAGTGCTCCAAAATCTCCTGGTAGACGGCTGCGTTGACCCTGGACTTAATGAAGCACAGTGGACCAACACCAGCAGATGACATGGCTCCCCAAATCATCACAGACTGATTAAAATTTCACACTGGACTTCAAGCATCTTGCAGTGTGTGCCTCTCCATTCTTCCTCCATACTCTGGGTCCTTGGTTTCCAAATGAGATGCAAAATTTGCTCTAACCAGAAAAGAGGACTTTGGACCACTGAGCAACAGACCAGCTCTGTTTTTCTTTAGCCCAGGTAAGACGCTTCTGACGTTGTTTGTTGTTCAGGAGCGACTTGACAAGAGGAATACGACATTTGAAGCCCATGTCCAGGATTCGTCTGTGTGTGGTGGCTCTTGATGCACTGACTCCAGCCTCAGTCCACTCCTTGTGAAAGTCCCCAACACTTTTGAACTCCCTTTTCCTGACAATCCTCTCCAGGCTGCGGTCATCCCTGCTGCTTGTGCACATTTTTCTTCCACACTTTTCCCTTCCACATAACTTTCTATTAATGTGCTTTGATACAGCACTTTGGGAACATCCAACTTCTTTTGCAATTACCTTTTGAGGCTTTCGTTCCTTATGGAGGGTGTCAATGATGGTTTTCTCCACAACCGTCAGGTCAGCAGTCTTTCCCATGATTGTGATTCCTACTGAACCAGACTAAGAGACCATTTAAAAGCTCAGGAATCCTTTGCAGGTGTTATGGCTTAATTAGCTGATTAGAGTGGGACACTTTGAGCCTAGAATATTGCACCTTTTCACAATATTCTGATTTTCTGAGATTGTGGATTTGGGGTTTTCATGAGCTGTAAACCATAATCATCACAATTATGACAAATCACGGCTTGAACTATCTTGCTTTGCATGTAATGAGTCTATCTCATATATTAGTTTCACCTTTTAAGTTGCATTACTGAAATAAATGAACTTTTGCACAATATTCTAATTTTTCGAGTTTCACCTGTACATTCTAGTAACCAAAAGGTGAACTCCAAGCGAGCAGGTACTGTAAATACACAGAGAGAAACATATGTGAACGGTCATACCAGCCAACAAATTTGTACATCTCTATCAGACAGTACAGCCAAGAGGGTGACACCATATTCTATTAGCATTAAGGAATACAGTGCTTTCGCTTCCCCAGTGGGCAATCTATCCCTCCCTGACCTCAGCTGCTACGGCTACAAAGATCACACACAGCTTTTGGACCGGTGTGCTCAATCCTTAGGTGTTTGTAATGTCCTGAAGTTCAGGCAGAACGTAGAGAGTGGGGGAGGGATACCTAGTCAGAGTTTTTCTGGACAATGTACAGCCAACATGTATGGAATGACAAAGGATCACTTTTTTTTTAATTTACTCTGAAGAGTGGGTTGTAATGTGCTTGGGATGCTGCAGTGCTTTTTTTTTTCTGGAAAACTCCCCTAAAAGGTGAACCCTTTAAAGTGACTATCATTTAAAGATGGGTTCACACTAGTGCCCCCCCAAAAGTCTGAAGTCATATTCCAAGATACTGTATTTGGCAGTCAAAACCTAAAGAGCGTATTAGAATCCAAATTTCAGCAACAAATTTGGACCCACAGGGAGCTTCTGGCAGACTCTTAACATTGCCTGATATCAACAATTTAAAGGGAAACTATAATGGTGTGATCAGATCTAGATTTTCCAACTTATACAAGGTTATGAACTGATGCAGAGTTCTCCCTAGATTTTTTTTCCTGTTGGGTGTGGTTCAAAAAAAAAAAAAAAAAAAAAAAGAATTGCAGCATCACTAAGAGATGGACATCCCGCACAAGCCCCCTATGTAATAGTACATAGGGAGTGACAGTTACGCTTCATGAACTTGTCAAGGAGGGGTCTATTAAACCCCTGATATCTCCTCTGCAAGAGTACATAGGGAATGACAGTTACCATTTTTTTTTAACCTATGCCTCAGGGGTCTATTATTTCTCATGTCTTCTCTGCCCCCAGCCCATACAGACTGGGGACAAAGAGTTCTTGATCTGCTACTTACAAGGCCACTGCCACTAGAATTTTCATATCTCTTAACCTGGAAGTGCTTAGAGCTTTGGATCCAACCTAAGCAGAAGAGACCTGTGAACAGGAGTTCAACAATTTCCCATTCTTCTCTATTCTAAATTCCCCTGCTGGGGACTACACGGCGGAATTTGAAGGCAGGAGCAAGATCTGCAGAGGCCGGCTTGAAAAGAAGGCCCTGGAAAAAAATTGTTGTGTTTTACATTATTAGTATAAACATTAATTACAGATAAAACTTTCAACCTGGCTTGGCTGGATGAGGAAAGGGACAGAATGGACATGAGCAAAACAGGCAGCATTGTACACTGTAGGTGCAGGGACTTCACAAAAGGCTCAGTAGGACTGTGAACAGCAGAACCCAGCTACAAGTGCCTATTCAAGGGCCATAGCAAAAAAAGTGATTATCTCAGGTCTACTATAAGGCAGTTATACCCATTTCCCTCTCTGCAGCTAACTCCAAACTTAAAAGACGAGTATGTGTTTTTCCCCCCAAATTATACTTACCTAGGTGGACACAGCATTGGTCTGATGCTGCATCTGTCCCCTGCTGGCTCCAAATGTGAGAACTCAGCATTCACATGACTGCTGATCATTGAGTTCTCACAGCCGATCTGAGCAGAGACTGTCAGTCACTGCTATCTGCTCTGCCCCCCCTTGCACTCTGGAGTGCTGGGCTGTGGAGGGGGAGCGAGAGGTTGACTCAGGCTCTCAGAGATCCTCTGAGAGGTTGAGTCAGGTTCTGCTCCAGATTCTGGGGTGGATCCCGACTTTAAGCCTGGGTTCACACTGATGCAGGGAGGAATATGCAGTGGTTTCTGTGCAAATTCCGCACCGCATCACAATCGCACCCCGTTCCTGCCAACTGCTGCAGATGTGTATGTTAAGTTAACAACACCCCGAAATCGGTTCGCAAAACAAGGTGTGATGTGCAGAATCAGATCGCATGGGTGTAAATACCCATACGATCTGATTCTAGTGCAGACAAAAAAAAAAAGGGTCCTGCACCTTTTTGGTGCAGATGTGGTGTGGTTTGAGCCATACATAAGGTATGGCTCAAATCACACCGCACAGAATTCACATGTGATTTGCACAGGAATGTGGTGCAGTTCCTGTGCGAATCACATGCGATATGCCGCACCACATCAGTGTGAACCCAGGCTAAACTCAGGTTCTTTCCCCAGCCTGGACCAGCTGAGTGATGTCAGCCGACAGCGAGCTTTCAGCCCACTCTCAGCTAAAAATGGGTCACAGGAGTGCAGAACAAACTGCACTCCTGTGATCCATAGAAGTACAGCCAAAAGAGCTTTGTCTGTACTACTTATTTAAGAAAGCACCAAACACTACAGGGATCTGTGGAATGGTAGATCTTCACTGCAGAGTCACACCTGTCTCCCTCAGCAGAAAATAAGAGCCTGCTAGATTGTACAATTCATATTCTTCCATAAATGAAGTGCTTTATGCTAATGACATGACCACATGCCAGTTCAAGTCTTTTGGAACTTTAGATCCCAAAGATGTCTCCCATCCCATAACATCAAATATATTCTGATCATTCTTACCGCAGCAGCAGGAAAGGGGAGATTACAATTTTACAGTGGTAAAATATGCTGTAGCTATAATCGTGGTGTTTTTCTCCACCCCGGGAGTTACAGGAGGTATGTACAACCATACACGCGTGTGCATGATGTATTCCCTGAATACAGACATTTTGCATTAGGTGGGTGTGTCATATGGTCATACTTGTGTTTAGGCTGACAGGTGTTCTAACCATTGCAAACCTAGCTCACCAAAATCCCACCTTGTTGGCAACAGCAGCGTCCTCCTCATCTCCACCGTCTGGATCATGTCGTAATGTCTCTTTAGACTGATCTTCTTCATCCTCCACCTCCGATTCCTGACCCACACCATCATCATCCTCACTGTGCTCCTCCAGAGAATTATCCTCATCCTCACCTTCCTCCTCCGCACCACTCTCACTTTCTTCCAGTCCATCCTTATCTTCCTCCTCACTCCCCCCACTTTCATCCTCTGAATCTTTTTGGAGGGGATGATCAGATAGTCCCCAGATCTTCTGAACAGTGTCCTCCTCCTCCTCCTCACCGTAAAGCCCAGACACAGAGCTCCCCGGCTCCAGCACCCCCAGGATGTAATCCAGACCATCCTGAGTGAAAGCCTGGGGCAGGGAACTCTTATTCTTCCTCTTATTCATCCTCAGACTTCTCTCCAGCTTCCGGATCTCCTTCTCCTCCTTCTCATTGGCCTCCAGCAGAGCCTTCCTCCTGGCCTCCTCTCTGCTCATCTTCTTCCTTCTCTTCCTGGCCTCTGCCTTCGGCCTCCCCCCAGCTGGACTCTGCCTGTCCTGTCCTCCAGCCTCTGCTCTCTGGACTGGGGGTGTCCGGGGAGCCTTGTCCTTCTGTGGATCCTTGTCCTTCTGTGGAGCCTCCTCTGCGGGCTGGGCGCCCACATACCTCCTCTGATAATACTCCTTCCTTCTCAGCTTCTTGGACAGGCGCTTCTCCTTCCTCAGCTCCTTCCGGCTCTTCCCTCTACCTCCAGACCCCGAGTGATCCCCCGATACCCGGCTATTGCTGTTCTGCGACCCGCCGACCTCCGCCTTCTCCACGAACGTCTGGACTGACAGCGCCAGCTTCCGGATCTTTGCCGGCCGAGACCCAGCAGGGATCTTCCGCTTCATCTTCCTCTTTAATTTCCTATGTTATACACCACTGAGCGGCTAGCATGGCCAGCACTCGGCACTCATGCCTGGCATGGGCGCCGCCATGTTGGAGACAACGAGCTGCTTCCGTCCTGTAGAGCGGCCAGAGTGTCAACCTGAACATGGCACATGCTGCACAGCGCCCCCTGCTGGACACTCTGAGCTGTACATGTGTCTGGTCTAATTATTGGCCCTAACTAATTAAATAATAATACTTTTTTTATTGTTATTATTCCTTTGTTATGAATATTTGTATTGTTATTTAGCCACCGTGCTGCCCACCTGGCAGTACTAGGGTTGTTGGTCTGAATCTCAACCGCAGCACCACCTGCCTGGAGTTTGTATGTTCTCCCTGTGCCTGCGTGGGTTTCCTCCAGGTACTCTGGTATCCTCCCACACTCCAAAGACATGATGGTAGGTTAATTGGCTCCTGTTTACACTGGCCCTAGTATGTGTATGTATGAATGTGAGTTAGGGACCTTAGATTGTACGCACCTTGAGGGTTAGGGACTGATGTGAATGTATAATATATATATGTAAAGCACTGCGGAAATTATATATATTATATATATATAAGTACCTGAAATACATTTTTTTAAATAAAATATTTATATTAGTATTAGTGTTACTATTGCTATTATAGATATTATTAGTAATATTATTAGCATTAATATTGTTATTATTCATTTATTATGATTATTTGTATTATGATTATTATTATTATTATTATTATTAATATTAGTAGTATTCATTTATTATGAATATTTGTGTTATGATTATTATTAGTATATTAGTAGTAGTATTATTCATTTATTATGTTTATTTGTATTATGATTATTATTATTATTAGTAGTAGTACTAGTCATTTATTATTATTATTTATATTATGAATATTATTATTATTACTATTATTATTATTAGTAGTATTCATTTATTATGATTATTTGTAATATGATTATTATTACTAGAATTATTAGTAGTAGTAGCATTATTCATTTATTATGATTATTTGTATGACTATTATTGTTATTACTATTATTATTAGTAGTAGTATTATTCATTTATTATGATTATTTGTATTATGATGATGATTATTATTACTATTAGTAGCAGTAGTAGTATTCATTTATTATGATTATTTGTATTATGATTATTATTTGTATTACTATTATTATTAGTAGTATGCATTCATTATGATTATTTGTAATATGATTATTATTATTACTATAATTATTATTAGTAGTATTATTCATTTATTATGATTGTTTGTATTATGATTATTATTAGTAGTAGTATCATTCATTTATTATGATTATTTGTATTATTATGGTGATGATGATTATTATTATTATTAGAAGTAGTGGTAGTATTAATTTATTATGATTATTTGTATTATGATTATTATTATTACTATTATTATTAGTAGTAGTATTCATTTATTATGATTATTGGTATTATGATGCTGCTGCTGATTATTATTGTTAATATTATCATTAGTAGTATTACCTTTATTAGTATTATTATTTGTATTATGATGATGATTATTATTACTACTAATATGATTATTATTATTAGTAGTAGTAGTAGTATTACTTTCATTATTATTATCTTTATTATTATTCATTTATTATGATTATTTGTATTATGATGATGATGTTACTACTATTATTAATTTGATTATTAGTAGTAGTATTACTTTCACTATTTGTAGCATTACAATTATTATTATTCATTTCTTTGTTACGATTATTTGTATGGCGATTATTATTATAAGTGTGTAGTAATTTTATTAGTTTGAATATTATTATTGTTTTGTTACAATTATTATATATTTTTTTCTCAATCCAAAGAGCTGAAATTTATGAGCTCTTGTACATGGGCATATAATAAGCTGTGTTCAGATCGGTTATTAGTACTGAGCAGTATTGTATGCTATTGGCCCCTTCACACTGCTCTGTTATGGTCTGTTGGATTTAACTGCCAAACCCCAAAAAAGGAAAATTGGCTTTCATGGTCTCACTGTGACGCTGTACACATGTAAACATTTGTGCTGACATCTATATGTGTACAACATAGACTGTGAATGGACGCTGTTTGCTGCTGATGCTGACAAGTGAATTCAGGGCCATATATACATCAACAATGTATAGGTAACAGCACAGAATGACATCGGCCTTCTGACCTTCACTGCATGATTGACTCATTCTGGAGGAGATACAAAAAATCAATAGCGTGTAATGAATGGTGCAGGTGCCGAATAATAGACATCTCAACTGACACAGAGATAGACAGGTGTATGTCCATATGAGATGCAGTACAGGAAACTCTTTATGCAGAATTTTTGCTTTCAGCAAGATCCGGCCTAATCAATACAGTGAAGGAAATAAGTATTTGATCCCCCGCTGATTTTGAATGTTTGCCCACCCACAAAGAAATGATCAGTCTAAAAATCGAATGGTAGGTGTATTGTAACACTGAGAGACAGAATTGCAACAAAAAATTCAAAAGAAATGCATGTCTAACAAATTATGCACTGATTTGCATGTTCATGAGGGAAATAAGTATTTGATCCCCTATCATTCAGCAGGATTTCTGGCTACCAGGTGTCTTTCATACAGGTAACAAGCTGAGATTAGAAGCAGTCTCTTAAAGTGAGTGTTGCTAATCTCATTTTGTTACCTGTATAAAAGACACCTGTCCACAGGAGCAATCAGACAATCAGATTCCAAACTCTCCACCATGGCAAAGACCAAAGAGATGTCCAAGGATGTCAGGGACAAGATTGTAGACCTACACAAGGCTGGACTGGGCTACTAAACATTCAAAATCAGGGGATCAAATACTTCTTTGCTTCACTGTACGTCCGTGTGCATGAGGCCGATAACATGAAGCTCAATTCACAACACTAACACACCAGAACAAGTATTGTTATTTAAAAAAAATTGACATTTATAGCTATGACCAAATAAATTAGAGAATTACTGCCACATGGCTGAAAATAGACGGAATTGAGCCTTATTATGCATGTTTCCCATCACCACGTGATTGACTGTTCACGCAGAAAGCACTACACTATGGGAATCGGTGAGGTGTTGTCATGTGTCCTCCCATACCCGGAAGTATGTAGTCTTTGATGAACTCTGAGGATTGACAGAGGAGAGTACAGAAGGTAAATAATAAATCCTAGCTCCAGGTTAGGAAGCCTGCTCCCCAGGGGCACTCCGCACACACACAATTTACATTTATTATACTCGTAGATACATTTTCTGCAGCTGTCATGTCCTTTTCTCCACCACCGTCAGCGGTCTAAAATGCTGCAGAGTGCGGCGCTCACATACTTACCAGCTGCCAGGACTGGAGGAAGACAGAGAGGGCAACCTTGGAGCATGGAGAGGGTGAGTAGCATTTGCTAATTTTTGGTGGGAGGGGAGTGCTGCTAAAATAAGCAAAGAGTGCTTAATTATTTTAAAAGCTAACTCCATCTTTTAGGTTGCTTTCAGACAGGTGATGGATGGGCAGTAAAAACAGGTGGCTGAGCTGTGGTTTTTCTACCTCGTGGCAGCCCACCTGAACTGTAAAACAACAACTGGACACGGCTGTTCACATTCTGCACCCACAATGCTTTGCTGAATAATAAACTGGGGTGCAGAGTTTGACATGCGGCACCAATTGTCAAACTTGCTCATGGAGGTCAGTGAAGTCGTGCTGCAACTGTGTGCAATGCATGTGTAGCACTACCCCCTTAGGAGTTGCTGAAGTTTTGGTTCTCCCTATAAATCTGCATAGCCAGGCAACATGCATTTTCACAAAGACTTACATCCAGGAGTAAAAAAATCCTTGAGCTTGTGTTTGATATTTTTTTAGGGGGATATTAACTTGGATGGGGAAAGGGGTATATGGGATCCCCAATGGAACCGATGAACCGAGGAAAACATTCTGGAACTATTTACAAGTCTACTACAACACAGTATCTGTTGGAGAGTCAGATATCATCTCCCAGTGTACCTCTCCAAACCCCAAATATTCTTTGATCTGGCTGCCTGAAGGAAATCCCTGGACAGGGGATCCATTTCTGCCACTTTAAAAGAAAGACAGTCCCAGCAGGTTTGCTAATCTGGTTTTCCACCAGAGTACTCCTTCCCCTATCTGGCCCAGGGAGTGTAGGATTACTCACTTGTCCCTCTCCTGTGCTGCTATTGATTCGGTGGCTGCTACCAGTCCTTCTAGCTGGGCCGCTCCTCCTCTGCTGCTTAGGTGGTCCTCTCTCAGGGGGTCAGTAAGGGTGCAAGCTTTCTTCCTGTCCAGCTCTTCCGCCTATAGGTGAGCCCCTCTCCCATCTAGGCCCCCTCCCAGGCTCCTTCACTTCAGCCTACTTCTTCAACTTTCACCCGAACTCTCCTGCTGCTGAGCAGGCTCTCTCACTTTTAATGGTTGTCCTAGCTCTTTGCCAAGCCTCCTGCTGGGGATTGGCCAGGATCCCTTAACAGTACAAGCCAGACACTCTTTAGATCCACCCACTGGTTCTAGACATTTCCCCAAAGTTCTAAAGTTCTAGAGCAGGGAGAAATTCCAGAGGGGCTGGCCTCTCAGGTCTGACCCAAATTTAATCTCCCACTGACTGTTGCACCTGGGCTGCTGCTCAGCCCCTGTGTAAGCCATGTACCGGGGTGGGCTCCCCAGGATACAGTGAAGTCACGAACGAGGAAAGCAACCCCAACACTAGCTTTTGCCACAACAGAATTTTACTTAGATGTGGCAAATAAACACAACCACAAATGCTGGGAACATACAATAAATTTACATACACCCAGCCCAAAGGCTGAGACCCCTGTGCTGCACAGCACGGCGCCTTCTGATGGATGAAGGTAGAAAGTGAAGTAATTTACCTACTGGCGGGCACAAGTAAGCTGCCACACCTTACCTGTTATTACCCTAAAAGAGCACGAATCAGTGTATGGGTGTACGGTATGGGCTTGCCTGCGGTGCAGCACAACAGCTTACAATCTTACACAAATCTACAGTATTCCCCCTCCCATAACTGGTCCTGTAGCACGTGCCTGAGTATTCCTTCTGAGCAAAACGCCAGTCTGGCTTGAGTTTGTAGGATTTTATCAGCTCTCCAATGTGAAATGTCACTTCAAGTTGTGGAGTCCTTCCAATAATCAGTAACAACACTTGTGGCCTGACACAAACAGCCTGTATTAGAAAAACAGTGACATCTTGTGGCTAAACCGCAGAATGTCAGTCAAAACATCAATTTACTCCACACCATAATTTATTGCACACAAACAGTGTTCAAACAATGAGAGCTGTTTCCCCATCTCACACCTGTCTAACAACTGATGCTAGAGCTCCCTAACTAGGAGGGTGTTACACATGTGATTGCAGCCCAGTAGTGTGGCATTATAGGGTTAAATCAGGCAATGAGGGGGCAATATAATGCCTCACAGCCTGTCAAATGCTCTCTGAAAAGTAATGTGAATGCTGATCACTCTTTTGAGGGCACCACATTCTACTGCAAGTGTGAAAAAATCTTTAGCCCAAGATTCATGTTACACCTACACTAGGGTTGCCACCTCAACCCCTTTAAACCCGAACACATATATTAATTACTTATTAAACATATTTAATGCAGTTAAAGCACTAAGTGATTCACAGGTCTGAAGATTTGAAATCCCTGCAGCTTTCTCTCCTCTCCTTGCAGGGATGACAGTACGAGTGTCAGGGAAAGCACATATCTATGCACAGGTGCAGAACCCGTTAGCCCTGCTCGTGGCCAATTAGCGAATGTAAACAATAATATGCTCAGTGATAAATAAATATCATAAATCCTTTCCACAGATCTCTGAATATAATCAAAATAAAGTCCAAAAAAATAAATCAAAAATATCTAAAAAAATCATATGTCCCTTTTAAAAAATATAAAGAAATAAATCAATCCAAGTGTCCAAAATTCGATTCAAGTGTACAAATCCTCAGCCTCTTGCAGCAACTTGATTTACCTCAAAAACAAAAACATAAAAACCACATAGTGCATTATCCTTTATAAAGCAAATTAATACGTGAAAACAATCCAGTGATATTTCACCCAAGTGAAAAAGGTGTATAAATAAAAATAAAAATATATATAGGCACACTACACAATGTATAGTGAAAAACCGTGTATGTGAATCACTCTTTTTGTGCTCAAAAATCACACAACACAGTGTGCACTTCTACTGAAGTAAGGAGTGAATACCCTTACCAATATTCAAAAATAACTTTTGCCTTAATATCAATCACCAAGAAGACTGTATGATGGGATGAATCTTCCTGCAAGTATCCTCAGATTTCACTCTGAACTCATAGCACCATATGGATCCATCCACACTAGTACTTCAGACCAATTTCCACCATATCCGCCGTCCAGATACCCATGTATGAAACAGAAAATAGTGTAATACTGCCACACACTAAAATGCAGAAATTTTAATGGTACTGCTTACATTGTTAAAATCTTGTTATCACATATGACATATATAAAGAAAACCTTTCTGCCATCACAGATCCAGGAGAGTCCAAACCGCCTGTGACAGTCAATATTCCCCTCTCCAAGATGGCCGCCGCTCCACTTCCGATTCCTCGTTTGCGTCTGACGTCACTTCCCTTTGACGCGTTTCGTCATTGGACGTAAACTAGCAACCTGCCCTCTCCAGGCTAGAACAATCCTATACAGGAAAGACCCAGAACTCAGTGTGCTCACTGAATATATATATACAGTTACCCAGCATGCCTTCAGAGCCTTTCTCTCTGGGATAGGTTGGGGTGGTATCAATATTCATGCTGCCATCTGCAGAACCCCACAGCTATGATCCAGAAGTTTCTCAAGCTTTCTGGATGCAGAGGGAGCTATCATGCTGGCAGCAGCTGAACTTATTGAGCAGACCTGATTAGCAGAACACAGCAACACTGATTACAGTGTGCAAGTTATGCTTTTACCTAACAACAATTATAACCACGTCCACTACAATGTAACAGCTGAATTTAACTATCATAGCACAACTAAATCTTATCTATCTAAACCTAGCACCTATCTAGGAGGGTGCTATATCTATATACACTTGCTGGCCACTTGATTAGGTACACCTGTTCAATTGCTTGGTGACACAAATTGCTAATCAGCCAATCACATGGCAGCAACTCAATGTATTTAGGCATGTAGATGTGGTGAAGACGACTTGCTGAAGTTCAAACTGAGCATCAGAATGGGGAAGAAAGGGGATTTAAGTGACTTTGAATGTGGCATGGTTGTTGGTGTCAGATGGGCTGGTCTTAGTACTTAAAAGACTGTTGATCTACTGGGATTTTCACACACAACTATCTCTAGGACTTACAGAGAATGGTCCGAAAAAGAGAAAATATCCAGTGAACGGCAGTTGTGCCTTGTTAATGTCAGAGGAGAATAGGCAGACTGGTTGCTGCAACATTAAGATGGTAGGGTCAGAATTTGGCCTAACAATATGAAAGCATGGATCCATCTTGTCTGTATCAATGGTTCAGGCTCATGGTGGTGGTGTAATTGTGTGGGGGATATTTTCTTGGCACTAGCAAGGTGTACCTAATAAAGTGGCTGGTGAGTGTATATATTTAGTTAAAGGCTAACTCCAGGCTCCAAACAAACTATTTATTTCACTAAAGTCAGCCATACATGGATTGAAAGTAGGCCAGTTCAGCAGGGACTGGCCCAATTTCGATCCATGTACATGGGCATCCTGGTTGTACACATGTCAATCCATCGATCGACTTGTGTACAACCAGCCTGTCACGTTTTTCCCAGATTAATCAGTGCTGCTGGTTATAGCCAGCAACACTAATTGTGTTCTGCCAACAGGGAAGGCTCCTTGCCGGCAGAACACAATAGCATTGCAAGAAAAATTTGATGGGGGAATCAAGCAATTTTCCTTCCTTCCATCTGTGGTGGAAAGAAAGAAAACTGCATAATCTATGGCCTGCTTAACAGATGCAGAGGCTGGGAGCGCTGTATAAACTGTATGTAGCCTCAGCTACATACAGTATACAGCGCTGTGTTCCAGCAGTGGGATAGGAACTTCCTGTTCTGCTCCTGGAACAAAATAGAGTTTCTTTTGAGCCATTCACAGGAGGCTTTGTATTTTCTGAATGAATACAATGCTTCCTCATACTGGATGAGGTAGATATTGTGATGTAAGCCATCCTCTACTCTCCAGTATAAAGAAAAAACATTGGTAAAAACAAGCACTTGTGGGTTTGTAAACGCTATAACTTTCATGTAAACCAATTAATTTACACGTATTGGGGTTTTTTTTTAGCAAAGACATGTTGCAGAATGCATTTTGGCCAAAATTTATGACGAAATTTGATATTTACATTTTTTTACTGGACATGTTTTATAGCAAAAAGTCCAAAATATTGTTTTTTTTTCTCAAAATTGTCAGCCTTTTTTTCTTATAGCGCAAAAAATAAAAAACGCACAGGCGATCAAATACCACCGAAAGAAAGCTCAATTTGTGGGAAAAAAAGGACGTAAATTTAATTTGGGTGCAGTGTTGCATGACCGCGCAATTGTCAGTTAAAATAACGCAGCGCCGTAACACAAACCTCTTCTGTAACCGCTTCCTGACAACCCTATAGCAGAAATACATGATTTGCGCTCCCATGGTTTTCACGCCCCTCCCAGATAGCGTCAGATTGCCCGTCAGTACACCGGTCATCAAATTTAACCCTTTGATTGCCAGGAGCACGCTCATGTACAATCTACCTCCATTGCTAGTATAGTGTCTGAACGGGTCAATATCTTTGATCAGGTCAGCACTATACCAGCGTTCACATTAGTATAGCGTCCCCAAAAACGCAGCGTTAGCGGGATCAGCCCCGGCACCTGCCAGCACCTGCTTTTAGCCCCTACGCTTATCCCCTTCCCCCTTCTCCCCCAGCAAGTGCAGTGTCAGTAGGTCCCTGTCACTTGATACATTGCACACAAAACCGCAGTGTTCGGAGAATCAGGCCTGATCTCTATTAGCACTTGCCAGTAAATTTTGATGACTCTCATATGCAGCAGAGTGCCAGTACTAGTGCCACTCTACCTTTTGGTGAACTGGCGAGTACCAGCGGTCTAGTACATCCTGGTCTTTCACATACCTCTTTGATTTTTGGAGCTGTTTTTCATGGAATATCTGTATGCGTTGATTGTTGATCAAACCAATTTATATGCACAACAATTTATCGACACCAACCAAAATTCAAACCTTGCCAGACCAGTCGCATGGAAAATCATTACGGTTTTCAAATTTACATTTTTTTTGGGCCTAACCCTCAACATGGGCATTACTGAAAAAAATGAATTGCGGTTGTATTGGTCCGCAGACCCGATTCATCATATGCCGTGTTCTCTGCTGCCATGGCCAGGCATAGATATGAGAGTATAATGTGTTTTATACATTTCAACGACGATACACTCTGTCATCCTCGGGGTGACCCTGAATTTGACCGGCTCCAGAAAATTTAGCCCCTCGCAAATCACCTTAACCAATAATTTGCAGATGTCTATACTCCCCAGCAAAACATCTGCGTTGATGAGTCCCTCATAAATTTTTCTGGCTGCCTTGCATTCAAACAATTTCTCCCCTGCAAGTGTGCCAGATATGGGGTCGAGATGTAGAAGATCTGTGAGAGGACAACAGGCTATACTTATAGGTTTTGGATTTACGAGGGAAAAGATAGTCACGTGGAGCCCCCTGGATGCCCAGACTACATGGGGAGCAGTGGCAAGATAGTTTGGGACTTGGTATCATCCTTTTTCCATATGGGGTACCACTTATATGTGGACAATTTTTATTCAAGCGTGCCACTATTTAGACATTTGTACAATCTTGGAACTG
This sequence comes from Staurois parvus, assembly GCF_062004578.1. Classification (NCBI taxonomy): domain Eukaryota; kingdom Metazoa; phylum Chordata; class Amphibia; order Anura; family Ranidae; genus Staurois; species Staurois parvus. The sequence continues at coordinate 5,586,990 of NW_028317801.1, read as the reverse complement.
GCGTATGTGGCAAAGTGTGACCTAATGTGTGCCCACCTTTAGAAGTGGGTGGACGCAGGGTGGTATATTCTAATGGTGGGCATATCACACACTTTTTCTGGCAGAGATTTCTTCTCAATTTTGTCATTCAGTCCACAGGCTGCATACAAAAAAAAAGAACATAGTATATATACCCAACAAGGACCAGCGACGTACTGGTACATCACAGGACTTTGAATGGTTATACCAGGATGATGCCTACAGCTGCAGGCATCATCCTGGTATTGTTTTTTTTCAGCCGGCGATCGGCTTTCATGTAAAAGCAATCCTAGTGGCTAATTAGCTGCAGGATTGCTTTTACAAGCAGCGGGAGATAATGCCCCCTCCCCCGCTGCCTTCCATGGCCTTCTCAGGCAGTCTCGTGCCATTGGGGGAACCTGAGAATGCAGCCGGTGTTTCTGCCAGCTGACCATAGACTGATTGGAGACCAGAGTGGTGCCAATCATCTCTATAGCCTAAGAATTCGGAAGCTACAAACATTTCATCGCTGCAGTTTCGCAGGATATAAACAGCGCCATTTGTAAATTAGGAAAGCATCTGATCACACCGATTTTGGTTTGATTAGATAATGTAAGGGCAGAGGAGATATCTAGAGTCTGATAGACCCCAGATTTCTCAAAAAAGAATATATGACAATGCCCATTGAAGTTATAGAGGATATTTGCATTCCCTTTTATAGCATTAAAAGTGATCAAAAAAAAAAATGAAAGGCACAAATGTAAAAATTATAAAAAAAAATCAAAATAACTAAAAAAAAAAAATCGCCCCTCCCATGCACGCACACCTGTGTGCACAAGCCTTGACCCTGTGCCGGTATGTAAACAGCGGTTGCACCATGCATGTGAGGTATTTCTAACACTAGACCTCCTCTGTAAATCTAAAATGGTAGCTTTTAACGGCTTTTAAAGCGTTGCCTATGGATATTAAAAATGTTTGCAGTTTGTCGCCATTGCATGGGGCATGCGCAGTTTTAAAGCATGTCATGTTTGGTATTTATTTACTCGGCATATCATTATCTTTTATACTTTACAAAATAATTGGCCAATATATTGTGTTTTTGTGCATTAAAAGTAAAAAAAGTGTATTTATTTTTTTTTTAAATTTGCATTTGGAAAATCGCTGCACAAGTACTATGTGCCATAAAAAATTGTAGTACCCACCATTTTATTCACTAGGGTGTCTGCTTTAAAAAAATATATAATGTTTGGGGGTTTAAATTAATTTCCTAGCAAAAAATACAGATTTTTTTCATGTGAACAAAAAGTGTCAGAAAAGGCTTGATCTTCAGGTGGTTAGAAGAGTGAGTGATGTGTGGCATAAACTTCTAATGCTGGGCATAAAATGCCCCCACCCCCCAAAACGATCCCCTTTTTGGAAAGTAGTCACCCCAAACTATTTGCTGAGAGGCATTTTGAATCAATAGAAGAATTAATTTTTTTACCACAAGTTTTTGGAAAATGACAAAAAAAAAAGATATTTTTTTTTTTACTCAAAATTGTCACTTAAATGATTTACTGCTCACACATGCCAGAATACCTATCTCAGTTTCGGAGGCCCTGAAATGCCAGGATAGCACCTAACACCCCCAAATGACCCCTTTTTGGAAAGCAGACACCCCAAGGAATTTTATAAAAAGCATGGTAAGTATTTTGCAGATCTCATTTGTTGCCACAAGTTTTTGGAAAATAATTTTTTATATATTTCAAAACCTTGTGAGAAAAAAATGAGATCTGCAAAATACAATGCCTCTTTTTAAATTCCTTGGGGTGTCTAATTTCCACAAAGGGGTCATTTGGGGGGTTTGGTGCTATCCTGGCATGTCAGGGCCTTCGAAATTGTGATAGGTAGTGAGGAAGTGTAATGAGGAAGTTACGCACCTTCAGGCTTTCAAAGTGGTCATTGGATTTCAGGCTCCTGTATGTGGCTAGGCTCCCAAAAAGTCCCACACATGTGGTATCCCCATACTCGGTAGAAGTAGCAGAATGTATTTTGGGGTGTAATTCCACATATACCCATGGTTTGTGCGAGAAATAAATCATTTAAATGGCAACTTCGTGGAAACTTGTGGAAAAAAAATAAATCTTTCATGGACTCAATATGCCTCTCAGCAGATAGCTTAGGGTGTCTACTTTCCGAAAAAAAAGGGTTCATTTGAGGGTGTTTGTACTATCCTCGTATTTTAGCACCTCAAGAAATGTGATGGGCAGTCAGAAAGTAAAAGCTGTGTAAATTCCATTATCTATACCATAGTTTGTAGACGCTATAACTTTCACACAAAGCAATCAATATACACTTATTGGGAATTTTTTAACCAAACACATGTAGCAGAATACATTTTGGCCTAAATTTACAACGAAATTTTAGTTTTTTTGGATATTTTTTATGACCGAAATGAGAAAATATTGTTTTTTTCAAAAAATGTTTTTTCTTCAAAATTTTTCTAGTTATAGCGCCAATAATAAAAAGTGCACAGGTGATCAAATACCACCAAAAGAAAGCTCTATTTGTGTGAAAAAAAGGACATAAATTTCATTTATGTACCGTATTGCATGACTGCACAATTGTCCGTTAAACTAGCGCAGCGCTGTATAGCAAAAAAATGGTGTAAATTGCAGTATCTATACCATAGTTTGTAGACGCTATAATGTTCACACAAAGCAATCAATATACACTTATTGGGATTTTGTTTTTACCAAAAACATGTAGCAGAATACATTTTGGCCTAAATTTATAACTAACTTTGAGTTTACTATATATTTTTCATAGCTCAAAGTAAAAAATATCTATTTCTTCAAAATGTTTGGTTTTTTTTTGCTTATAGCGTGAAAAATAAAAAGCGCACAGGTGATCAAATACCACCGAAAGAAAGCTCTATTTGTGTGAAAAAAAGGACATAAATTTTGTTTGGGTGCAGCATTGCATGACCGCACAATTATCAGTTGAATTAGTGCAGCTCCGAGTAGCAGAAAGAGGCCTGGTCATTAAGGGGGGTAAATCCTCAGGAGGGCAAGTGGTTAACATACATCTGATGTTTTCTGGAAAAAAAAAACACAGAAAAGACTGTACATTCCCTTTAAATAATAGCCTAGTAGAGCAAGTTTTTAATTTCCATACTTCTATACCTTGTTTATAATAGGGTGTAGGATTTGTAGAGTTAAATCTAAAATGACTGAGAATCCTTCAGGTATATATCAGAGAATCAGCAGCTTCCTGTCCAAAGATAACAGAACATTGCAAAGCTGGTATTTTTAAAATTTGACGTTACCCAAAGGAATTTCAATAAAAAATACATTGCAGCAATAAATAAAGGGAACGGATGAAATAGGAGGAAGTGAAGAGTTTAGCCGACTGGAACCATAAATAAAGAACGTGGATCTGCCATGGAGAATGTTACTAGAGTGATGGGCAAAGTCGAAAAAAAGATCAGAAACTTATTTTGCACGTCCTTGATTAACATTGGGCCTTTCAGCTGATTCTGCACCGAGAGCCAATCCATTCATTACAGTTAATGAGACAGCATAAGAATGTATAGATTAAAAAAAACGCTGGTCATCAGACTTTATTAGTCACCCACTATAATTATTGACAGGGATCAAGGATATTAAGCTTCAAAGAGGACCACTTATTATATTAACACTCTTGAGAGGTATAAAATACATTTAAATTTAATTAGAATGAAACAGCTATGATTTAAAAATAAATCTTGCCCCTATTTTTCCAAGTATTAATTTGATTTATCTGCTTTCAGTATTTCCTACCCATTGTGAACCTACATGAACATAAGGTAATTGAAACACGCATAATTCTGGTGGGTTCTAAGTTGAATCAGTTAAAATGCCATATGGTCCTGAAGCTTTTACCCAACTGACCTTGGAAACATAAGTGTGTTGTAATTATGAATACTATACATGACAAAACTTTCATCTGCCATGTAATAGATTTCTAAATGGGATATTAAACAGAAATTCAGGAATTTCAGCTTATAATACTGTATGTTATTTTCAGACATTAAAATGTATTTATAGCCAACATAGTTTTACTGTTATATAGAGCAAAGAAGGATTACCCATATCACGGTATATTTTGCTATCTGTGCCTTGCTGGAGAGATTTTTCTCCACTTCCTGTCTTGGAGACAGAACAAAAGGTGGGAGGGAATCTCCCCTAAGATAGGGAAATGACCATGTCAGGGCTCATTTACTCTAGCGGTTGAGAGGCAGTAAAACCTTGTGGTTGAGGTGTGTTTTTACCATCCCCAAACCACTCCACCTTTAGCTGCAGAGGCAGTGACCATGGGTGTATACACGCTATCGCTTTCAGCGGGCAAAGCTCCAGCTGAGCTTGATCAATTCCAGGGATTGGGGCCACTCTGCAAGTGCTCGACAACCACGTGCAATACATACAGCTGCGGCACGCTAGTGAGGAGGAGAATCAATGGGGTTTATTTACTAAAGCTGGAGAGTGCAAAATTAGGCTCACTTCTGCATAGAAATCAATCAGCTTCTTCAGAAAATGCCTCCTCACAGCCTGTCAAATACCCTCTGAAGAGTGATCTGAACACAGAGACCAAAGCAAAGTGTGAACAAGTCCTTAGAGACTTGTCACTTAAACATTTTCTCCCATTGGAAAATTTCATTATAAATTCAGGATTCTCTTTACTTTTTGTCTCTTTGACAGTGGTCACCAGAACCAATAGAGGGGTGAATCTCCAAAGTGATAACATAGATAACAAAAAATAATGATCAGCGGATCTAACCCTTACCCACTCTATCCAAAACTAGAGAAAAAAAGATTTGCCTTTACATACATAGAATTTCAGGTATGGCATTTTTTGCATTGTTACATTGGTCAAGCTTGGTCAACCTGTGTGATCACTCTAGAACAGGGGTCAGCAACCTGTAGATCGCAGGCAGCTGGTAGATCGCAGTCTGGGTTTACAATGCAGGGGGACTACTTGTAAAGTTGGAGCTGTAGTAGGGGGCAAGAGCTGCATAAGCTGATGCCTCCTCTGTAGTGCAGGCTCCTGTCCCATGCAGAGTGATACCAACTGCACTCCACCTCTTATCCCAGCTAGTGGTCCCCAGAGTGGTGCCAGCAGCAGGAAAGAAGAGATCTTCAGGTCAGTGTGAAGCAATACACTGGGTGTAATAGTATAGGGCTGTTTTCACACTGATTCACTGCCGTTTTCCCACTGTGGGTACTGTCCTGACTGCAGGAGGTTTGATGCATTTCAGGAAGTGCACCACACCTGCTGGATTTAATCCCATCAAAGTCGCAGACGCATTGCGCTGCACCCGGAGTGCAGGTAAACCACAGCACACCAATGTGAAAGCATCCTTATAGGAGGCTCAGAACAGTAAGGGCTTGTTTACATTTGCAGTTTGGGGAATGGTAAAAACCCATAGTTAAGACGTGTTTTAATCATTCCTGCCCGAACCGCACCCCCTTTAGCTGCAGTGGCCAGGGGTGTACACATGTCGCAGCAGCAGCCCTGTCATGGTTAGTGGGGGTAGCACCTGCCATTCCAGTCAATGAGGGCGCTCTGAAAGTGCCCTGCAACCTTGTAAATTACAGCAAACAAGGGGTTGTAGCAGGCAGCGTTTTGATGCTTTCTCACCACCAGCTCTAACCTCTTGGATCCCACAGAAGCATTCAGTTGCAGGGTGCTTGCAGAATGGCCCCATTTACTTGAAATGGTAGCAATTTGCAGGCAGTAGCACCCACCAAAAGCAACAGGGGGTTTAATTCCTGCTGTGGCATGTGTACAACCTTGGCTGCTGCATCAGCAGCTAAAGGGGATTAGGGAGTGGGGGCAGTAAAACCACAGCACAACTTTAGGTGTGAACGAGCCCTGAGTGTGCCACTGCCAAACACAACTAAGGGCTCATACACTGCCAACCAGAGTTTAATTATCACTTTCTTTAATCAAATTACATAGTCAGTTTGCAAAAGTCCATCTAGTTCAACTGATAGAAAAAAACAAATACATAAACAAATAAACAGAAAACCTCCATAAACAAAACCCTATACCAACAGTTGATCCTGAGGAAAGCAAAAAACCCTTAAATTATGGTCAAATTTGCTCCACTAGAGGAAAAAAATTCTTTCCTGATCCCCTAAGATAAATCAAATATTCACTGGATCAGTGATCTTCGGTGTTATCGCCTATAATTGCTAAATCAGTATTAAACCCAAAACCAAAAATGTAATATATTGCAGCTTACCAATCATTAGATGTGGTGGCTGCATTACTTTTCTTTTCATAGGCCTTTTACCTTTGTTTTCACCTGGTGATCTGGCCAGTAACATACCTCCTGTATTAGAGTGTCCTCCACTCTGGATGAAGGAGCACAGGGGGCACCTTTGGACAGCAGCATTATCAGTCTGGGGAGAGGGGAGTGTTAGATGTACTAACAGATTTAGATACACTAACAAATTGAACCCAAACTCCAGCTGTTAATTAGCAGTTACAGCAAACAGTTGTTTCTTTTTGGGGTAAAGGTTTCACATAAATAAATAAAAGCTGATCATGTTCAGTACCCCTGTCAGTGTTAAGTGGTTTGTCTTCTCTCTGATCTAACTGATACACCTGCAAGAGAACTTGTCCTTTTAAAAAACAACAGACTTACTGGCTAGATCACCAGATAAAAATAGAAGAAAGCCTAAAAATAAAATGAATGCAGCCATTACATCCAAGGAATTGGTAAGTTGCAATATAATAATGTTTGATTTTGGGTGTAATACTGCTTTAAGTGTTAGTTATGTCAGGTTTAAAAAAAACACTTTACAGGCAGGGTTTTTATAACAGAAGAGACTCTACGGGGGTCCGTCATAAATATACACCCTGCCTGTCAGTGGGCAGTGTGCTCTGATAAAGTGAAAAAAATATATCCTGCAATACCTCAATGTGACTATGTAATGAATGATAATTGTATAGAGCTGCTGCTAGCAACAAAAATTGTGTTCCCACAACATTAACATAAATAGACAAATAAACTTAATGCTAATGTAAAGTATAAATACCAAATCATCAAACAATTGGATATTAAAACGTCAAATGTACATAAAAAAGTGTATAAATTATATAAATAAAACACAATGTCTATAGAAGCAAATCCGTGTAATTTGAATTAGAACAGTGAATCATGGATATAGTTTTATATCAACTTCCTTCACAACTCCATAGGATTTCTCATCCTGAACATACAGTCAGGTCCATAAATATTGGGACATGGACACAATTCTAACATTTTTGGCTCTATACACCACCACAATGGATTTGAAATGAAACGAACAAGATGTGCTTTAACTGCAGACTGTCAGCTTTAATTTGAGGGTATTTACATCCAAATCAGGTGAACGGTGTAGGAATTACAAGAGTTTGCATATGTGCCTCCCACTTGTTAAGGGACCAAAAGGAATGGGACAGAATAATAATCATAAATCAAACTTTCACTTTTTAATACTTGGTTGCAAATCCTTTGCAGTCAATTACAGCCTGAAGTGTGGAACGCATAGACATCACCAGACGCTTGGTTTCATCCCTGGTGATGCTCTGCCAGGCCTCTACTGCAACTGTCTTCAGTTCCTGCTTGTTCTTGGGTCATTTTCCCTTTAGTTTTGTCTTCAGCAAGTGAAGTGCATGCTCAATCGGATTCAGGTCAGGTGATTGACTTAGCCATTGCATAATATTCCACTTCTTTCCCTTAAACTCTTTGGTTGCTTTTGCAGTATGCTTTGGGTCATTGTCCATCTGCACTGTGAAGCGGCGTCCAATGAGTTCTGAAGCATTTGGCTGAATATGAGCAGATAATATTGCCCGAAACACTTCAGAATTCATCCTGCTGCTTTTGTCAGCAGTCACATCATCAATAAATACAAGAGAACCAGTTCCATTGGCAGCCATACATGCCCACGCCATGACACTACCACCACCATGCTTCATTGATGAGGTGGTATGCTTAGGATCATGAGCAGTTCCTTTCCTTCTCCATACTCTTCTCTTCCCATCACTCTGGTACAAGTTGATCTTGGTCTCATCTGTCCATAGAACAAGTGGGAGGCACATATGCAAACTCTTGTAATTCCTACACCGTTCACCTGATTTGGATGTAAATACCCTCAAATTAAAGCTGACAGTCTGCAGTTAAAGCACATCTTGTTTGTTTCATTTCAAATTAATTGTGGTGGTGTATAGAGCCAAAAATTTTAGAATTGTGTCGATGTCCCAATATTTATGGACCTGACTGTATAACCAACACCATCTTTTGAAGTGCTTCAAAACATGCAAATTGTGTCACCTCAGTGCTCTCAGAACTCTCACCTTAAGAAGATTTGAATGCACTTAGAATAATTTAATACATTGGGGTTCCTTCACGTTTCTGGTCATTCACTGTTTTAGAACCACTGGGTGCCCTCCTTCCTTTTTCTTGATCTCCGAACCCGGTTGAACAAGCGGTCCCTTTAAGTGTCACTTGGGATCAAATCTCCAGTCTAGAGGTAAGACAACAATGAAGGCAGGTGCCAAAACAATGTTTGGTTGGGGCAGTGGGATGGATTATAATAGTTTAACCCTCAAAAGAGTGGGAGAAGATTGTCCACCCCTCACCTTCCTTAGCCTTCAAATGCCCTTCAGGGCATCTGATGGTAGAAAATCAACCATTTTCCATGAGACACAAACCTATACCCAACACTTCTTGAACATTCAAACACATTCTAATGGTTACACTGGAGGTTGATGCCCTGCAATAGACAAAGCCATCTGCCTCGATCAGCAAGTCTTTTGCAGCTCATTTGAGGATATCTCTCAGGGCAATTTAATATTTGAAGGTTATGTTTTTATATCCAATTGTTTGATGATTTGGTACTTATACTTTACATTAGCAGCGCAGCACTAAGTTTATTTGTCTATTTACTTTAATAGTGTGCTCTGAGCCACACATACGCAGCTCAGACCACATTGATGACCTGCTCTGTGTACCATGGCGATATGACTCCCGTACGCATATGCAAGAGTGACGTCACCCTAGCCTGGTCATTCAAGCAGCTGAAGATGCCAAACCTGGAAGGAAGACTGGGAGAAGATGGAAAGCAGGCGGGGACCAGGGAGAGGCATTGTACAGTCAGATTGTAATGTGTGTGGTGGGCCTTACTGTGAGGAAGCCTTTCTCTATTTATGTACATTTTTTCCTCCAGATGTAAAGAGTGCCCCCTTGTCCTCTGTAATGACCTGAAAATGAATAACTATACCAAGTTCACGATGTAGACCACCTATTTATTTATAGATGGTGGTCATAACTGAACTGCATATTCCATATAAGAGCTTACTAATTATTTGTACAGGGGCAAAATGATGCCTCTCCCTCTGGAGTCTATACCTTTTTAATGCTGGTGCTTACTATTACTGCCACCAATACCGGTGCTGGAGGTCAATATTGCTGGCACTGACACCGAGGATAGGACTTTCTTTACTCCCAGTGTAGTGCTTACCCCCATAGGAGCCCGCTGTTTAGGTCCCTAGGTTCTTTCCCAGTAGATGCACCCACAGGCAGGCACACAGTCCCAGTCACTCTTTCAGCTCAGTAATCAGTAGGGTATGAATTCCCATGTGTCCCCAGAAAGATAATGGAAGATCATGGAAGAAACTGAGGCAAAAAGGGTCTCATGGGTCTCATGTGAGGACAAGATATGGGAATTTCTGTATGTGCCAAAGTCCCCCCAGTCTAACCCTGAGCTATGGCAACAGTTCTTATCTATCAAGAGGAGATGGAGTCTGGGTGTTCTATACATATGGATTAAGCTTGGGTGGTAAAAGCAGGCCGAAGGGACAGGGAGTGATCTGTTAGAAGTCCAAAGGGGATGATCAGGATTCCTCATCCAGATTTCTATTGTTAAATTGTTGCTCTGAGGGGACAATCCCCCTCATTGTCAAGTTGCCCTTTTTCCCTGCGACAGTGCTGAAAGCTGAAAATTGGCTTGGGCAGGAAGGGGGTAAAAGTGCCCAGTATTGAAGTGGTTAACCTCATTTTTGCTGACAAATGGTGTTTGCAGCACTTCCCTGTTCATTTGAATGGATCAGACTTGCCACAGATCATGACATGTTGGGTAATTTTTGTTATGGGTGTAAAGTGAAATATTGTGACTGTGGTATGTAAATGCCCCCATCAGCTTCCATTTGCAGCCAAAAGGAGGATGTTAAAAACGTGATGCAAATTTTTACTGCCCCCCAAATGTACGTCTAAACTTAGGGTGTTCGGACCAGGGGCGGACTGACAACTCATGGGGCCCCTGGGCAATAGGGGATCATGGGGCCCCTGTGTCCTTTCCCAAACTCAAAAAAGCCTATGAAAAAGGTACCAGGGGCATCTCATGGGGCCCCCCACTGACCCCGGGCCCTCGGGCACTGCCCGAGTTTCCAATTGGTCAGTCCGCCCCTGGTTCGGACATCCCTCTTCCTCAGGGCTTGTGTCTAGTTGTAGAATTTCATATATGGATGGACATATATGGCCTGGACTATATGGCCTGGATTTCTGCCAGACATAGTTTGTGCAGTCTGCTGTATATTTGCACATTATGGAAAAACACCTGAGCGCTGGCTGTGGATTTAGAGGATAAATCCATTTTCTTACCATGTTTCATATTACACTCAATTTAGGGTGTCCCCCCACCCTCAAACAACTCCTCTCTTACTTCATTTGTGGGGTTCTTCTCCCCGTGACATCCTTGGCAGACCCTGTGCTCACTCCTCATCCATGCACAGAACAAGCTGTATGAATGGTGGCTACATGTCCCATAGATATCAATGGAGCACAAATGTTGAGAGGTAACCGCACCCATGGTCCATTATTACTTCCTCCAGCCCCATAACTGGAGCTCTGTCCCTCCATAGGGACCTGGGGCTGGAGTGGGGTTGCCACTACATCTCTTTAAAACTGAACACATATTAATTACAAAGTTTCTTTGGTTGATGAAGGTGGTAATTAAACTCTTAGTGCCTTATCTGCATTAAATTAGCCTCAGAACCTGTGTAATTAACCACTTCGGACAGCTCTATAGCAGAACTACTGCTACAGGGTGGCAGGGCTGCACAAAATCAAGTATATATATATATACAGTCATGGCCGAAATTGTTGGCACCCTTGATATTTCTCCAGGAAATCATGTATTTCTCACGAAACGTATTGCATTAACACATGTTTTGCTATACACATGTTTATTCCCTTTGTGTGTATTGGGACAAAACAAAAAAAGGGAGGAAAGAAAGCAAATTCGACATAATGTCACACAAACCTCCAAAAATGGGCTGGACAAAAGTATTGGCACCCTTTCACAACTGCGGATAAATAAGAATGTTACAAGCATGTGATGCTCCTGTAAACTCACCTGGGGCAAGTAACAGGTGTGGGCAATATAGAAATCACACCTGAAAGCAGATAAAAAGGAGAGACGTTCACTTAACCTTTGCATTGTGTGTCTGTCTGTGCCACACTAAGCATGGACAACAGAAAGAGGAGACGAGAACTGTCTGAGGACCTGAGAACCAAAATTGTGGCAAAATATCAACAATCTCAAGGTTACAAGTCCATCTCCAGAGAACTAGATTTGCCTTTGTCCACAGTGCGCAACATTATCAAGAAGTTTGCAACCCATGGCACTGTAGCTAATCTCCCTGGTCGTGGACGGATGAGGAAAATTGATGAAAGATTGCAACGCAGAATAGTCCGGATGGTGGATAAGCAGCCCCAAACATGTTCCAAAGACATTCAAGCTGTCCTGCAGGCTCAGGGAGCATCAGTGTCAGCGCGAACTATCCGTCGACATTTAAATGAAATGAAACGCTATGGCAGGAGACCCAGGAGGACCCCACTGCTGACACAGAGACATAAAAAAGCAAGACTACAGTTTGCCAAAATGTACTTGAGTAAGCCAAAAGCCTTCTGGGAAAACGTCTTGTGGACAGATGAGACCAAGATAGAGCTTTTCGGTAAAGCACATCATTCTACTGTTTACCGAAAACGGAATGAGGCCTACAAAGAACAAAACACAGTACCTACGGTAAAATATGGTGGAGGTTCAATGATGTTTTGGGGTTGTTTTGCTGCCTCTGGCACTGGGTGCCTTGACTGTGTGCAAGGCATCATGAAATCTGAGGATTACCAAAGGATTTTGGGTCGCACTGTAGGGCCCAGTGTCAGAAAGCTGGGTTTGCGTCCAAGATCCTGGGTCTTCCAGCAGGACAATGACCCCAAACATACGTCAAAAAGCACTCAGAAATGGATGGCAAAGAAGCGCTGGAGAGTTCTGAAGTGGCCAGCAATGAGCCCAGATCTAAATCCCATTGAACACCTGTGGAGAGATCTTAAAATTGCTGTTGGGAAAAGGTGTCCTTCCAATAAGAGAGACCTGGAGCTGTTTGCAAAGGAAGAGTGGTCCAAAATTCCGGGTGAGAGGTGTCAGAAGCTTATTGATGGTTATAGGAAGCGACTGATTTCAGTTATGTTTTCCAAAGGGTGTGCAACCAAATATTAAGTTAAGGGTGCCAATACTTTTGTCCAGCCCATTTTTGGGGTTTTGTGTGACATTATGTCATATTTGCTTTTCTGCCTCTGTTTTATATTTGTTCCAATACATACAAAGGGAATAAACATGTGTATAGCAAAACATGTGTTAATGCAATACCTTTTTTGTGTGAAATACTTGATTTTCAGGAAAAATATCAAGGGTGCCAACAATTTCGGCCATGACTGTATATACGTGTAGCGATACCCTTAAAGGGGCTGCTTAAGTTTGTTCACTCCGCCTCTCAACCCCAAGAATTGTCTCAGCCCCAACTGACACACCTGGCAATAGTGTAAGTGCAAGGACCAATGAAAAGTACACACTTTATAATAAAACACAGAGATCAGCTTTACTGTAGGACCTCTATGAGAAGTAATAAACATTAACAACAGGTATTCGTTAGGTGAATCAAGAGAACAGCAAATACTGTGAACGAAAGCAATATAGCTCACTTTTACTTTTAATGTCCTGGAGTGGCATAGCCAGTCTCCAGACCTTAATCAGATTGAAAATCTGTGGAGGGAGCTGAAAGTTCGAGTTGGTCGGAAATGTGGTGGAGTTGGTTTGCTTCTATCCCTACTGAGCACCTTTCAAGTCCTCCATAACCCTCCCTCTCTATCCTTCTCTTCTTTTGAGACTCACTGCATTCGGCTATTTTCTCCCATTTCTCTGAGGATTGCAGTGATCTATCGGCCTCCTGGACCGATGTCTCGCTTTCTTGATGATTTCTCTTCCTGGCTACCCTACTTTCTCTCCTCTGAAATACCCACTATCATTCTTGGAGATGTTAACATCCCCATGTTGGGAATACATTAGACCTTGTTTTCTCCCATCTTTGCACTCCCTACAACCTCACAAACACCCCATTTCCTCTCTCTGATCACAATCTCATCACCTTCAGTGTCCTCATCTTCAAACACCTATCCCTCCAAACAGCAAACAATTACCTGCAGAAACCTTCACAATTTTAACCCTTCTCTTTTCTACTCTGCAACTGACTGCCTCTATGACAAAATCTCTCCCCTGCCCTGCCCTGGCCACTGCTGTCTACAACAGTTCACTTTTATCCACACTAGACTCACTTGCTCCTCTAACTAGACGAAGTATCAGACCCCGACCATTACAACCTTGGCAGACTGAAGACACCAGAAATCTTAAACAACATAGTCGTGCGCTGGAGCGATTGTGGCGTAAAACCAAATCACAGCAAGCTTTCACCCTATATAAATCTGCTTTCTTAACATACAATTCCTCCCTCCATGCTGCCAAACAAGCCTACTTTGTCACTCTCATCAATAGCTTGTCATCCAGTCCTCGTCATCTCTTCTCTAGTTTTAACTCTCTACTTTCTCCACCTCCACCCAGTACCTCACTCACTGCTAACGAGATTGCAAATAATTTCAAAAACAAGATTGATGCAATTCATAGGGGCATCTCCACTGCACAGACATCTATCCCACTTAGCATACCTTATACTAGGGGTGGGCAACTGCGGCCCTCCAGCTGTTGTAGAACTATAAGTCCCATGAGGCATTGCAAAACTGACAGTTACAAGCATGACTCCCAAAGGCAGAGGCACGATGAGACTTGTAGTTCCCCCCTGCCTTATACTAAACCTTCCTCAACACTTTCCTCTTTTGGCCTTGCTACTACTGAAGAGGTCACTAAGGTTTTCTCAGAAGCCCCTCTCACTACCTGCCCCCTGGATCCTGTCCCCTCACAACTACTATGTTCACCCTCTTCTTCTCTCCTATGCTCCCTCACATCTTCAATCTCTCCCTCTCTAACGGTGCCTTCCCCTCCCCTCTAAAGCATGCACATATCACTCCCATACTTAAAAAGCCCTCCCTGGACCCCACCAACCTGAACAACGTAAGACCCATCTCCCTGCTTCCGTTTACCTCTAAATTCTTAGAACGCTTAGTCTACAATCGCCTGAGCTCCTACCTCACTGACAACAACCTTCTTGACTCTTTACAGTCTGGCTTTCGCTCACTACACTCCACTGAAACGGCCCTATTAAAGCTCACTAATGATTTACTAACTGCTAAAACCAATGGCCACTACTCTATACTCTTACTACTTGACCTCTCTGCAGCTTTTGATACTGTTGACCATCCCCTCCTCCTCAAAAAACTCCACTCTCTTGGCCTCCAAGACTCTGCTCTCTCCTGGTTCTCCTCCTACCTATCGCAATGCTCCTTCAGCGTTACCTATAACTCTGGCTCCTCCTCTCCACTTCCTCTTTCTGTAGGGGTCCCTCAAGGTTCCGTCCTTGGACCCCTACTCTTCTCCATCTACACCTCCTCCCTTGATCACTTGATAAACTCCCACAGCTTCAATTACCATCTCTATGCTGATGACACACAAATCTATCTTTCTACTCCTCACCTCACCCCTTCAGTCTCCTCTCACATTTCTAACCTACTAAGTGACATATCGGCATGGATGTCACTCCACTTCCTCAAACTCAATCTTTTCCAAAACTGAGCTCCAACCTCCAGCCAGTGCTCCCTCCCCTGACTTCTCCATCAAGATCAATAACACAATCATCAGTGCCTCCCCTCATGCCAGGGTACTAGGTGAAATCCTAGACTCCCATCTGTCCTTTCAGCCCCAAATTCAATCACTGTCCAAATCTTGTAGACTTCACCTCCGCGACATCTCTAAGATAAGGCCGTTCTTAACCTCTGAAGCTAATAAGCAACTTATTCACTCCCTTGTTATCTCTCGCCTTGACTATTGAAACTCCCTTCTCATTGGCCTACCTCATCGCAGGCTATCCCCTCTTCACTCTATCATGAATGCTGCTGCCAGACTCATCCACCTTACTAATCGTTCTGTATCCGCTACCCCTCTCTGTCAATCCCTCCACTGGCTTCCCATTGCCCAATGGATAAAATTCAAAACATTAACAATAACATATAAAGCCATTTATAACTCGGCCCCAAATTACATCTCCAATCTTGTCTCCAAATATTACCCAAACCGTACTCTTTGCTCCTCGCACGACCACCTGCTCTCTAGCTCCCTTGTCTCCTCCTCCCATGCTCGTTTCCAGGACTTCTCCAGAGCTTCCCCCATCCTCTGGAACTCTCTACCCCAATTTATAAGACTATCATCTACTCTGCTAACTTTTAGGTGATCTCTGAAAACCTCTCTCTTCAGGGAAGCCTATCCTGCTCTCAGCTAATAATGGAATCTTCTACTCTTCCAACCAGTCCATCCCCCACAGTTACTACCTTTTGTACCACTAGCCCCTCCCTCTTAGATTGTAAGCTCCAAGGAGCAGGGCCCTTCTATCCCTCTTGTATTGAACTGTATAGTTGCTGTATTCTCTCCTGTTATATTGTAAAAGGCTGAGCAGTCGGCGCTGTATTAATCCTGTATAATAATAATTTGTGGGAAAAAAAGGACATACCGGTACATTTCATTTGGGTGCAGCATTGCATGACCGCGTAATTTTCAGTTAAAGCAGTGCCATAACGCAAAAAATGGCCTGGTCACGAAGGGGGGGGGGATGGTAAATCCTCTGAGAGGTAAGTGGTTAATATGTTCAGGTTTAAAGAGATGAGGTAGCCACCTTAGTCAGGAGCAATAGTCTGCAGGCACCTGCCATGTACAGTACTGGTCATGATGTTCTGCAGGGTTCAATTCAAAGCGTTGATAAAGACACATTTTTTCCCATTTTTCAATATTTATCATTTCTTAAAATAAAACTTGGAATGTACAGCTTTACACTTGTATGAGATGTTCCCATTGCCTGCTGTGTATGGGGACGAGGCTTCCAAGTCCTCGCATACAATGCTGTGTGCAGTAATGTAGTTTTGGAGGACTTTTCTGACCACCTGAACTTTCTAGTGACCATCATTAGAGTGTGACACAAGGGCGGACAGCCGGCTCTGATCACGTGTGGCGGTAATAAAGCCGTCATTGGCCGCCCCCGTCCCTCAGCCTCCCCTCACACTGCAGTACACACTGACTGACAGGAAAAGGAGGAGGCGGGAAAAGAAACACGCGGGCTTGGCCAATGAAGAAGCAGAACAGAAGCGACGACCCAGCGTTGCCCTGCCTCAGGACCAATCAGTGGATGCGTTACGAGCAGGTCTCGCGTGTGCCAGTGTTTTGGCCGGAGCCGTGTCTGAGGCAGAGGAAGGAGTGGTGTGGAGGCTGGGTCTTTGTTATTGTTGTGCCTCCCTGTGTCGGGTTATGCTCTTCGGGGTCACCAGAATCGGCCATAGTCCATTGTGGGCTCCAGCAATATGAAGGATGGACGAGGACGAAGTGACCATCAGAGAACAGAACTTTCACAGCCAAGTTAGAGAATGCATTGTGAGTATGAGCCTGACACCTCCCCCCTCTCCTCACTGCCTGGCCGTGTCCCCTGTCATCACAACCTGACCATGGGGACACAGGCACACTGCCAGCCCATAATAACCACTGGCAGGGGGAGGGGCTGTGATGAGGAGCCCTCTGTATACTGTGATTGGGCTGCTCACCGACAACACAAGGCACATTGATCATCAGTGTATGTGTATTCACCGGACATTCACTGCAGGTGAACATTCCTGGTCTGTGTACAGCCAATGATTCGCTACCTGGGAATGTCCAGCAAACAACACATTCACTGCTTTATTAATATGTTCTTTAGTCATTTATAAAACTGGTGTGTTCATGTGTTTATTATAGGTCTGTCTATATGTAGTGGACATTCATCGAAGGATCCTTTCTCATATACATTCCTATACACACACATACTACCCTTCCATATATATATATAGTCACTGAAGTGACTGGCCTCAGGTGATGCACAGAGCTGAAACATCCTCCTACATAAGTTGTACCTGTTTATCTGCAGACAATCTGTCCTGTACATCTATTAAAAGTGCAGAATTTATACAGCTTGCCTGACCTTTCAGAAAGCAGGGGGCTGAAGTTACACTCAGTGAGGAGCGCTCTGAGAGCTGATTGGAGGGAAGAGACACACCCCCTTCACACAGCTCACAGGAAGACAGCTGCGGCTGTCAGTCACAGGCTGTGTGCTGGAGATCCCTCCCCTGTCACAATTTTTTCTTTGTGTCAGGAAAGTTTGTCAGAAGTGATTCATGCTGATAGAGGAACCAGGCAGCAGACAGAAATGACACTTGGTGCTCTGGATTGAGACAGTATACGCTGTAGAGGGATATGCTATGTTCATATTTCATGTACAACCACTGTAACCTACTAGCATGCCTTTGTAGTGTGAGAGGAAACTGACAAAAGTGCAGAGAGAACAAGCAAACTCCATGCAGGCAGTGTCCTCATTGGGATTCAAACTGAGCACCCCAGTGCTGCAATTCAGAAGTGCTTTGGTTACTATTTAGTCCTCATGCACACTGGATGTTTTTACAGCGGCTGTTTTTGGCTTTTGATGTTTTTTTCTACAGCTAGTAAACCCCCCAGCATGTTATCCTATGTGTCCATGCACACATAGACTAATCAGTTTTTTGGCTGTAAAAAAACCCCAGAGCTAGTGGGTTTCTAGAGGAGTTTTTTTAGCTGTAAAAATGCTCTAACGCTGCAAATTGCGGTAAACCGGCGTTTTTGGACTTTTTTTTTTTCTCTTCTAAAAAATGCAAATGCGAAAAAACGCGGCTAAACGATAATGCAAAAAGCTAAAAAATGCTGAAAAACTCATGTTTTTAACATGACTTTACACAGCTGACATTACCAGTGTTATTAAAACGCCCAGTTTTTCCCGTGAGTCGCACTAGGTACCTATAAATTTAGTGGCCAAAATGTCAATTGAAAGGTACTCTAGTGAAGAGGCCTACAGGATTCTGAGCATGTCAGATGAGAACGAAGGAGGAAGACTTAATGACACAATCAGCCTCAGAATATGAACCTGTAGACCGCAGCGGGAGCCTGACAGCTCAGAATATAGAGTAGAGGTCCCTGCTAAGGTCAGGCATACCCGACCCATTCCCAGGTTGCTGAGATGTTACAATAGCATGATGACTGTCATATGCAGCAGAGTGCCAGTACTAGTGCCGCCTTACCTTTTGGTTAACTAGCAAGCACCAGCGGCCTAGTACATTCTGGTCTTTCACATACCAGCACTGCAGTATCACTTGGTGACGTGGCGAGTCCCATAAGTGCAGTACAAGCTGGTGCGGTGGCGAGCACCAACAATTCGCACATAGGCCCGTAGAGCCCCTTGTGTCCTGGATGTGCTTGCAAATCACGATTGGCAGCCCACAAATTCTGCAGCACACGTACTTCCCCCATTCAATACCCAATCCAGAATTCAGGTGGAAACAGCAAGTGTAAATACTCCCCTTGATTGTTTTGGAGCTGTTTTTTACAGAAGATCTGTATGCATTGATTTGTGGATCAAAGCAATTTATATGCTCAACAGTTTATTGCCGCCAACCCAAATTCAAACCTTGCCAGACCATTCGCATGGAAACCCATTACGGTTTCTGAATTTAAAGTTTATTTGGGCCTAACCCTCAACATGGGCATTACTAAAAAAAAATGAATTGCGGTTGTATTGGTCCACAGACCCGATTCATCATTTCCCCGTGTTCTCTGCTGCCATGGCCAGGCATAGATATGAGAGTATAATGTGTTTTATGCATTTCAGCAAAAACACAATCTGTCGTCCTCGGGGTGACCCTGAATTTGACCGGCTCCACAAAATTCGGCCCCTCGTAAATCACCTTAACCAAAAATTTTCCGATGTCTGTACTCCCCAGCACAACATCTACTTTGATGAGTCCCTCATTAATTTTTCTGGCCGCCTTGCATTCAAACAATTTCTCCCCAGCAAGCGTGCCAGATATGGGGTCAAGATGTATAAGACCTGTGAGAGGGCAACAGGCTATGAATATAAGTTTCGGATTTACAAGGGAAAAGATAGAGCCCCCCCCAGATGCCCAGACTACATGGGGAGCAGTGGCAAGATAGTTTGGGACTTGGTGTCATCCTTTTTCCATATGGGGTACCACATTTGTACAATCTTGGAATTGGCGCATGTGGCACCGTGCGCCAATTCGCCGGGGCTTCCCCCAACGGCTTGTAAATACCCGTCTTAGGGGGGAAAAACCCTCTTTGAGAAATGATGATGTCATTCAGCGTCAGTACCGACTTGTTTATTCTGACAACAACAGGGTCTTGCTTTCAGAATATACATAAGTAGGTGTGCGCAGTGCTGTTGGATGAGATTTTTCATCCGCAGTTTAAAAAAAGAGCAAAATGTGCCGAAGCATAGGGGCCTGGGGTGGTCAGTGTGTGGATGGCCCCTATGCTTAGACATATATATATTATAATATTTTTTGGCACATTTCATGTGTGCCCACCATTAGAAGTGGGCGGATGATGCAGGGCGGTATATTCTAATGGTGGGCATACCACACACTTTTTCTGGCAGATATTTCTACTTTTTTTTCATTCAGCCCACAGGTTGTATAAAAAGAAAAAAAAAAAAAGAACATAGCATATACACCCAACAAGGACCAGTGACTTACTGGTACATTACTGGACTTTGAGTGGCATCATCCTGGTATAGTTTTTTTCAGCGGCTATTGGCTTTCTTGTCAAAGCTTTCATAGCGGCGGGAGAAGATGCCGCCCCCCCTCTCCCCTGCCTTCCATAGTCTTGTCAGGCAGTCTCGTGCCATTGGGGGAACCTGAGAATGCAGCCGGTGTTTCTGCCAGCTGACCATAGAGCTGGTTGGGGACCGGAATGGTGCCAATCATCTCTATAGTCTAAGAAATTGGAAGCCAATTCTTTCCAAATCAGCCAATGTGATTGTCTGGATTTTTTTTCTCATTTTGTCTCTCATAGTTGAGGTCTACCTATGATGCCAATTACAGGCCTCTCTCATCTTTTTAAGTAGGAGAACTTGCACAATTGGTGGCTGACTAAATACTTTTTTTGCCCCACTGTATGTACAGAAAAACCAATAAAACAGATTTTAAAAGTTTAAAAACTTAGAAATAGTTAAACACCCAAAGCAATTTTAGTTTCCCTTTAAATTAAAATGGAATTCTGGGATTAACTCTAACTACTCTTAAACTTGTCCCCTACCCCCTCCTAACACCTATGTATAGTTATTTTCAGCCTGCTCTAGTCCAGTCATGTGATTCAGCTCACCTGCGTAAGCCAGCATGGATCCAAAGAAGAAAGGGACAAACGGATGGGCCATTGAAGACTATGGGTGATATCACGGCTTCAGACTTTACTAGCTGTTATCGGAGAGCTTTCTTTTCTTCTCTGCAGTGTTACTTGGACCTGAGTGGGCTGATGATAGGTAAGTATACAGATCTTTCTTACACAGGGTAGTAAACATACAGTTGCAAGAAAAAGTATGTGAACCCCTTGGGATTACATGGAGTTTTGCATGAATTGGGCATAAAATGTGCTCTGAACGTCATCTAAGTCACAACAATAGAAGAACACAGTCTGCTGAACATAATACTACACAAACATTAGATGTTGCCATGGTTTAATTGCACATAACATGTAAACATTCACAGTGCAGGGAGGAAAAAGTATGTGAACCTTTGGACTTAATAACTGGTTGACCCTCTTTTGGCAGCAATAACCTCAACCAAACGTTTCCTGTAGTTGCAGATCAGACCTGCACAACGATCTGGAGTAATTTTGGACCACTCCTCTTCACAAAACTGTTTCAGTGTAGCAATATTCTTGGGATGTCTGGTGTGAATCGCTCTCTTAAAGTCATGCCACAGCATTTCAATCGGGTTGAGGTCAGGACTCTGACTGGGCCACTCCAGAAGGCGTATTCTGTGCTGTTGTAGCCATTGTTTTGTTGAATTACTTGTATGCTTTGGGTCATTGTCCTGTTGCATCACCCATCCTCTGCGGAGCTTCAGTTGGCGGACAGATGGTCGTACGTTTTCCTGCAAAATGTCTTGATAAACTCTGGAATTCATTTTCCCATCAATGACAACAATCCGTCCAGGCCCTGAGGCAGCAAAGCAGCCCCAAACCATGATGCTCCCTCCGCCATGTTTTACAGTGGGGATGAGGTTTTGATGTTGGTGTGCTGTGCCTTTTTTTCTCCACACATAGTGTTGTGTGTTCTTCCCAAACAACTCAATCTTGGTTTCATCTGTCCACAGTAGATTTTGCCAGTAGTGCTGTGGAACATCCAGGTGCTCTTTTGCAAACTTCCAACGTGCTGCAATATTCTTTTTGGACAGCAATGGCTTCCTCCGTGGTGTCCTCCCATGTACTCCATTCTTGTTTAATGTTTTCCTTATTGTAGATGTGTCAACAAAAATGTTAGCATGTGCCAGAGATTTCTGTAGGTCTTTAGCTGACACTCTGGGATTCTTCTTTACCTCATGCAGCATTCTGCGCTGTGCTCTTGCAGTCATTTTTACAGGACGACCACGCCTAGGGAGAGTAGCAACAGTGCTAAACTTTCTCCATTTGTAGACAGTCTGTCTTACAGTGGACACATGAACATCAAGGCTTTTGGAGATACTTTTGTAACCCTTTCCAGCTTCATGCAAATCAGTATAGTCCTCATTTACACTGGGCGTTTTTACAGCGGCTGTTTTTGGCTTTTGATGTTTTTTTCTACAGCCAGTAAACTCCCCAGCATGTTATTCTATGTGTCCATGCACACATAGACTGTAATCAACGTTTTTTGGCAGGGGAGCTTTTAGCTGTAAAAACACTCTAATGCTGAAAAACATGGTAAATCGTGGCAAACAAGCGTTTTTGTATGAAAAAAAATGCTAAAAAATGCAGCTAAACGCTAATACAAAAACGCTAAAAACCGCTGAAAAACTCATGTTTTAACGTGACTTTACACAGCTAACGGTTTCAGCATTAAAACGCCCCGTGTGCATGGAGCCTTATACTTACCTGTGGCCCGAACCTCCTCTTCTTAGGTTCCCCACCAGTCTCCTGGCTCCTCCACTCTGCCGAGTGCAACCATAGAAAGCCACTTTTTATGGAGTACTCATATTGGCATGTTCCTTGAGCCTCGCTGTCTACATCTATTGACACGGACAGAGGGACTCTACCCTGTCCCCCTCTCCCTTGTCACTGGCTTTGATAGGGAATGCACAGAATGCATTAAAATAAAAATGTTTAGGCTTTAGAACCGCTTTAAATTGCTAATCACACTGAAGATCATTGGAAGCTTTCACGATGCTGTGTCCTTTCAGATTACCATACTGATTGTACTGTAATGTTGAGCTGGCAGATAGTTTTCTTGTATCTTGGCATTTTGCCACGATTTTGGTTATAGTTTACTATGAGAGGGACTCTAGTCAAGTGGAAAATTTTCAGTGTTTTCATTCATATATATATATGTGTGTGTGTGTTTTTTTTTAAGCATGCAGGCTGAATGAAGAGCCTGAAGTGTATGCCTAGTCTAAGGTCCCTTTGACATAAGGCAGAGTTCATTGCGATCACCAATCATCCTCTGCTGATCAGAGAAGAGCGGGCAGATGACACATATCTGCAGAACAGACACTGGTAGAGCCCACTCTGCTCTATGGGAGGCTTGGAGTAAACTGACTCCACTGTCCATTTACACCCAGTTATCTCCAATCTGCTCCACGTAAATGTACTGATGAATGGACCTTCCATTCAGTTCCACCTGAAAACTGACAGGTGGACCAGATTGGAGCGCCAGTCTGAAAGGGGCCTAAGACTTCAGATATAGAAAAAAGAGGAGATTTGTTTTGTCTTTGGAGGTTCCAGTCAGACATTCCAGCTTCTGTCAATGACTGAGGTGGACATGCAGCAGCTGGCTTCAAGTAGCTATAAACCTTAACTGAACAGATTGTAATTTTGCTAAAGCACTATAAGGGGAATTTACCAAGACTAGCATAGCCAGAATTTGGAGCAGCTGCACATGGCAACCAATCTGCTTTCAGGTCTTATTTTCAAAACCTCTTATACTTTACAGCTAAGTAAGCTGCTGTCTTGGCCTCTGTTTGATCTACGTTTGCCATGGTGCTAGCATGTGATCAGCTATGAGATCAACCATTGGTTGGGTTGTGAGTTAACGTAAGCACGCTGGCTATATGCCTTGTATGCAACTATTTTGAGATGCCATTAAAGCAGAACTTTGGGCAAAAATTTTATTTTCCAAGCAGTGGGGCTGTACCCCCACAGCATTGAACAACTTCTTTTTTTTTTTTTTTACCTTTATAGGGGTGAGCACAAAGCTCCTACTCCACAGACCTGCCAATCCTTTGAAAAACCATGCTCCCCGAAGGTCCAGCGGTGGACTGTTCCTTCCTATGAAGCGTGCATTGAGCATGTTGACGTCAGGGACAGTCCATTTATAAGACCATTGGACCGCGGGTGAGCAGGAGCCAAAGGGACTGGTCTTGTGTGGAGAGGATCGGCGGGTCAGGTAAGTATAGCTCTGCTAGAAAATGTATATTATATAGGGCGCGCTTGTCAGAGCCCAACCTCTGTAGCTGTAGGATAAAGGTGCCAGATGGATATCAGGGATGGATGGGAGCAGTAACACTGAGGCAGCTCTTCTCAGAGTGGAAGCAAGGCTCTAATGCAGTAACACAAAAAAAAAAGAGAAGAAGGTACCTCTAAGTGCAGTATTGACAGTTTATTAATAAACAATAGATAAATTGCACTTACAAGATAAATAGTTAAAAAGACTCCATCGTGTGGTGTAATAAAATCCAGGTGGAACATCCAGCCTTCCAGCAGCAAACTCTGTCTATAGGATCAGGAAGTAGATCCCAGGATGTGCCTGTGCATAAAAAATGAGGCTTGGAGAGCAGAGTCGGATGTAGGAGGTGAAGGGGCAGTAATGCATTTTGGATTATGCTCAGTCGGCTCCTTCTTCAGACCTGAACCCCAATAGAACCCTGTCATTTTTATAGTGTGAAGGGAATGGGAGGGAGGCAAGTAGTTCCTGGGTCCTAAGGACCTACATGTTTTCCTGCATCGTACAGGAATTAATACAGATATAAAAAAGACATAAAAACACACGAGAATAGCTCTAATGCTTTTGGGTTAAAAAGTATACGAGTGTGTATGTATACATATAACATATGTCTAAAAAAATGGCATATTCGATAGAAGGGAAATAGAAAATTACAAATTCTAAAAATAAATTAGAATAGAACAATGGAGGTGAAAATAAATGTTAATAATAATGAATAAATAAATGAGATAATGAAAAAGGTAAATTTATTGTACCATAAATAAAAACTTAATGAAAATAAATATAAAAACAAAGTTAGAAAAATGCATTTTAATAATTGGGCTTGCTATAATAGTAATGTGAATTTTGTGTTTCTCCTTATTATCCCTTTGTGATGTACTAATAGGGATCGTAGTTAAATGAGAGCGGGATAAGGAAGGGATATACCTAAATTTGTTGGAGGAAAGGACTACTAGTGATAAAGTACACACAACTGTATAAGGATATTGTGTTGATATTTATAAGGAAGCGAATGTCTCTATAAAATGGAGCTTATTTCAAGCTCTTCATTTAGGCCACCAGGGGATAAAACATCCAAGGTGTAGATACAAAAAGTTTCCCTCTGACAGAGACGCATAAAGTGCTCTGTGCATAAAGTGCTCTGCCAGAGGGAGGTCCCGTGGCATTCCTTCAATAATCCACACACTGACTGTCAGTGGATTTACCGTGGCATTCAAGGAAATGTCTGGGTACACTGTGCTGATCTTTTCCATCCTCTATAAGGCGACGGTGCTCGAAAAACGTTTACGAAGGGTACGTGTGGTTCTACCCACATAGTTCAGACCACAAGGACAAATTAGACAATAGACCATGTATTCAGAAGAGCATGTGTAAAATTCCTTAATCTGATATGATATCCCTTTGGCAGTGAACTCCTTTTGTCCATGATGAATAAACTGTCATGTCTTACATAAGGGTTCTTTGCACTGATACATACCAACAATAGGGGAAAGGGTGAGAGGAACTGTGTTCTTTGTCTTAGTTTTAAGTTTGCTATGTGCTATTTTCTTTTTTAAGGTGGGAGCTTTCCCGTATGAAAACTTGGGTTGTTGTGGTAAAAGTGATTTGAAGTAAGGGTCTTGGTGCAAGATTGGCCAGTGTTTGCGTATAGTATATTCCATTTGCTTATGATGACTATGGAACTGAGTGACAAATCTTATCAGTGATGGCATTTTGTCAGGAAGTTCTGATGTTGTAGGGCCATTGGTATAAAGTGTGTGGGCCTCTTCTATATCCAAGGGGTAACCCTTCTCGATACATTTATTTGTAAGTGTTGTACCTTGTGAAATGTAGCCAGATTGCTGGGTTATCGCGCAATCGACAAAATTGGCTTTTAGGAATGTCTCTAAGCCAGTGTTTCTCAACTCCAGTCGTCATGGACACCCAACAGGTCATGTTTTCAGGATTTCCCTCAGATGAAACAGCTGTGGTAATTACTAAGGCAGTGAAACTGATCAAATCACCTGTGCAAAATAATGGAAATCCTGAAAACATGACCTGTTGGGGGTCCATGAGGACTGGAGTTGAGAAACACTGCTCTAAGCCAACATGGGTGGTGGCAACTCTTTTTATAGTGTAAAAAAGAGTTTCCGGCTGTGGGTTTGGTGTAGTTCCTAGCATGGATCTGATTGTTGCTGTGATAAATATCAAGATCAAGAAAGGCTAGGTGGTCTTTGTCGACTACATGGGTAAATGCCAGGCCCATATCATTGATATTCCAGTAGGATACAAAATCCTGAATGTCAGTAATGTTTCCATACCAAATAATTATAATATCATCAATGTGACCATAATACACAATGTGGGATAGATATGGGATGTTATGCCTGATATAAAGATGTTCCCAGTGGCCAATAGTGAGTTTGACGTATGAGGGGCAAAATTAGCTCTCATCACTGTGCCTTGTTTCTTTTCTTTTTTTTTTTTTTTTTTTTTTTTTAAGTACATCTCTGCTGCTCCCCTTGAATAAAACGAGCCGTTAACCCTTGCAGTGTGGGCACTGCCCTACTGAATGGCCGAAACTTTTTTTGCCTGGAGTTCTCTTTTCAAGTGGATTTAAATTCACTGGTTTAAAGCAGAAGTATGGCCAAAGCTTTTTTTGGCCATGCTTCTTTTGTGGGTCACAGAAGTACATTTACTTTTTGCGAGCTTGTGACCTGATTTTCAGCAAGTAGCTGAGAGTCTGAGTGAGCAATGCCTGCCCCCTCCCCAGCCTGGCACCCACTGAGTGCTGAAGGAACAGAGTGAAGAGCGGCGACATACAGTAACTGATCTCTTGGAGCAGGTCGAAAACTGAGGATCAGCAGTCATGATTGCTTAGTTCTCGGTGATAAAGTTGGCTCATGACAGCTTCAGCAGCATTTTTTTTCTTTTAAAAGCCATACTTCTTCTTTTAAATGAACACTCTAAAGCTAATTGGTTACCATGCACAGCTCTCTTTCTACCCCAGTTTTAATAACCCCCCTCCCAAGTATTTTTTTTTTTGCACCCCAGTGTTGTTGATCTGCAGCCTCATTGTCTTCCAAAAAAGAAATGTTTGCATATTGTACATGGAGATTTTCTAGTCTTCATGTACATCACAAAAACAAGCTACAACCATTAACAGAATCGGGGGCACTGGGTGAATTATACACGTTGGAGAATAGATTATGTAATTTTATAGCAGAGTGCATTATGTAACATACAGCACCATGTATATTGGAGCAGCATAAATTATTTAAAGTACTGTACAGTGTATGTTGAAACAATTACAGTATAATAGGAAACACAGCAATTTTTACAGCATAACTAGCTGTGCTGGGGTTAGTGTGGATCCCTGTGGATGTCAGGTGGGCAGTGGTGAATTTGCTACCTTATTGCATTAGTGGGCTTAGCAATGACTGGGAGATATACAATACTGAAGGGTTCATAAGAAGTGTCTGAAAGTCTGGGAGCATAGGGGAAGAGTGAAATAAGTTAATAGGCTCTATCCATGTACAGAGGTTCAAGATGTTTGTAAGCAGAGGAGGGTAGTGGGACTGCAGGTACTATTCTGGCATATACAGTAGGTATGTGGGGAGGAGCAGTGGGAGTCAATGGCTCTCGCTGCTGTCTCTGCGCCTATGAGGAGCGAGTGTGCTGCTGCTCTCATACATAGCGCTAGATCGAGAGTGGGCTCAAGTAAGTATAAGGCAGGGCTGGGGGAGGGGAGCTGCACTCAGAAGATTTTTTTTATCTTAATGGAGAGAATGCATTAAGGTAAAAAACATTCCGCCTTTAGAACCACTTTAAATAAACGAATGCTGTCAGTTTCTTCTTGTCCATATTTCCCTGGAGCAGTTCTTGCCTCGCAAAAAAGGAAAGGAGGAGCCAGGAGAGCCTGTGGGGGACCTAAGAAGAGGAGGAATCCAGGCTGCTCTCTGTAAAAACATTGCATACAGCAGGTAAGTATATGTTTGTTATTTTCCCAAAAAAAAGAACTTTTAGGATCGCCTTAAGATCAAATGTTTTGGAGGATGGTTCCCTGAGCATTCGTAAAGGGCCAGTTGACCGACCTATAATTTAGAGGTCCATTCTTTGTAGTAAGCGTAACACCATAATTGTGGGTGAAGATGTACAGAATTACAGAATTTCAGAAGATTTTTTTGCACTAAATGGAGTCATGTGGTTAAATAGTTTTGTGGAATTTTATGTGGACTTTCATTATTGATAGGATTACCTGTTTGAAATATGTATATTACATACATTTACAGTCATGGCCGAAATTGTTGGCACCCTTGATATTTCTCCAGGAAATCATGTATTTCTCACGAAACGTATTGCATTAACACATGTTTTGCTATACACATGTTTATTCCCTTTGTGTGTATTGGGACAAAACAAAAAAAGGGAGGAAAGAAAGCAAATTCGACATAATGTCACACAAACCTCCAAAAATGGGCTGGACAAAAGTATTGGCACCCTTTCACAACTGCGGATAAATAAGAATGTTACAAGCATGTGATGCTCCTGTAAACTCACCTGGGGCAAGTAACAGGTGTGGGCAATATAGAAATCACACCTGAAAGCAGATAAAAAGGAGAGACGTTCACTTAACCTTTGCATTGTGTGTCTGTCTGTGCCACACTAAGCATGGACAACAGAAAGAGGAGACGAGAACTGTCTGAGGACCTGAGAACCAAAATTGTGGCAAAATATCAACAATCTCAAGGTTACAAGTCCATCTCCAGAGAACTAGATTTGCCTTTGTCCACAGTGCGCAACATTATCAAGAAGTTTGCAACCCATGGCACTGTAGCTAATCTCCCTGGTCGTGGACGGATGAGGAAAATTGATGAAAGATTGCAACGCAGAATAGTCCGGATGGTGGATAAGCAGCCCCAAACATGTTCCAAAGACATTCAAGCTGTCCTGCAGGCTCAGGGAGCATCAGTGTCAGCGCGAACTATCCGTCGACATTTAAATGAAATGAAACGCTATGGCAGGAGACCCAGGAGGACCCCACTGCTGACACAGAGACATAAAAAAGCAAGACTACAGTTTGCCAAAATGTACTTGAGTAAGCCAAAAGCCTTCTGGGAAAACGTCTTGTGGACAGATGAGACCAAGATAGAGCTTTTCGGTAAAGCACATCATTCTACTGTTTACCGAAAACGGAATGAGGCCTACAAAGAACAAAACACAGTACCTACGGTAAAATATGGTGGAGGTTCAATGATGTTTTGGGGTTGTTTTGCTGCCTCTGGCACTGGGTGCCTTGACTGTGTTCAAGGCATCATGAAATCTGAGGATTACCAAAGGATTTTGGGTCGCACTGTAGGGCCCAGTGTCAGAAAGCTGGGTTTGCGTCCAAGATCCTGGGTCTTCCAGCAGGACAATGACCCCAAACATACGTCAAAAAGCACTCAGAAATGGATGGCAAAGAAGCGCTGGAGAGTTCTGAAGTGGCCAGCAATGAGCCCAGATCTAAATCCCATTGAACACCTGTGGAGAGATCTTAAAATTGCTGTTGGGAAAAGGTGTCCTTCCAATAAGAGAGACCTGGAGCTGTTTGCAAAGGAAGAGTGGTCCAAAATTCCGGGTGAGAGGTGTCAGAAGCTTATTGATGGTTATAGGAAGCGACTGATTTCAGTTATGTTTTCCAAAGGGTGTGCAACCAAATATTAAGTTAAGGGTGCCAATACTTTTGTCCAGCCCATTTTTGGGGTTTTGTGTGACATTATGTCATATTTGCTTTTCTGCCTCTGTTTTATATTTGTTCCAATACATACAAAGGGAATAAACATGTGTATAGCAAAACATGTGTTAATGCAATACCTTTTTTGTGTGAAATACTTGATTTTCAGGAAAAATATCAAGGGTGCCAACAATTTCGGCCATGACTGTATATATTGTTGGAATATATTTATAGTGTGGTTAACACACTCACTTTATTTTTATTATATATTTCTTTTTTTTATACGTTGTTTTTGGGACACCTGGCTGGTCTTATGAGTCAGTTTGTTTTTTTTTTTGTTCTACCAGCGGGGTTGAGTGAAAAAAACTGACCCAATTCTCTCATCCACACATTGGAAGTGAATGGGGGGAATCCTCCACACTATGCCTTTTGTATTCTGAGAGCAGGAAGACTTCTGAAGTCCAAATACACAGATCAGCGCTACAGGCTATTGCCTGCGGCACTGAGTGAGTGAAGAAATACCAGAAAGGTGGTTCAACCACAGTGGCCACACATGGATTGAAATTTGGGCTTATCCATTCCGAAACTGATGTATTCAATCCAGGCATGGCCAGCTTTAAGTGGTTGTAAAGGCTCAAGGTTTTTTCACCTTAAAAGGTAAAAAACCTTCTCTGTGCAGCATCTCCCCCAGCCCCATTAATACTCACCTAAGCCGCCCTGTTAAACCAGTGATGTGCACTGAAGTCTCAGTAATCCCAGGACTCCCTCACCTCATTGGTTCAGCCACCAGTGGGAGCCACTGGCTCCCGTTGCTATCAATCACAGCCAATCAGCCAGTGAGAAGAGAGAGGGGGCAGGGCCAAGTCATGGCTCCGTGTGTGAATTGACACATTGTGCAGCAGGTGCTCCCATAGCAAGCTGCTTATTGTGGGGGCACCCGACAGGAGGAAAGGGCCAGGAATGCTGGCGGGGGACCCAAGAAGAGGAAGATCTGGGCTGCTGTATGCGGAACCACTGCAAAGAGCAGGTAAGTATGATATGTGTGTTTTTTATGTTTGTTTTTTTTTTCTAATTATTGTTTTAATTTAAGCCTTTAACATCGCTTTAATCAGCTCTGAGAAATAGGGTTTTATTAGTAGTGAAGTAGCACCTTAATATTTTAATAACGTACATAAAAAAATCTGTATATTTACAATCCCACTGTTTGTTGTTTAATACGTATTTCTCCAACCGTAATGACAACTAGGTGGTACAAGAACTTGAACTTGGGAACTTTTTGTTTTAAATCATTTGATGCCTAAAAGCCAAGACTCATTTGGTTTCAAGTTAAATCAACAATATTAACAGATTTTACTGGGAGTAGAAGTCACAAACCCCAAGTTACAAAAATGTTGATCTCATAGCTGTCTTCACGGAGTGGAGCAACAAAGACTGTGTGATGCAGCAGATGGAGTAGACTGGGCAATTCAGTTTGGGAAGAGGGTTGTCACCAGGGTGGATTTGATTTAAATCAAGTTGATTTAAATCACTAGTGAAAAGGCTTGATTTAAATCATAATTTTTAAAGAGCAACTGTCATTTCTGTCCCGCAGCAGCTCCTCCTCTGACAACACCAACAGTCAAGGTGAGGGACATGGCAGCAGCAGGTGAGTGGACGCCCGCTAACAGGCTCTGCCATGATGATCTAAAATGACAGGTGCTCTTTAAATGTAAGGAATCCGACTCATTCTTGCTGGTAGTTAGAATCTTTAATATTTGCAAACCAAATGAAGGTTTCCTTTTTAGAATAATAAGCTGTCAGGTTAGTAAAACGGCGATATCAGAACCGATTTTAGGTTAATAGGTTACTCACACATAGCTGGAGAACTACTCAAATTCTTTTATTTTATGATTTTCCTCATGGATACTGTAAAATTGTGTGAATGCATCAATACAGTGCATGTTATCTTAGCTTGCAGAGCTTGGATTCATTGAATGAGTTTACCAAAAATGTAAATATTGCAGAATATACATCTTCATGCTACATAACTAAGCTCCACTTCATGCTGAATAAGCAAAATTATTAATATATCTTAAATAAAAAACTTTTAGATAGATTTTTACTCCAAAAGCATTTTATGAAAATAAATTTGATAAAATTTTTTTTTAATTATTAACCATCGATTAATTTTTTTTTTTAATTTACCCACCTTGGTTGTCACCCATGATGGTGTGGTGTTTCTTCTGATGACAGGAGGTGAATGGGAGAATCCAGGTTATCAGTCCAGTATGTGAGATACCAGGAGTGGGATTAAAAATGTCTAGTTAATGAGGAGTTGATTTAAAGTTAAAGCAAGCTTAAACACTCCTTATCCTTTACAGCAGGGGTCTCCAAACTTTATAAACAAAGGGCCAGTTTACTGTCCTTCAGACTTTAGGGGGGCCGGACTGTGGCCAGTGGGAGAAGAAAATGTCCTAGTATCAGTGGGAGTAAGCAATTCCTCATCATTGGTATTAATGGGAGATATACAGTTGTGACCAAAATTATTCAACCCCCAATGCTGTAAAGGGGTTTAGGGACTATAGTGTACATTTGGAATTGTATTCAGAATCAAATCCTACAAGGACGTTGTAACTACCCAAATGCAACTAAAATGACATCAATTGTTTATGTAATACAGTAGTAAATGGTTCTTATGTGGTTTCTTCATTGCCACAATTATTCAACCCCTTAAAGACTACCACTCTGAAGAACAGAGGTTCATACAGGTGCTTTCCATCAGGTATTGAAAACACCTGTGGATGTCACCGAGCAGCAATCAAGCATAATAAGCACCAATTAGGCAGCTTTAAAATGACTGTGATACTCAGCTCCTTCTAGACATTTACTGGTGTGGTTACAAACATGGTGAAGGCAAGAGAATGGTCCAGGAAGACAAGAGAAGAGGTGATTTCTCTTCACAGGAAGGGCAATGGCTATAAGAAGATTGCAAAGATGTTAAACATACCAAGAGACACCTTAGGAAGCATCATTCGCAAATTCAAGGCAAAGGGCACTGTTGAAACGCTACCTGGTCGTGGCAGAAAGAAGATGCTGACTTCGACTGCTGTGCGCTACCTGAAGCGTAGAGTGGAGAGAAGTCCCCGTGTGACTGCTGAGGAACTGAGAAAAGATTTGTCAGATGTGGGTACAGAAGTTTCAGCCCAGACAATAAGACGCACACTGCGTAATGAAGGCCTCCGTGCCAGAACTCCCAGGCGTACCCCCTTGCTGTCTCCAAAGAATAAGAAGAGTCGACTGCAGTATGCCAAAAGCCATGTGGACAAACCACAAAAGTTGTGGGATAGTGTTCTGTGGACTGATGAAACAAAATTAGAACTGTTTGGGCCCATGGATCAACGCTATGTTTGGAGGAGGAAGAACAAGGCCTATGATGAAAAGAACACCTTGCCTACTGTGAAGCATGGTGGAGGGTCAATCATGCTTTGGGGCTGTTTTGCTTCTGCAGGTACAGGGAAGCTTCAGCGTGTGCAAGGTACCATGAATTCTCTTCAGTACCAGGAGATATTGGATGGAAACGTGATGCAGTCCGTCACACACCTGAGGCTTGGGAGACGTTGGACCTTTCAACAGGACAATGATCCCAAGCATACCTCCAAGTCCACTAGAGCATGGTTGCAGAGGAAAGGCTGGAACATTTTGGAGTGGCCATCGCAGTCACCAGACTTAAATCCGATTGAGAACCTCTGGTGGGACTTAAAGAAAGCAGTTGCAGTGCGCAAGCCTAAGAATGTGACTGAACTGGAGGCCTTTGCCCATGAAGAATGGGCGAAGATACCCGTAGATCGCTGCAAGACACTTGTGTCAAGCTATGCTTCACGTTTAAAAGCTGTTATAACTGTAAAAGGATGCTGTACTAAGTACTAAGATTGAATGTCACTTGGGGGTTGAATAAAACTGATAATGCTGTGAGCACAGAAAAGACATTTGTGGTTATTTCATTATAACTGTTATGTTATATTTGTCTGACCTACAAGTGCCTCTTTAATGTAAATGTAAGCAAGATGACTGAATGATCAAAAGCAATGTCAAACTGGCCAAAACACTCAATTTCAGTGGGGGTTGAATAATTTTGGTCACAACTGTAGTGCCCCATCACTGGTATCAATGGGAGGAATAATGTCCCATTGTTGGTGTCAGTGGGAGGAATAGTGTTCCATTATTGGCGTCAGTGGGAGGAATAGTGTCCCACTGTTGCTGATGGTGGGGGGGAATAAAGCAAGCAAAGGGCCAGAGTTTGGAGACAACTGCTTAACAGCAAAGGAAGCTGCCATCTTAGCCTCTGTTTGCTCAGCGTTTTCCATGGTTTTGCACATCTGATCAGCCATGACACCAGCCATTGATGGCTTGACAATTCGGTTGAGAGCACAGGCTCGCAAGTTGAACTAAGGAGAGCTAAACTTAGTTTTTTTAAAGTCTTAAGGTTTTTTTTACCTTAATGCATCCTCTGAGCCTGATCTCGATCCAGTGCCGGGCCCGAGAGCAGAGCCTTGCTCTGCTCTCTCTCCTCACAGGGCAGATTGATAGCAACGGGAGCTATTGGCTCCTGCTTTTGTCAATCAAATTCTGAGTGGGGTGGGCGAAGTCCTACTGTCTGTGTCTATGGACACAGGCAGTAGGGCTTGGGAGCAAGCTGGTATATGTACTCCCTTAGCAAGTGGCTTGCTTGCTGGAGGGTGTACTTGGAAGGGGGGAGGAGCTACTGCCAACGGGGACCCCAGAATAGGAGGATCAGGACTGCTTTGTGCAAAACACGTTTGTTATTCAAAAAAAATGTTAAAGGTTTAGATTCATTTTAACTTTCTTTCAAAAGTCCCCATCCCTCATCTCAACCAGCATCTTTTTCTGGATGTCGATATTTGACTGTCTTCATTTGCAGCTGTGGGATAACATCACTCCAGGTTTTTTTTGTTTGTTTTTTTTTTTTGTCCATCCTTTGTGGAAGGAAAGAAAAATTAATCCTCTATGGGCTGCCTTAGGAGAGCACATCCAGAGGTGAAGAGATGGGGCAGAAGGACATTGGGGATGCTGTGCTGAATGAGATATACTTTTTTAATTAAATTTTTTGCTTTGTATGCACACTGTAGATACAGGCAGCTAAATAATTGATGTTGTGTTCTGTGTCAGTGTAATATTGAAAATCTGTTATGACATTTTGGTTGTTGGTCAGTGTTCTCTTGTGGTCCAGTCAACACTGGTGGCACAATCCTTCAATACTCAACAGCAGATTTTGGCTTCTTTCTTTACGTATAAATGAAAGATACAGCGTAGAAGACATTAATTGGAAAATCAGTTGTAATTTATACTCAGAACTGTGGCTTTTTTCTTTATGGCACTTTATTTTACCCATTCTGGAGATGAATTAATAATGTCCAATGTATTCAGCTTTTGGAGATTGATGAAGCTTGCATGGCTTGACAGAAAGTTTATCTCTGGGAATTCATCCCACCAATCTTCCCAGCTCTATTATGAGGTAATACGCTGACAGCTGTCACCAGTAAAGTGCTGACATGCTTGCAAGTAAAACCACATTATTATGTAGATAAAACAATCCCTGAATTGCTTCCGTCAAATTAATCTCAACTTGTTCTTCGCACAAAGGCAAGAAAATAATTCTATTTGATCTATAAATGCTTTAATTGGCTTTTAAAGTGTAGATTCTCTCCTCTTATATGTAGATATTTCATGTTTTAATTGATAAGCTGAATGTATGCCCGGTTTCAGAATATATGGGCTGATCCGCTAATTACCATTACAAGCAGCACCTTTTCTGTTCTGGTTTTTAATTTACCATTATCACAGAGGGCTACTGATAGTACTGGACTGTTTGCGGTGTAGCTCAAAAGCCCAGCTTTCATAACTTCTTCATGATGATGCAGAGAAACAAATGACTTCTGCTAGCTTTGAGGGCTACTGGGGAACAATAATACAGTCAGTGCTTGCTACATGGCAAGACTATTAGGCAAACCTAAGCCCCAACTGCTAAAGGCAGAGTTTAGTCAGCATTCCAGATGTTCTTCTATGCTCTTAGTCCTGTCAGCTAGTGTCTTTAAAAACACCACCATATCCTTTTTGTGAACTACAAAGCACAAAAAAAACTGAGAATGATTCAGTGTGCAACTTGTACTGTATGTAGCATGTGAGTCTGGGAATGGCTGCTCTTTAAAGCCTTTTCACGCAGATGTTTTGGCTATGATAAAGACACATTAAAATGGAACTCTGCACAAGCCACAGAATTCAGAAATGGTTTTACTGTAAAAAAATAGGGTTTTCCTTTGGTTGTTTATCTTTGGTCTGTAAAATTGTAAGTCTTTCAGCCACAGTAGTTGAATTTTTAGGTTTGCTGCTTGAACCCAATCAGGGGAATGCAAAAAAGCATTTACACTACTTTTCTGGTGGTATGGACTTTTTTAAAATTACCTTTGCTAGATTATAAAACAATCCCTGCTGCCAGTTTTGGTAGCTTTTCCAAAACCTACAGATTAAAGTAGTTCATAAAGTGAAAATTTACTCCTAACAATTGATAAATATAATTTTCTTTAGCAAGGAACATACATTCCACATTAATTATGCTACCAAAATTAGTGTCTGCTGTAAATTGCCTTCAGCATTATTCCTGTTTCTTCTAGCTGGAGGCTGACATTTTGTTGAAGCTCAGAGCCATGAGCAGCCGTTAAAACAGGACTAAACCCTCCTATCCTTTTCTGCCAAGGAAGCTGCCATCTGTCTGATTTACAACTGCCATGATGCTTCACATATGATCAGTTTTAACACGTCATTTGATGGTTTGACAGTTTGGTTTAGCGAAAATGTGACCGTTCGCATTCTTGGCATGCTGGGAGTATAAATGTTTGTTTTTTTTAAACTTAAATCCATAGGTTTAGTTCTGCTTTAATCCTTAGACTGTCAGCAGATCGGCCTCTACAAATTCTGCATAGTGACTAAAAATGGAGAGCAACTGAGCATGTGCAGAGCAGGGTGGGACAGTGGACTACTGGATTTTAAACCATATAGGCACTTACTTTTTATTTTTAACAGTTGAATTTATTGAATCTTACAAAAGTATAAACACACCAAGGTACAAGAGATCAGTCAAGCATGTGGTATATAGTAGAAATACAATGCACATAAACTTCTAATGCTGTAAACCATACAAGTTCAACCGGTCATCCTGAGAAAAGTCAGTAAAAACATATATTTTACAATGCAGTTTGCCATTATCCACCAGTGAGGACTTGAGAAAAAGATCTCAGGGCGTGAACTGGAGCATAAAAAGAAAAGAACAGAGAGAGCCAGATATGAAAGAGGGGGGGGGGAGGGAGAGCAGGAGGGGGAAAGACAGGTAAGGGGGGGGAGGCAAATTACAAAACATTAGGCAGTCAGACAGTATAAACTTGACACACCCGCAAAGTAAATTCACCAAGTATTATACCGTGAGGCCCTGCGTCTCCACCCACCAAGCCCATATTCTATCAAATTTTCCTGGACAGTCACGGCTCATATAAGTAAGTTTATACAAAGGAAGTGCACCATTAATTGCCGACTTCCATCCCGAGATAGTCGGCGAGGTAGACCGTTTCCATTTCAACAAAATGTATCTTCTAGCATAATAGAATAGATGACAAATAAGTATTATTATGCTTAGATGCCCCCACAAGGTCCAGGAGACCCAACAACACAATCAATGAGTCCATGGGAATAAACCGTTTACCAACAGCGTTAATAGTAGCTATTACTCCGGCCCAAAAGAGATGTAGCTTTGTGCATTCCCAAAACATATGGTGAAACGTGTCCACTGCCATATCACAACGAGGACACGTTGCCAATCTATCAGGATATATTGCAGCCAATCGCCACGTGGTGTAATATACTCAATGGATAAATTTAAGTTGTATGAATCAGTCCCTGGCTGAGATCATGGTAGGGAGGCATTGTAAAAGACAATCCTCCCAGTCATCCTCCGGCAGGGATGGGTGGTCCGTGTGCTATTTATCTTAAAGCAACTGCATTTTAGGGGTAGATGGAGGTAGTAACGGAATGAAGCGGGGATAAGGGTTTAGGCAAGTTCTCTGTTAACAAGTTTTCTAGAGGGTTAGTCTAGACAGTAAGGGGGGGGAAGGAAACTGAGTGGCCACTGTATGACGCAATTGTAAAAACTGGAAGAACATCCGTTTAGATAAGCCATGATTGCGTTTGAGTTCATCACAGGAGAGCAGGGTGCCATCAGGCATAATATGATGCAGCATTTTAATGGCATTTGCCTGCCCACACTACAGGATCCGGTATCATGTGCAGATGGGGAAGGGTTGGATTGCCCCAAATCGGCGTATGAGGGGAGTAGAAGTTATTTACACGAAATTGAACTTTAGCCTGTCTCCACACCCTCAGAGTCGTCAGCATGGGCAGAGTAATGGCCAAGATGGATTTCGGACCTCTATGAACTAAGCTATGAAGTTCTGTATATGAGCCCAATATTGCCTCCTCCAGGATCGCCGCAGCATTATCCCTAGGCTGGGAGATCCACCAGCGCACCATGACTAAAACAGCAGCCCAATAATATAGAAGCAGTTTAGGAAGTGCTAGGCTGCTGCGATTAATGGGTAAATGCAGAGTAGAGTGGGAAATTCTAGGGGTCTTTCCAGCCCAAATAAACACAGAGACATCCCCATTCACTCGACGAAAAAAGAACTGCGGGATTTGTACCGGCGTATGTCGAAAAAAATAGATTAACTTGGGTAGAAATACCATTTTAAAAAGATTAACTCGGCCTATGGTGCTTATAGGAAGGGAAGACCAAGCCGTACATCTAGTCTGCAACTGTTGTAGGAGGAGATGAAGGTTGTCCGCTAGGTATTTTGACAAGTCATGCTGCACTGTCACACCCAAGTATTTTAAATTGAGTGACCAATCTAATAGGGGCAAAGGAAATGTTAGGCAAGGGTCCTGGCGTAAGAGAAAACAAGAATGACTTCTCCCAATTTATGCGTATCTCGGAGTATCTACCGAAGTGATCAATAAGGCTCAGTGCCGCTCTGAAATGAATTAGTCTTTCAAATATATGAGAGTGCAGTCCGCATACACGGAAATGCTATCCTCCCTGTTGCCCACCGGTAGCCCATGCAAGGACTTGGAAGATCGGATCAGGCCGGCCAAAGGCTTGATTGCCAGGGTAAACAGGCGAAAGCGGACAACCCTACCGAGTGCCCCTATGGAGAGCAAAATGGGGAGAAAGAGAGAATATGATTAGTACGTACTTTCGCAAGTGGCACACTGTACAGGCATCTGATCCAAGAGATGAAGTTGGGGCCAAACCCAAAGAGTCGCAAAGTCTGCCATAGATATTCCCACTCGACTGAATCAAAGGCTTTTTCGGCGTCCAGGGATAGCACCACTCCAGGGTCATCACTGTTACGGGCCGCAGAAATGTGAGTGAACAGTCTCTGTATGTTAATGTCAGTGCCCTTACCCGGCATAAGACCCGTCTGGTCATGGTGTATTACTGTAGAGATAACCGAGCATAGTCTCCTAGCAAGCACTTTAGCGAGTATTTTCGCATCAGTGTTCAACAGGGAGATCGGTCGATAGGAGGGGCAGTAGGCCGGGTCCTTTCCTGGCTTCAAGATCACCACTATCAACACCTGGAGCATATCAGAAGGCAAGGTTCCTGTCTCAAGCAGTGCAATAAAGAGTGAAAGCGGGGAGCCAATTGTTTAAGGTATATTTTATAGAGTTCAATTGGAAAGTTATCCGGATTCTGGCGTTTTGCTGGATTGGAGAGCGTCAGTCGCCTGCTGGATCTCCTCCAAGGAAATCTGCGCCTCCAACTGCCCTTTCTGGGCCAGGGAGAGAGACAGCAGGTTAACACTATCCAAGTAACAGGACAAATCCTGTGGCTTGTAGGCAGCCTTGGAGGAGTATAAACTTGCGTAATAGTCAGCAAAACAAGGGTTGATTGAGATTGGATCAAGGATCCTGAAACTGTCCTCAGTCTGTACAAGGGCAATATTGGATATGGCAGATTGTTCTCTAGCCATCCAAGCCAATAGGCGGCCTGCTTTATCTCCTTGTTCAGAAATAAGCTGCTTTTGATGGAGCATCGCCTTCCTGGAGGTTTCCGTGCGTAACAATTAAAGCCTCGCTAGTAGCTAGCTGTAAGTTGTGGTGAGTAATAGAATCTGGGTTGAGCACATAATTGGATTCAGCTTTCTGCACCCTCTGGTCCACCAAATCCACTTCCACCCACCGTCTAACCTGCAACCCCTGAGATCCAATACTGTCCCCTAAGGGTAGCCTTACAAGCCTCCCAAGTAGTATGAGGCGCTGCAGTATCCTCATTAAAGTCCCAATATTGCTGCAATGCCTTCCATATAGTGGGTTCTAGATCAGGATCAGTAATTCAGTACCGAGATAACCTTCAGAGTTTTTCCCCCGGGGGCATCATTGATACTCAAGCTAATAAGTAGAGCATGATCACAAATCCCTCGTGGAAGGATGGAAATCTGAATCCTCGCCAAAGGCGTAGGTGTTACATAACAAAGATCAATTCTAGACAATGTTTTGTGTGATGCCAAGGGACAGGTATGGGCCCTGGTCTCAGGATTTTTCCACCTCCCATTCATCCATAAACTGGTAAAGCCCCACCCACCTTGCCAATTCCTACTCCCTGCTGGCATCTGGGTATAAGTTGTCAACACTAGGGTCTGAAGTAAGATTAAAATCACCAGCAAGAACAACATGGTATGTGGGATATGAGGCCAGGAGCGGGACTAAGGCAGCCAAACGAGCGTGCGGAAGATAGTCCAACAATTACCATTTCAAAGCAGTTGATCATTGCATGAATCATAACGTATTTACTCTCGGGATTCAGCCTGAGATGGAGGAAAGTGAACGGCAATGATTTGTGTATCAGGACACTGACACCTCGAGCATAAGAAGAATATGTGGAATTTTAATAGTGACCAACCCAAGCTCTCTTTAGATTCAATATTCTACAGCCCGTTACGTGGGTTTCTTGCAAAATGCAAATATGTGGATTATAGGATTTGAGAAATTGGAAGAGCAAGGAATGTTTCGAAGCCCCTCACGTTCCAGGAGATACATTTCAAATCATGAGGCGACATAAAATAAGTATTTGAAAACACAGTTGTCGCCGGGAAGAAAACATAGAACTGTAAAATATGCAGCAGAAAAATCAGTATATTTGCTTGATACCATGCACAGACTGAACTGCAGAAGATATCAAATGTACCTTGCAACAAAGGAAAAGGACTAAAAACTCCCAAAAAAACACAACCCCTGACCTTTCCCCCCCCAAATCCGGTAGAGTCCTATTTCCCTGAACAAAAACCGGTAACAGGCTGTAGGGATGTCCGTGGAGCGAGTACATAGAGCAAGTCAAAAGAGCGCACCTGTTGTAGAGATGCCGACTCATATTTAATGGGGCAGATCACTCTGCTATCGCCGAGGGTGCTAGCTTAAGTTATAACTTGAGAAACAGATGATCCAGGAGTCCCAATTCAATATGTAAACTGTGGCAGAGGTAGCAAATTGCCTAATCTTCCATTAGTATAGCAAGATTAGCGCTGAGGTCGTAGGGTTTCCAACCAGGAAGATGCCTCCTCAGGAACAGTGAAAAAGCATGTGTTTTCACCATCTTCAACTCTTTGCAGGGAACAGCATGCCATAGATAAGGCCTTTTG
Organism: Staurois parvus; assembly: GCF_062004578.1. NCBI lineage: Eukaryota > Metazoa > Chordata > Amphibia > Anura > Ranidae > Staurois > Staurois parvus. Next base: position 5,545,515 of record NW_028317801.1, on the reverse strand, counting down.
CATGCAATTGGCCTTAACAGCATCAAAGGATCGGCGTTGCCGTTGGGTATCCACCGAGTAGTCAGGGTACACCATCAACTTGCGGTTTTCATAGCGCAATTCCCCCTGGGCCCTGGCCGCCCTCAGCGTCTGATCTCGATCACGGTAGTTGAGCAGCTTAAAAACAAAAGTGTGGGGTGGTGAGCCAGGTGGGCCCTGAGCTGTTGGCATTTGATGGGCCCTCTCAACCACAAAGAAGCTAGAGAAGGTGACTCGAGGCAGCAAGGAGAGAAGGAGATTCTCGGTAAACCAAGGCTGATCGTCGCCCTCTGCCCCCTCAGGAAGATCCACCACACAGAGGTTGTTGCGCCTACTGCGATTCTCTGCATCCTCTGCTCTGGTGTCCAAGGAATTTGACCTCAACCAGCATTGTATGTATCTCTGCTGAATAGTCGCAGACGATGTCTTCGACATCGCTGACGTGTTGCTCGACCGCTGTCACTCGGCCCCAGAATGTGCCAAGATCCCTCCGGATCAGTCCTATATCAGTCTGCAGGTATTCTATTTTTGTGGTGAGCACCGTCTGACAATTGGTTATCGCTGTCATGAGAGAATTAAAGTCTCCGGGTGCAGCAGGTGGGTTGGGCTCCTGGGAGGGGGATGCAGTCATGGTGGTGCCTGTTTTAGTCCCTGAGGGCCGACTGGTTTTTGCAGCTTGTGTAGTTTCCGATCTTCTGTCAGCAGTCGAAGGTTTGTCTCTAGTCATCCCCAAAACTCATTCTCACCGGCAGAAAAAAAATGGTTACTATAACAATTGGCTCAGAATGCGAGTAATGGGCCCCCACGGCCCTCACATATGACTGAATAAGTATAAACGAAGCTGAACTCATGCAGGAGACAATCGCCCTATCCGTGGTACTTCAGGACACTATAACTTTGAGGGGAAGGGGAGATAAAAACCGTAAGCAGGTTTTGAAACCCCTCACTCAAGTCTGAGACCTGTACCACACAGGTGTGGACCCCTGCAGGATCCTAAGCTCGATACAGGAGCCAGGCTTGGCCCAGGTGCAGAGCGCCACCTGCCAGATCCTCGGTGGGAGGGGGAGGTTCCACAGATCACTCAGATGTCCCCCCTCCCCAGTCAGCAGCCACCTCTTCCCAGATACCCGGACGAGGCCAAGCCGCGCCACCCCAGGGATGGGTGCACAAGCTTCCCAGAATGTGGGTCCCGGCAGGCCACAAGTCCCCGAAGCCAGATTTAGGGTCCAGTGGATGGCACCATCCTCCCCCTGACAGTAGGTCACCACTCCAGGCTTCCAGACAGCAGGGCAGCAGCACCCAGGATGGATCCGATCCACTTGGAGGCCACGATCCTCCAAGGGGGGGGGTGTCAAACCAACCCGATTCCCCTCTATCTCTCTATGCAGCAGGGCAAGTCCGCAGGGCTCTCTTGTGGTGGTAGGAGCCTGCTACCCCCAGGATGAAGGCGGATTAAAGCTCCGAGGCGGCAGAGCTCTCTTCTATGTGGCCACTCCGATTGCCATCTTGGACGTGCCCCATAGGCACTTATTTTTAATGTTTTACATAGCTAAACCTGCACAAGGGGTAAGCCTGTGGTGATCTAGCAGAACATTAATTTTCTGATTAAAGTTCCACTTTAACCACTTCCAGCCAGGCCAATCGGAAAATGACGGCCGAGTGGGACTCTCATCGATCCGGGTGGGCGTCATATGACATCCTTCCCGGATCATGCCTTGCCCGTGCCCCCGGGGCCGCACTGCTGTGAGATGTCACCTGCTGTGTACCTCGGACACAGCCAATGATAGATTTGTGTACAGGCCTGTTGCCAGTATTATGGGACTTGCTGTGACCAATCACAGCAGGTCACATGAAAGTTGTAAACAATGGATGGCTTCTTTTCATGTCATCTATTGTAATACAAGTGTGTCTAGTTGTGAATGATCACATGCACAGGCTGGGCCAATCACAGCCTATCTGTGTCATGTGATTGGCCACAGCTAATCACACCTAATCACAACAAAAAGACCTGAATGAATTGCTTTACTTCAGTTAAATGCTTGCTTATAACAAAGAAATTGTGTTAAAAAAAAAAAAATACTGATCGCTTCCCCAAAGTAGTACAATGTTACTAGGGTAACATTATACTACTTTGATCATAGTGTAATATAAAAAAAAGAAACAAATAATTTACGCTAGTAAATAAATACAAATGAATTCCCCAAAATCAATTATAAATATAAACATAAATAAGTGTCCAAAAAAATGTCCAAAATAATGTGTAAAAATCAATAAAGTCCAAAGGTGAAGAAAAATGTGACAATCCACCACCATATAAATCAGCATAAAACGCTAATTGCTCTGGGAGCGATGGTCAGCAGGATGTTGAGCCACTAGTAGATTGATCTCCAGGGGGTGATAATCTGCGGAAGCCAGCTCAAAAAAAACGACTATGTAAAGGAAGCAATGCTCTATAATCGAATATACCACTAAGGACATCCACTTCTCCTAGACTCCACCATATCCATATCCAAAGGGTATTAGGCCAGACCAGCGTTAACCGCATTAAAATACAATGGACGAACCCAGCCACTCAGCACATGCGCAGTAGACCGCTGGGAAACGTAATGACGTCACATCGATCAGCGGATGAGGAAACGCGTAGGGCGGGGTTTTGATCGATGTGACATCATTACGTTTCCCAGAGGTCTACTGCGCATGTGCTAAGTGGCTTGGTTCGTCCATTGTATTTTATTGCTGTTAATGCTGTTGTCGGCTGGGACACCTTTTGAGTTAAGTGCGATGAGTGCATAATAAATGAAGTTGTTTTAAAAGGTACTGCTCTATGAAGCTGTTGTTCTTTTCCAAGTGTCGGGCCTAATACCCTTTGGATATGGATATGGTGGAGTCTAGGAGAAGTGGATGTCCTTAGTGGTATATTCGATTATAGATCATTGCTTCCTTTACATCGTTGTTTTTTTGAGCTGGCTTCTGCAGATTATCACCCCCTGGAGATCAATCTACTAGTGGCTCAACATCCTGCTGACCATCGCTTCCAGAGCAATTAGCGTTTTATGCTGATTTATCATCAGCATTCAGCTCTGGTGAGTTTATTTAGTATATATGGTGGTGGATTGTCACATTTTTCTTCACCTTTGGACATTATTGATTTTTACACATTATTTTGGACACATTTATTTATGTTTTATATTTATAATTGTTTTTGGGGTATTCATTTGTATTTATTTACTAGCGCAAATTATTTCTGTTTCTTTGGTCATACACTTTATTATTATAGGGTGGAATTTGCAGCTGGTAGATTGGAGAGTGATCCATTAATACCTTTTCTATAGGCGCCATTATATTCACCTATTGTCTCATAGTGTAATATGAAAAGAAAATCTTAAAGAGAAAAAAATGTAATAAAGTACATTTTTTTTTTTTAAATTTCTTAATTTTCCAAAAAATTATGACAAAATTACTTAAAAAAAATATATACGTAGGACTGTCTACTTTGCAAAAAGGGGTCATTTGGGGGATATCTGTACTGTTCTGACATTTTTGGGCATCAAGAAATTAGACTGGCTGTCAGTACTTCAGGATCGATCAATTTTTAGATATATCCCATAGATTGTGAACTCTATAACTTTCCTTCAGACTAAATAATAAATACTGATTTGGGTTATTTTCACCAAATAAATGTGTAAGAATACATATTGGCCTGAATTTATGAAGAACAACTATTTTTTATTTGCAAACCTTTATAACAGAAACAAAGTAAAAAGGGTTTTTTTTTTTTTTTCAAAATTTTCGGTCTTTTTTTGTTAATTTAGCAAAAAATAAAAACCCCAGTGGTGATTAAATACCACCAAAAGAAAGCTCTAGTTGTGTGAACAAAATGATAAAAATTTAGTTTGGGTACAGTGTTGCATGACCGCACAATTGTCATTCAAAGTGTGAGAGCGCTGAAACCTGAAAATTGGCCTGGGCAGGAAGGGGGTTAAACTGCCCAGTATGGAAGTGGTTAATAGCACCACTTTGGTTCTATTACTGCACCAAGTTGAAAAATGGATACCTTCCAGTTCATAGATAATGAAACTGGAGGTAATTAAGACCAACTCTTAATTATAGAGGCCTTTTACAAAGAGGGGTGTGCCTTTCCAAATCATGTCCAATCAATTTAATTTATCACAGATGGACACCAGTCAGGATATGGAAATGGCTCGGGATCGATTAAGAGAAATGTGAGGCACCTGAGCGAAATTTCAGGTGTTGTTGAAAAGAGTCTGAATACTTATGCCAATGGGATATTTCAGTTTTTTTCCTTGTTCCTAAATTTGCAACCTTCTTTTTTTTCTCAGATTCTGTTTTTTTTTTTGTCATTGTGGGGTACTGAGTGTAGATGAATATGAAAAAAAATTAAACACCTGTAGTATTGGGTTGCAACATTTAAATTTGAAAAAAGTGAAGGGGTCTGAATACGTTATGAATGCACTGTACATGGTCACATGACAGAATGTTTTTAACCTTTTAAAAAAAGGTACTGTTTAAAAGATTTCTGAAACTAAACAAAATAAGTTATGGTACTTGCATGGTTATATTTGTATTCGTGTCTATACCGTCAAAATAATTTTGAGGTCTTGGGGAACCCATGCAGCAATTCATTTTAGAGGTCAGGGAATAATGCCACCCTTACAATGGTGTTTAGAATGCCACCTTTACAGATGGCTGAAAGGATTATCGGCAGCATGTCAGTGGCTGTGCCAAATAGCTTTGGACTCTGGAATTAAGCAGGCATTACCAAATGTAAAGTCAATCAGCCACATCTCAAGGAACCCCTGGTGACCTCTGGAGGAACCATTGGGTTCTACAAACCCTGGTTGAGAAAGAATGGTCTATAACATACAGTAGTTTTGTTCACAACTGTTTTAAGTATGCAAATACTGACTTCATCCAACAGGTTTGATCTCTGACATCCCCCACATTTTGACTGTGGTAGAGAGTGGGCTACAATTTTGATTTCCAAGTTGAAGTTATGTGTGTAATAGCCTTGGTTTTGCAGCTGCTGGGAAATTGGAGAAAACTCAAGATGGGATATGTAGAGGCCTGTTATGAGTGCCAGCATGTATTACAGTAAAAAACCACTACAGGTTTACTTTGAGCAAAATCTGTTATTTGACAGGATCTTTTAAACTTTTTTTTTTTTCTTCTTTCTTATAGATCTGCTTTCTTATGTTTGCTATTTTATACATTGTGTCGTACTTCATCATCTCACGGTACAAAAGAAAAGCAGGTAAGCTTTCTGCTGTTATTTTCTATTTATGGCATAAATATGTTTAATTGAAAATAAAATGACTTTTAGAAATTATTTCCAATGGCATTCCTTCCTCCATTGACCCTCTGTACAGTGTACTAGTAATGTCACTGTTATAGGTACTGTTTTTTTTTTCTTGTTCTGTTTGCTGTCATCCTTTAGTCTGATATATAGACATGTTCCTTCTGAGTATTTCCAGTGCTTGTGTCATTTAGGAATCTTGTCCTAATTAGGACTTTGTCGTGTTGCACATCTGCATGGTACTGAAAGTAAGCAGGAGACTAATATCCATTTTCATATTGCTGAGAGGTAGATGATCATTCATTTCTGCTTAACGGCTTTTTCCAGCGTGTTCAATACAAGAAATTCTTCACATAACCAAGATTTACCTGTCATCTGCTATAAATCAAGCTCATGTTTAAAGTGCTCATATTTTGCCATAAAGCAGTTCTAACAGTCTTGCTAGGATGGATAACGTGAAATAGGAAATAGGTTAGATTACTTTCCTTCTTCCCTTTTTTTTTTTGTTGGTCCATGCTCCTTCCAGTGCCGACTACTTGTGTGATGGTCCAGGCAGTTGGTCACATTAACCTGCTAAAGCAGCAGAGCATAAGTCAACAGGAGGAACAACAGACCAAATTCATAAAGTAGTCCAAAACCGCTTTAGTGATTCACAAAACTGCTAATACATTTTGAAAGCAAACCACACTACCCCTTAACTGGGGCTTGGTAATTTTTACAGGAAAACAGGCACCAGATACGTTTTATTTTTACTGCTTGAAAAAGAGTTAGATTTTGTAGAATCCTGCCAGTAAAATGATTTATACAAACAATGACAATGTGTGCTACTAAATAATATTAAAACTCACTAAATGCTTAGTGTAGCTGCACCCACTCAAAAGTGATCCCACACTCTGAACAGTAAAAAATGTGATTAAAGTAATGCGCTACTCAACAGATACTCAAATAATCATGTGTTCATAAAAAAGTTCATAATTGACGTATGCTTCAGTGATCCAAGTCTTAAATTTAGTGCTTCACCCGTCCAACACAACCACCAAGACATAAGGACTGCCGCTCACCTTGACACCAGGACCTATATAACTTGGATACAGGTCACTAGTGCTTGTTGCATTTCCATATATGGAGTCACGATGGCAGCAATCTGGTGAGCACTGTATCAGAGCTCTGATGAAGAAGGCATGGCCTTTGAAACGCGTCAGCTGTACTGAGTGTCTACCCCCATGATGGGATTCGCGCTGGCTCTTTATCTCTCAAGTCCCTTCGAGGACTACATGCCTGGTTTTATTTGCTGTTTGTGAGTACCATTCTTTAATTATTAAATTTGGTCACTGAGGTAATGCGCAAGGTTGGTGCGCTTCTCGTTTTTGTTTCACTTTGCAGTATTGGTCGGGCATCCCCAGCCGTGTTTGGAGCTGCACAACCTTTAATACACTGGTGGTTGCCTTTTTCTGGTTTTGGTTCCATCTACTCGCCACCGGCCTGGGTTCTAGACAGGGTGGATTTGATTTAAATCAAACTGATTTAAATCACTAGTCAGTAAGCCTTGATTTAAATCATAGTTTTCTACATAAAGACTAATTTGCTGGTATAACTTTAATATGCAAGTAGATGAAGATTTTTAGAATAACAACTTTTCATTAGTTTTTTATCCCCAGTTTAATAGGTTAATCATTCATATTTGGACAACTTTTCTGTTGTACTTAGGAAGGAGAAAAATAATCATTACCTTAATAATAACAATTTTAAATAGATTTATTCATCTGAAACAATAACATTACAGCATATGTTATTTGCTTAAACAAACATCCATGTTTGTTAACTAATTTAGCTAAACAAAATATATATATTTTAAGAAACGTAGACTGTCGGCCCCTTCCTCCTCACACTTAGTTTCACTTTCTTCTTGTGCAGATCTATTCCACTCCAAACAATCAGAAAAATATTGTTTCTATTCACTGAACTTCTTGAAACTTAGCACTGAAGGGGTTGATTCTGTATTCATAGGTTTGTAGAAGTTAGGATTAAGGTCTTTTTCTTAACTCTGTTCATGTTATAACATTTTTGCTGTGAAGAAGAGGCATGTCTTGTAGGCAGACAAACTGCCCAATAATCTTACAAAAACCTCCTGGAAGAGCATGACATTGTGAATGGATTAATGGCATTTATTTACCAAAAAAATAAACATATACAGCCTTATTCTACATAATTAAAAAACTAATCTTTATTTCATGATGGAATAACCTTTGGATGGTAATATATTTTCCTCCAAAAAGCATTTTATTTAAAAAAAAAATCAGATTTTAAATCCAAAAAATCCAATTTCTTTGATTTTAAAAAAAAAAAAAAAAAAATCATTGATTTTTTATTCACCCTTGTCCTAGAGCGCAGGAGAAATCGCATCTGGTCTAACATTTTAATTCCTTCTTCGTATATGTACTTTTTTGTAGTTTTTTTTCTTTTTACGGTCAAGCATCTTCTCCCAACAATGCTTTGAAGTATTAGGCTACATTTGCAAGGGCGACTAGCACCAGTATGAATGACAGTGGCAGAAATTTCTGCTTATTTTGCCACCTGTGAGCGGCTACACTGTGCGTGTCCAACAGCGATGACCACAAAAAATCGCTGGTTGTGCAGACAGCCACAGTTAGCTGTGGCGGCTGGTTATTGAAACGTTCAGCAAACTTCTGAGGCTGTCATTCGCACCAGGGCTAGTCATCCATGTAAATGTGGCCTTATACACCCCTGTTCTTACTCCAGCACGATCTTCACTGTGCAGCCTCCATGGTGCTGCACAAACTCAAAAATTCTCCCAAGCAGGCAATGAACCCTCCTGCACATGTGTACTGCTCTCTTAATATCTATGGAAAAGCCATTTACACATGTGCTAACTTGTGTGTTCTTCAAAGATTCCTTGACTCCACAGTGACATTTTATATCTTTAGCTGTTGGTTTCTCAGAATCTTTTTTATGTTAACCTGTTTATTGGAGTGGTGATATAGCCTTGTTTTTACATTACGTACAATTGTTTGTTACAGATGAACAAGAGGATGAGGACGTTACTGTCAACCGTGTTTCGTACGTATACATTTTCCTCCTTCTTGTGAACCAATGTCAGGTAGTTCTAAAATGTGCCAAAGGCAATATAAAATACAGTTTGTATCCCACAAAAGTGGAGCTAATCAAGTTCTCTTTTGACATACTGAGAGAGACTCTGGTGCAGACAGATTTTGCAGACGTGTCACCGGCTTATTCTAGGTGTTCTATATGTATGCTACACCACTTTTAAAATGCATGTGAGACACTTTTGCAAAATCTGTCAGCAACAGATTTGATGAATTCCGGGGTATATGTGTTAATTGTGGTTAGTGTATTGTGTAAAGTAATGTACCTGCTCTTTGGAGCACAAAACACAGATTTGAATACAGTGTACATTGTGATGAACTGTGTTGCCCAGTGCAGGTGCTTGTTATTGTGTGTGAAGTATACGCAGAAGCCAGCACTACGTTGATAATTTCAGGTCGTTTACTGCTTAACAGCAGTAACTTGACCTGACGTTTCAAATTCATATAAGACTTTTTTTCAAGCAGATCTTCACCCTAGTGTACATGTCAAATTGCCCTGCCTCCTTCACCCTCTTTCTCACAATTGGATATAAATCTATTGTTACTTTTTATTTTATGACATTTTATATTTTGAGGGACACGGAAAGTATTAAACTTTCAGGTTATACTACTTGCCTACAGGAGCATTAGACACAGGCAGGTATGCCTTTATTAGAATCCTAGGAGAATGGATGTCCTTTCTTCAGCTCTCTGAATTTTCCAGCATTTTTTTACTCAGTTGTTATTTCGCTTAAGACTCTTCTCTACACCATTTTTGGAGGTTTCCCCTCGGATTTGCAGCTATCCAGAATGGTCTGGGCTTTTATACCATACTGCATCCAGACCCTGCTGGACTGGTCCTGGTGGGGTGGGGGGGTCTGTTGCAGTCATGCTGTAATCTGTGCCCCCATTATGCTCTCCAGGGTCAGGAAACACTTGCATTGCGCCCTACTGATGGTTCTTCTGTCTGCTGCCTGAATGCTACCCTTTCTCTTCCTTTCTTGATGTGCTTCTTGGCACTGTCTTTGTCTTTTTACCTTGTCTTGCTTGTCAAAATCCATTACAAGGGATCTAGCCACTGCTACTGTTGATGCCCTGCTCATTGAACATGTGGAGCAGATGGCTGTAGTATTAAATTTCATCTAGGATGACTTACTGGAAACCTTGCGACTAGGTAACCTTGGCTAATGTTCTGAAATGCGGAATTGTCTTGTAAAAACGCTTAATCCACATGGCCTTTGAGAAACAATGCATTATTGGACCAGCTCTAGATGCTGTGGTAAGAGAACTTCTCTTCTCCAGCGGAAGAATCCTAAGGAGCAGATTGTAAAGTCCTCTGCCTCTCTGAATGTCGAAGTGTCTCTTTCGTTTCTCCACTTTCTCGATTTTAGCACTGAGCCCTTTGAAGCTTGGCTTCCTGGCCAAATCTGGCATTCTTAACCGGCCAAATGCTCAGACAAGCCTTTCTTGGAAAGAAGGTGTGTGCCCACTTTCCAGAGAATGTTCTGTCCTCCGATGCTTGAGACTCTTCTTTCTTAGGTTTGAACTCTTTAGTTCAGGAGCTGCTCAACTCTCTGAATAAAAATCTTGGGGCTAATGATAGCCTATTTTTGAGGCAGTTTCCTGTGCCCTGTATCAATCCAGACATCTGTAGCACAATATTCTGTCATTGTGAAACAGACCAGTCTATGGACAAGCCTATTCGGTTGATGCCAAGGACCAGGATATCTCTGACTTGGTGGCTCATCCGGCTCTGGAGTTGAGACAGTCCTTTCTTTTGAAATAGTGTTACGTTGGACACAGACTTGGCTTTTGTTTCAGTGTTGAGTCCATGAGCTCGAGGGCCATCAAATCCAGCTTCAGTTGGATAACATCACCATAATCATCAGGGAGAAGACAGAGGTCTTGCTGAGGCAAGAGAGGTAGAGCCAATCCTGTCCAGGGCAGAACCTCACATTGCAAACTTGTCAGACTTGTATTGTCCAGGTGTAGGAGGTTGTAGGTAGATTTCCTCAGCTGACAGTGTATGGACCTGGGAGAATAATTTCTACACATGGATGTCTTCCAGGACCTGTTACATATGCAGGAGGCTGGAGTTGGACCTCCTAGTCCTATATTCAACAAAAAGAAATGAGACCGGTTTGTATCCAGGATTAGTGATCCTTTGATGGAAGCAGCGGATGCTCTAGTCTAGTGGCTCGGTGAGATCAGTACACCCTGTTTGATGCCTTCCCTCCTCTGAAACTTGTTCCTCATCTCTGCAGAATTAAGATGGAGAGTATGTCAGTGGAAATGGGAGCATTCTGGTGGTCTTCATTGCTCTGAATTAGCTCGGGTAGATGTGGTATGCTGCCCTGGTAAGGCTTCTATTATGCACACTGTGGGCCCTGCCAGACCGTCAGGTCCTACCCTCTCCCTACTCTGTATTCATGATCATGTTTTTAGTACTGCGTTACAACAAAATTAAGGCATGTTTGTAGTAGGAGGGCTTATACCCTGGGCTGGCCTACAGATTTTTCTTTTTTTTTTTTTTTTTTTTTTTTTTGCTGGACAGCTGCAAACCCGAGGGGAAACCTCAAGAAGTGGTGTACAAAAAGAGTCTTAGACCTCATTCACATGGACATACTTAAACATACGCCAGTGTGAGGGATGTGTTTTTTCTTGCAGTGTTCATTCTTCCGCATGCAGGCATTCCCATTCATGTCACACACACAGTTGATGCTCCCAGTTTTACAGCTTTGTGGGTGCGGGTCCCCAAAAGCGCATGGTCTGCATTTGTGTCCAAGCAGTCATTGCTTCCAAATTGACATCAATGTGGCTGTCTGCAGGGGATGCTTTGAACACCTGTACATCCCATGCAGACAAAACAAAAAAAATTGCTGGAAAATCACAGGTTAGTCTTTAAAACAGCAGAGCTAAAGAATAGACATCCATCTTCCTAGGATACCGGCAAAAAAACAAGTCATAGTCCCAGTAGGAGTGATCCTGGACTGGACTGGCCTGCCGTTTTTTGTTGCAAATGTATATTCCTCCTGTAGGCAGCACTATAATTTGGAGATTTAAGACTTTGAGCCCCTCACTGGACTCCTGGAAAAGGATTTTACAGTAAGTACAAAAATCCAGTTTTTCTCATTTCTAATATTTTATGTGAAATGCAATGAATCCTGCAAGGGAAAGGCACACATCTTTCTAGCCTGAACTTGATTTTAGTCTTGATTACATTTGGTCACTGGAGAATGAGTTTTGGGTGCCCTCTAGCAGCAAATTTTAGAACTGCGATTGTTTGATTTAGTTTTAAATCTTGCATTGAATTGTTTCGTACTTAGGTAAATGTTCTTAAAAGTAATAGTTTTCTAATGAACTATACCTAATTTACCTTTAGACCAATCGATACTTGTGTTTCTCTTCCAGACTGTTCCTGAGTACATTCACACTGGCAGTTTCAGCTGGTGCTGTGTTGCTTCTTCCTTTCTCCATTATCAGCAATGAGATTCTCCTGTCCTTCCCTAAAAGCTACTATATCCAATGGCTGAATGGGTCTCTTATTCATGGTTAGTAAATGTTGTCATTTATATGAAACTATTAGTGAAGTGCCATGCTTTCTCCATAGAAATTTGCAGCACAATTTACATTGACACCATTTGACAAACTGTATACATCCATTCTGTTTTTACTAACACATACAATAAATGCTCAAAGATGCATGTTTTCTATCTTTGTATCAGATGTTCACATGTCAATTTTTTTTAATTGGCTGGAGATACTCTACCAGGTATATGGGACCTGGCAGAGACCTACGGCATGTCTGAAATCCATGCATGTGCAGACATGACGCAGGTCCCTGCCACATATTTGGGACCTGGCAGAGACCTGTGGAATGTCTGCGCATGTGTTAAATCTTCTTCGTGTACAGGCATTTCAAGTTACTGGTATGGAAGCAGGGCGGTATGTCCTTCTTCTTTTTTTTTTTTTTTTTACATCCTATTATACAGTGATATTTATTAGTGTTGAAATTTTAATTTTACTTGGGTCTGGTGAAGTTCATGTTTAGGTAAATCTTTCATAGGAAGTATGGAGGCTGTCATTACTAACTTTTTTTTTTTTCAAAATATTAGTTATGTGGCTGTTATTTTGATCACCTGGCTTCAATATTTCGGAGTAAGGAAATCTGATCAGTTCTGCAATAAGGAAAGTCAAAGTATCTTCAGAAATTCCTAACTGCAAAATTATTTTGGTCCACAGTGTTTTGTTCACTCTTCCCCTGCATTTTTCAAGGCAGACCACAGTGTGGAGCCAGCAGTGTTACCTGGAGTGCATGCTGAACAGTGTTGCGGAGGAGGAGAGGCTGGTCACATGACATTGCCAAATCATGTAACTGTTTTTTCTTCTCTTGACTTTTTCTCACGAAATATGACTTTGAAGCAAGAGTATGCTGTGCCTGAAGTCTGTCTGTCCCAAACAGGGTCCTAAAGTAAGAGCGAGGACAGTCCGGTTATATTTTCAGGAGGACAGATGACTAATGGCAGCCTTCATCTCAAACTCATATAAGGGGTGGGGGGGGTTACTAAAACTGGAGCATGCAGTATCTGGTGCAGCTTTGCATAGCAACCTATCAGTTTCCTGGTTTTATTGTCCAAGCTTAAGTGAACTATTTGAAGTTAGAATCCAATTGGTTACTATACACAGCTGCACCAGATTCTGCGTGCGCTAGTTTAAATCCACCCCACAGACTTGCATTACAGGAAAGTGATAAAGCACAGACATTGTTTTGCACTGGGCATAGCCTGCATATGTCACAAGCTGAATGGCTTATCCCATTGTAATTATAGTACTGTAAATTAGACATGGAAACCGTTTCTTCACATGTAAGACATGTAGTTTTGGTACAAGGTGTCCTTCAACCCATTCATCGTCACTATATCGCTGATGGCCGTGCCACCCTAAAACCATCTCCTGGTCGCTATAGCAACTGGGAGTTTGTATACATTTTTTTTATTCCTGGCTGCTGACATTCACAGAGATTTGTTTCTTGTATACATGTTTGCTGATCTCCCCTGGATGGTATGAACCCAGAAAGTTCTGAACACATTTCCGAACTGGGAAAAAAGCTGAAACCAAAAGAAAAATGGTTCCTTATGAATGCTGTTTACATCAGCATGCTATGTTGCATTTGTCCAGTGCTGAAAAAAGTACAACATGAGCTACTGTTTCTTAGTCTAATGCTAGGAGCTCAAATGCATGCAACAGTGCACAAATGTGCATAAATGCAATGCAAAAGCAACATATGTAAGACACACACCAACGCATTGCAATGTGTTACAATAAAAGGCAATGCGACACAATATGCATGCATTGTGGTGCGAATATGTATCCAGAATCCGATTAGTGCTCTTAACATATGTAAACAAGACTAAATGCAGCTAAAGCAGGACAAAGTGATCTGGGAGGCATAAAAGTTGTTTATACTTCCTGGACCACTTCAAAGGCATAACACAGGAGTGACAGTGTGAATGAGGCCTAAGGAGAGCCTGTCCCCTTATGATAGCAATAGTTATTGTTTGTTAAACCTTTTTTTTTTTTTTTTTTTTAACACCCCCCCCCCCCCCCCCCCCCAAAAAAAACAAACCCAAAACTACTTTTAAAGCCCCCTACCCCCACGCATATGAATGCAAAAGGGTGCTTTGGGTACACAAAGTATAATATGATGCTTGCTTCATGTGTTGGCTATCATGTGGCATAATGCACATTAAAGCAGCGCAACAGAATGACTGGGCCCTAATTGTACAGTTAGTGATTGTAAATGCTCAGCTTTTTTCTTCGTTATTAAAATAATAAACATGTTATATGTACCTGCTCTGTGCGATGGTTTTGCACATAGTGGCCCTGAATTGGCCTCTGCTGGCTTCTTTTTGTCTGCAAGAGCTTGCTATGGGATTAAACATGTGGGTTAGATCTGGGCTGTATGGGTCCATAGCAGCACACAATGTTGCCTCTGTTCTTGTGAGGGAGAAGCAATGCTGCTCTTGGGGAACAGCGCTGGATCTAAAGAGGACCCAGGTGGAGCTTTACTTTAAAATGGTTCTAAAAAAGGCACAGTTTTTACTATGCATTAAACAGTGGTGTGCAGTAATCATGATAACTAAAAGTCGGCTTTGATTGTTGGCCAAGGCAGTTTCACAGTTAACAGTGGTTGCTGTGTTATACACGAGTAGTATTTTTGCTGTTAGGTCTCTTGCACACTGCAGCTTGAAAAGGCTCAGTACAGAAAATTTTTTTTTCTTTATTAAATGCAACCTGTGGTACCTATGGGTACTTCTGTAGTACCATCAATTTTTGCAGTGCTTTACAGATGTACTGTACATAAACATCAGTCCTCAAGGAGCAGTGCTAACCACTTAGCTACTATGTTCATATGCATAAATACATGCATATGAGCATAAATATGAATGATTTTGCCTAGGAATGTATTGTGAGCTCAACACAAAAGCCTGAAATTATGTCCAGAAATGCTGTTGCTCAAACATCAGTACTGTGTACAAGAGGTCTAATAAATAAGTGCTTTAAAATGTGGCCTATATGATGTACAGGTGAAATGCACTAAACATTGTTCAGAATAATTTTTTGCAGTATTCATCATTATATACACTATAGTTGCAGATATATTCGAATCATAGTTCAAAATCAATAATCTTAGAAGCCGTCTTATTTGCTCCCTTATTTGTAACGGATGTCTGATCTAAAATTGTCACATTCTGAGTACAGTGGAACCTCAACCTACGAGCGAACTAACGTGCGAGTTTTCCGAGATACGAGCAGTCGCTCGGACGATTTTTTGCTTCGGCACGTGAGCAGAATTTTAAGATACGAGTTCGAGGCGCGCGCAGCTCTAAGTGTATATTTTCAAGGTGCGCGCAGCTCAGAGGGTATGAGTCACAGCATCCTATCTCCGAGCCTTTCTCTCTCTCTCGCTGTCTACACGTGATTGAAATCCCAACTTCTAACTTTGTTGTAACCATGGCACCAAAGAAAGCAAGTGGTAGTGCGAGTACCGAGAAGAGGAGGATGATGTCCCTCGAAATAAAGCTTGAAATCGTCGAGAAGCATGAGCAAGGCATGCGAGTAAAGGAACTGGCCAAGCACTACGACCGTACAACGTCAACAATCTGCACCATCTTAAAACAGAAGGAGTCCCTAAAGAAAATTAAGCCAGCCAAAGGTGTCAAGATTATTTTAAAGCGCCGTACAGATGTGCATGAGAAGATGGAGAATCTGCTGTTGGTGTGGCTGACGGAAAAACAACTTGCCGGAGATGCCGTCACCGAGGGAATAATCTGCGAGAAGGCGCGCAGTATTTTTTCAGATTTACAACAGCAAACCCCAGGCACTTCAACGGAGGAGGAATCCTTTAAAGCCAGTCGGGGCTGGTTTGATAATTTTAAGAAAAGGACGGGGATTCACTCCGTTGTTAGGCATGGTGAGGCAGCAAGTGCTGATGTAAAGGCAGCAGAGGAGTTTGTGAAAACTTTCGCAGAATTCGTCGAGGAAGAAGGATACATCCCCCAGCAAATCTTCAACTGTGACGAGACTGGGCTGTTCTGGAAGAAGATGCCGAGGAGAACATACATCACCGAAGAGGAGAAGAGGATGCCAGGACACAAACCTATGAAGGATAGGTTGACCCTCGCCCTGTGTGCCAATGCGAGTGGTGACTGCAAAATAAAGCCGCTACTCGTATACCATTCGGAGAACCCCAGAGCCTTTAAAGCACACAAGATAATAAAGGAGAAACTCCATGTTATGTGGAGGGCAAACCCTAAGGCGTGGGTCACCAGGCAGTTCTTTATCGACTGGGTAAACCTTGTGTTTGGTCCTTCGGTGAAGAAATATTTGAAGAAGAACAACCTGCCCCTGCGAGCCCTTCTCGTCCTCGACAATGCTCCTGCACATCCACCACAGATCGAGGAAGAAATACTTGATGAGTATAATTTTGTGAAGGTTCTCTACCTTCCTCCAAACACCACCCCTATCCTCCAGCCAATGGACCAACAGGTAATATCAAATTTCAAGAAACTCTACACCAAGCACCTGTTTCGCCGTTGCTTTGAGGTGACGGAGAACACAAACCTCACCCTTCGAGAGTTTTGGAAGGAGCATTTTAACATAGCAATAGGCCTCAAAATCATCGATATTGCCTGGCAGGGGGTTACGAAAAGGACCTTGACCTCTGCTTGGAAGAAGCTGTGGCCTGAAAATGTGGCTGAAAGAGATTTTGAAGGGTTTGAGATTGAGGAAGAAGAGGAGCCAGTGGAGGAAGAGATCGTGTCCATTGGCAAGACTATAGGTCTGGAGGTGGATGAAAGAGACATCGAGGAACTCGTTGAGGAGCACTCCGAGGAACTTACGACTGACGAGTTAAAGGAGTTACAAGAGCAACGGCACACAGAAGCATTAACTGAAGCTACTTCGGAGGGAGAGGAGACAGAGCCAGAGATAATCAGTACAAAAGACCTCAAGGATATTTTGGCAATGTGGGAGAGGGTGGCAGGTTTTGTTGAAAAGAACCATCCTGAAAAAATTGCAACGAGTCGTGCGACAGAGCTTTTCAACGACACATGCCTACGTCGTTTCAGAAACATTCTCAAAGGGAGAATGAAACAGACTTCCTTAGACATGTTTCTTAAGAAAAGGCCTTCAGCTCGAAGTGAGCAAAGTGTGGCAAAAAGGCCAAGAACTAGTGAAAGTGAAGAGAGTGATGAGAATTAAGCGAAAACAAAAATCATCTCCAAGGTAAGTAAATTGTATACAACCTTATTATATCTTCATATTTTCTTTCTATTTTGTTTTTATATAATATTAGTTATGTAAAAAGCTTTTTTCCTTATGAAATAACAAGAAAAATGAAAAATATGAGGTGCCATTTTGAGGGTTGGAACGGATTACGGCCGTTTCCATTATTTCTTATGGGGAAAATTGATTTAACGAGCGAGCATTTTGAGTTACGAGCTCGGCCACGGAACGAATTAAACTCGTAAGTTGAGGTTCCACTGTATATAGTTTTGTACTTTTTTTTTTTTTGGTCTGGTGGTGTTCTGTTAGTCACCACTAGATGGGGATGAAGCTGCATGAATCACATTTATTTTGTTTTTAGATGACAACAGTAAGTAATACTAGTTCAATATTATTTAGGTTTGCTGTTTCAAAGGCATTTGGGCCTCAAGTACAGCCCCAGCTTCTCTATAGTGCCATGTATGAGTTTTATTTTTAGTTTTGCTTAAAAAAAGTTGGAGTAGCGGAATATTGTTGTGAAAGAAAACGTTTGCTATTGGGCTGACTTTGTAAAGAATGTTTTATGCAGCATTTTGAAAATGTAATGTATACATAATATTTGGGTCACATTCAAGCATGCAGTGTAACCAGACACGCTTATTTGCAGCTCCAAAGCAAAAGTCACAATCTTGCTCAATGTTACCCCGCAGCTTCAAATTTTGTCTCCATACCTGCTTAGCTGACCTCAGCAGACCATGGACATTTGCAACATGAGGGATTGTTTCCTAATGGTAAAAGTGGATGAAATTGCGCTGATGTGCATAAAATTTGAGATAGAGGTGCCAGCGTTGAACAGTGTGCAAGCTCTGTAGAGGACACCCTTTAAACAGCAACTACAAACTTCTGGGGAAAAAAGGGTCAAAGCAGCTGAAGATAAGGCTGACATCCTTTAAAATAGGTTGTGCCATAATAACATTAAGCTAGTTGGCCTCCCAGGAAAATAAACAGAGGATTACGATCCTGCAGAATTCTTGGGGCATTGTCATATGGAGTAAGGATATTCTGTCCCTTTTGCTTTATTATGCACATTGGATTTCTGCTAGGCTACCAGGAAGCCTGCCTGTCGAGGGTAATCCCATGCTGAATTATCGAGACAGAAATTATATTTGGTGCAAAGTGAAGAATATAAGCCCTTTAACTACTTGCCAACCGCAGATAGCCGAATGACGGCTACACTGCGGCCGGCCAGTTCTGGGAGGGCGTCATATGACGTCCTCCCAGAACCCGCTCTCCTGCGCGCCCCCGGGGGCACGCACCCGGCGATCTCTGTGATCGCTTTGTCCTACGGACACAGCTGATCACGTGATGTGGTAAAAGGTCAATCACAGCGGCCTTTTACCACGTGATCAGCCGTGTCCAATGACACGCTGATCACGGGGAAATGCAATTGCCAGTTCTCGGCTGCACTTTCCTCACGCTGTCAGAGCGTGAGGAAAGTACTGCCGAGAACCGGCAGTTGTCAGAGCAGGGATCAGCACCGATTATCAGTGCCCTGATGATCGGTGCCCAGCAGTGCCACCTACCTTTGCCCAGAAGTGCCATCTACCTGTGCCCAGCAGTGCACCCACCTGTGCCATCCACCTGTGCCCACCAGTGCCACCCACCTGTGCCCGTCAGTGCAGCCCAGCAGTGCTGCCAGTCAGTGCCCTGCGGTTGTGCCAGTCAGTGTCCAGCAGTTGCGCCAGTCAGTGCCCAGCAGTGATGCGAGTCAGTGCCGCCTATCAGTGCCACCTATTAGTGCCCATCAGTGCTGCCTCATCAACGCACATCAGTGAAGGAGAAAAATTACCTGTTTGAAAAATGTTATAATAGAAACAAAAACTTTTTTTTTTTTAAATTTTTTGCAATTTTTTTTTGTTTATAGCGCAAAAAGTAAAGTGCCCAGCAGCGATTAAATACCACCAAAAGAAAGCTCTAATTGTGAGAAAAAAATGTTAAAAATTTCATATAGGTACAATCTTGCATGACTGCGCAATTGTCAAAGTGCGACAGCGCTGAAAGCTGAAAATTGGCCTGGTAAAGAAGGGGGTATAAGTGCCTGGTAGGCAAGTGGTTAAAAAGCAACAGCACTAGGGTATCACTTTATTCAGGTTATTCTTCACTCAATTTCGAGCAATCGACATCATCTCTGTAACGCAGGTTTTTCCCCGTACCATGGTCTGCCCTGGAGAGCTAAGCCCTGGTTCGCACTGAGGTGTCCTTTTATCATACAATCGTAAATGACCGCCGCTCAATTCTTCGGCACTCTCAGAGAAGAGAGTTCTCCTCTGAATGCTTTTTTATGAAGCGGTATAGATCGCTTCTCCGAATGAACAGAGAGTAACCTACAACGCTTTGAATGCTGGAAAACGGCTGCTGTTACTATAATCTCGCGAAATTACAGTAAGAGATCAGTCAAACACCATTTACTAAGCGGTGGTAAATTACTGCTGCTTCGTTTGTGGTTCCCCCGATTCTCCAGCTCTGGGCTGGAGAATCTGGAGGGAGAACACAGATCGCCAGTGAAGGGCTGACATCGCTCCTTCATACACTGGCCATCTGTGTGCTGAGATAATCAGTGGAGAACATGTTCTCCGTTGATCATCTCTGTTTCCTAAACCACTAATGATCTGAGATCAGCAACGATCCTTAGGATCGCCGCTGATGTCTGTTTCATAAAAGGACACCTAAATCTGTTATTGAAATTGTGTGACTTCACACAATTTCAAAGCCGCAGGTCAGTCCAATTTCAGGTGCGACTTGCCTGACATCTGCAATAGTAAATTGTATTAAAAAAAGAAAAAGCTTCAATAGGTGGCATACACCATGTTGCACCTAATTCCTTGTGATTCAGTAGATTTCTTCTTTATCTCTAAATTCAAACTAGTCCATATGTTAGATTATATAAAAACACACAATGTCCAGATACTATGCTTACAAGAAATCCTAACAGGTCAAAAGATTCTGTTGCTTAAAAAAAGAGGACATGATCCCTTCCCCCTACATGTCACCCCTCCCACTGACTGGGGCTTCTTCAGGGCATAGCTATGGATTGGTTGGCTGCCACTCCTCGATATTGATATATAGAAGAGTATGAAAACATGTCGGCGGAGGGATCATGTCCTCCTTCCACGTGCCATCCCCCGATGTGATACTGGAATGCATGCTGGCTTTCTGGCCCAGTCTGTGAGGTTGTGCCGACTTGGACTCTTACATGGATATTGTCACATGCTGAAGGACACTGCATCATCTGGCTACTGAGATTATGAGTATTATGCCCATCAGATGACCAGTAGACCGGCTCTGGTGATGTTATGAGGAGAGAGCGCATATTGGCATACCTACTACAGTTATGAGCTGAGTTACACTTCATTGGAGGAACATGGGTTACCCCGTTCAGCTGCTCTCCTCTTTTGTGGTGGAACTACACCTTGTGTATTCAATATTTATGCATACAAATTGGACCTTCTCCTGTTAGTCGGATTTTATTTTCTGATATACTTACTGTCACAGGCACAATTCCAGAGGGACTAAAGGGGGATTATTTCCACCTGCAGGGGATAGGGGGACTTTAGGGATTAGAGAGTGATGGAGGGTTAGCCCTTGGTGCCCTTGTTTCGGGAGGGAGGAGGGGGGCCCGTAGGATTGCTGGGGTTGCCCTGGGGAGGGGAGGTTTGTGTGGTGGAGGGTTGGTTGGGAGTCGGTGGGGGGGATATGGATAGGAATGTGGTACATGCATTGTTTGACTATATGATACATTGGTCTCATTGTTACGTCCTGAATGAATTTATACTGCTTATTAGCCTTTGCGGTGCTATATCCTTTTGTGGGGTTCTTCTTTAGAGTGTACTGGTGTTGGATGCTTTTCCCCTTTTTATTCAGATTGGCATTGGCAGATATACCATTCCCTGGACAGGCCACTGGCTGTGTGGTGGTTTTTTTTTTTTTTTGTGTGTGTGTGTGTGTCCCAATGTTTCCATGCCACCTACTCCTGCTTTGCTGTGAGGAATCTATACATGTTTGGGAGGTGTGACGAACACGGCGTCAGATCCCTGACCTTCTCACCAAACTCGTGACCAAAGGACTGGCCAATCTAAAACCACGATGTCACATGCATAATGCCACACCCAGCTGCACCCTGCACAACGATTTTCCAGCTAATTGGACCACAATCTATGTACTGGCAGCCTGAATGCGATTGTTACTGGGTCAGGTTAATTGCGCAATTAACCCTTCACCCTGTCAACACCTCCTTTTTGTACAGAGAAAGAGGAAACTTGTCGATATCAGCTATAACACTATAATGGTTGAGATAATCATCTGTATAACATGGTCACCGCAGGCTGGTTATACAGAGGGTTAAACAAACACAGTAGCGCTCTTTTAGAGGCAGGAATTCGTAAATTGCAATAAAGAGCTATAGAAACAGTTCAACACTTTCAGAAAGAAAGATTTATTACTAAAAGGTCAAAAGGGTACAATAAAAATATTTACAGAAAAAAGTAGTTCCCCAACAGGGGGTGTCTCTGAAGTCAAGGTCCAATACCCCGTTTAGGGTGGGAAGTTCTGAGCATAGACCTAAACTAGAGCCAAAATCTCTTGTAGTTTATATTTTGGCTCATAACTTTCCCTGTGCACAAGTGGCACTCCACCCGCGGGTATATTATTATTCAGACACGTCTGAGGATTGATTAGACATGAAATCTGAAATTCTACACTGAATGGTTCACGAGATCTACTTTTCTGCTTTCCTGTTCGTCTCCTCTTGGCCAATCTGACGATATGCCTGGTTTTTATGTAAGTCTCTCATATTCCAAGATATGAAACATAGGGGAAAAATGGATTTTTAAAAGTGTTATCTGGTCGTGCTTCTCTGGACTTCCTTGGAACTCCTGGGAAGGCTTGAGTTATCTTTTTACGAGGTGCTAGGTTGCACAGGTTCTTTGGACAGCGAGGCCCCAGCTCCCTTGGGGGTTTTATAGCTCGCAGCCCCCTGCTGGGCTCTGGCCTCCTGTGACACTCCTAACCCAGGGGCCATATGTCAATGTGTATGAACAGAGAGGAAAGGGGGAGAATGAGGGGGAAGTATGTTTGTACAAGATGGAGGATCCTTTGCCAAGATGGAGGTTGATGCCAAAATGGTTGAACCGCGTCCATCTCTGGGTGTACGATTGCGACAGGAGGGGTTTAGCTTTCCAATTAATTTCTCTCTGCAAAGGTCATTATCTTATAGTGCACTGGTTCACTCTGTCCCCCTCCTTTTGGTGAGGATGTACCTGCAACGCACATGCAACAATGGTTGTTTATTGAGATAAGCAACAGGATATCACAGGTTTGCCCCTGGTCAGCTATATTAATGGTTTCAACTTAGTACTAAACCCTTAACTTCATAAGTTGAGTCTTCCCTGGTTGGATTTTTTTTTTCAGTTCGTATAGTGCTATTAGCTAAGATTTGGGGATGGAAAAAATTCAGAGATAGAAGAATTTTCCTGTTGGTCAAAGCCGTTCAGAACTCTTTCTAGAATAGACTGTATGCTCACCACTACAGGTGGTTGCCATGTGTACTAGATACGAATTACTTCCCACAAACTTTATATGACCACTTCCCCTAAAATGATCTTCTGCTGGACCGCAGGTTTGATGTTTGAGCCTCATATGGGCACCCACTGATGCCTGCCTATGTTTTGGTTGCCACTGGTTACCCTCTGGAGCTGCCTATGTCTGTCTCACTTGGTATGGTGGCATCCCATGTGGGAAGTGGGGTATGTGGGCATATATGTTTGCACAGTCTGCAAAGTTTTTGCCTTGAGAAAGAGATGGTTTGAGCTCTGATGAAACATCAGAAACAATGAATAGTTATTCTTGAACCCATTCCCCTGCTTCAAGACCTAAAGGTGCCTCAGCTTTCCCTTGTTGACATATTGATGCTTTTGACTGCAGTGCACCCAGTCAGATATTCATCTTATATGTGCATTGACTACTACTGGAAAATGTTACATTTAAACCTAAACTAAACTTGGCAGCTACAGGGATAGGGGGAGACCTTTGTTATTACATGGAAGTACAAACTGCATATTTGCTTTATGTAGCAGACTTGCCTACTTGTCTGTTCTTCTCCAGTGCTCACAGATCCAAGCTCACAGTTGCTACCATTTTGTTCAGCACTTCTGCTGAACCCCAGATTTTTGGTCTTTTTCTCCTATATACACTCACTGGTCACTTTATTAGCTACACCTTGCTAGCACCGGGTTGGACCCCCTTTTGCCTTCATAAATCTTCATGGCATAGATTCAACAAAGTGTTGGAAACATTCCTCTGAGATTTTGGTCCTTTTTAACATGAGTTACTGTTGCCTTACTATTATCTTGAACCAGTTTGCTCATTCTCTTCTTACCTCTGACATCAACAAGGCATTTTTGTCCACACAACTGCCACTCACTGCACATTTTCTCTTTTTCGGACCATTCTCTGTAAACCCTAGAGATGATTGTGAGTGAAAATCCCAGTAGATCAGCAGTTTTTTAAATACTCAATCCAGCCCGTCTGGCACCAACACCCATGCCACGTTCAAAGACCCTTAAATCCCCTTTCTTCCCCATTCTGATGCTCAGTTTGAACTTCAGCAAGTCGTCTTCACCATGTCTACATGCATGCCATGTGATTAGCTGATTGGCAATTTGTGTTACCAATCAATTGAACAGGTGTACCTAATAAAGTGGCTGGTGAGTGTATATTAAAAATATAAACAATGGTTTTTAAATGCCTACAAAAGAAAGCTGTCTTAAAAAAGATATTAAAATTAATTTGGGTGTATGTTAGATGGCAGAGTGATTGTCAAGGTATCACAGCACGGGACACACAAAAAAATTGCCTAGTAACAAAAGAGTAATATAAGCTGGCACTTGCTCAAAAAAATGAAAGAAACACTATTTAATCGGAGTATAGCATCAAGTCAATTAAACTCCTAGGATATTGACCTGGCCAGTTAAGTAGCAGAGGGGGTTGTTAATCCGTTTCAGCTGCTTTGGTGTTAATGAAATTAACAGGTGCATTAAATGGGCAGGAATGGTTTTACAGGTGGAAGTCACTGATATTTTTTTTCCCTACTTCTCTTTTTTGACTGTTTTTTGATAGTTTTTGCATTTGGCTAGGGTTGGTGTCACTTCTGGTAGCATAAGGCGATACCTGAACCCTACAAAGGTTGCACAGGTAGTCCAACTCCTCCAGGATGACACAACAATACATGCCATTGCCAGAAGGTTTGCTGTGTCTCCCAGCACAGTCTCAAGAGCATGGAGAAGATTCCAGGAGACAGGAAGTTACTCTAGGAGAGGTGGACAGGGCCATAGAAGGTCCCTAACCCATCAGCAGGACTGGTATCTGCTCGTTATGTGCAAGGAGGAACAGGATGAGCACTCCCAGAGCCCTACAAAAAGACCTCCAGCAGGCCACTAGTGTGAATGTCGCTGACCAAACAATCACACAGACTTCATGAGGGTGGCCTGAGTGCCCGACATCCTCTAGTGGGCCCTGTGCTCATTGCCTGGCACCATAGAGCTCGGTTGGCATTTGCCATTAATCACCAGAATTGGCAGGTCCGCCACTGGAGCCGTGGAGAACATTTATGCTGCCTGTAACATCGTTCAGCATGACCGTTTTGATGGTGGGCCAGTGATGGTCTGGGGAGGCATATCCATGGAGGGACGCACAGACCTCTACAGGCTAGACAATGGCACCCTGACTGCCATTGGGTATCAGAATGAAATCCTTGGACCCATTGTCAGACCCTATGATGGTGCAGTGGGTCTTGGATTCTTCTTGGTCACGATAATGCCTGGCCTCATGTGGCGAGAGTATGCAGGAAGTTCCTAGAGGATGAAGGAATGGGAGGAAATACTCCAGGGCACCATTCATCGTCTCATTAGGAGTATGCCCCGACATTGTCAGGAATGCATATAAGCATGTGGGGGGCCACGCAAACTACTGAGTACCATTTTGAGTTGCAATGAAATTTCAGCAAAATGGACTAGCCTGCTGCATAATTTTTTCACTTTGATGGAAATGAAAATTATCAACCTACAGAGGACTGAATTCAAAGACACCCCAAAAATCAAATGATGGGGAATCCTTGCGTTCCTAACACACTACTCAGTCCATATCAGTATAGATATCCAGCATAATATATTTCCCCATTGACATCTGATGTGTTTTTAAAGTGTTCCTTTAATTTTTTTGAGCAGTGTATTATAAGCTTACAGGCTCTGTCATGCAACCAGCTTTAGCAGATACAGCGGGCCATCAGACCTTAGCAGAATGGATTCCCTTTGAGCATTTGTCCTCAGCTCAGCATTACTGTGTGAACCATTTGGTTGGTGTTATCCCTGTCATCTCCAGAATGTGTCTCCTATCTGTTCAAATGTGGAGAATTTCTGGTTGAACTATTGCTCTGCTGAACAGCAATAAAAAAACACTTTCTGTGCATGCCTTTTGGATGGTGAACACCATTTGATACTTCGCTGGATAATTTCATTACTGGTTGTAAAATTACTCACCAAAGCTGAAGCCCAGACCTGGTAGATCATCTTCTGCCTCTGAAGCCAGTAAAAGAGGTAATTTTGTTTCTCCAAGGATTCTCACACAAAGGCAAAGCCTAAGAGGAGGGACCCGTACCACTACAAACCTCGGTCTCTAAATCTCCAAGCCTGCAGAAAGTCCTCTTCAGCATAAAGGGAAGGCCTAGAAGAGTGCCATTTTATTATTCCTAAGCCTCCATCCCTAAAGCAAAGCCCATGCCTTCCACTCAGTCTTTCCAAAAGCCCCAAGTCTCTGAAGCCCTTGGATACAGCTGCTTCAGCATAAAGATATGCTGGCCCTTGCTGACACCTGGTCGGAAAGTGTCCCGGATGCCTGGGTAAGATCTGTTATGTCCAGGGACAACAGGCTAGAGTTATGCTCTTCAGTTGGATCCTGATTGGTCCATCCAACCAGAATTCAGTTGGACATGATCACAACAGTGGCCTACATCAACCTTAAGAAGTCTGGCTGCAGGAAAAACAAAGTATTCTCTCCTGGGAGGACAGCCTTGCCCATCGTTCACATTCCAGGCACAGACAATTGGCAGACAGATTACCTCAACAGTGTCAGAATCCAGGGAAGTGGTCCCTGCACCCAGAGGTGTTCCAGGACCCTTGTCACTAGAGCAAGACGTCAGATGTGAACATCCTGATTTTCAGATTCAACAACAAACTGCACAGGGTTGCCACCAAATGCAGAGATCCTCTGCTGGATGCTCTTTAGTTTTGTAGGCCCAGTACAGCATTATCCATGCATTTCCTTAATTGAAAACTATGTGGTTTAGTTTCACTTTGTGAATTAACAGGAAGCCTCTGTACAGAGTCCTTCCAATTCGTTTGAGAGTGTCTGCAAAGGAGGAGATTGCTGATACAGCATCCTCAATCTTTCTCCACCTCAAAAGTGAAAAATCCGGGGTCTAGCATTGATTTGTACAGACTGCTGCCTACAGCTTTTCAAGAACTTGTTACTTCTGGATGCAGAAATACGCTCCTCCTTGACGCTCTACATCTCTGCTGTGTGAATGAGGCCTAAGATACACCTCACACACATAACATACACGTGCACTATAAACATATTGATAATGCATGTTACATTAGTGGATACTTGCTATTGTGCACAAGCACTATGATGCATTATAAGGTCTGATGCACACTAGAAAAGCTAAAAACTGCTTTAAATACGCTGGACAAAAACCGCAAATGTGTTTTGCCGGCGTTTAGCAGTGTTTAGTCTAGTGCGTAAGCTAAATTTAGTATCTTCAGCGTTAAGCGGGGCCATTGTGAAAGAGAGGGCCAGAAAACAGCCGCCAGGTCCTTGACAGCGAATGAGTCATCAGCTGTCAGCGGAGTTCCCTGCTGACAGCTGAATGTGTTTTAAAAAAAAAATTGCCCATTAATCACGATGCCCGCCACCACCGCTGACCTGGAAAAAAAAAA
This sequence comes from Staurois parvus, assembly GCF_062004578.1. Classification (NCBI taxonomy): domain Eukaryota; kingdom Metazoa; phylum Chordata; class Amphibia; order Anura; family Ranidae; genus Staurois; species Staurois parvus. Next base: position 5,518,264 of record NW_028317801.1, on the reverse strand, counting down.
AAACCTCCAGTCCCGATGAAGGCTCCCACCATCTAACATCCCTTAAATAACTAAGGGGCGGGTCCATCCGGTCCTGTCACTGGGAGACCCTGTCCCCTTGTGACACCACCGCCCCAGCCATGCCCTGTCAGTGATGTCACGAGAGGGGACAGGGTCAGTGATGTTACCAGATGGCTCTGCTCACTCAGTTATTTGAGAGCTGTCAGACAGTGGAGCTGCCAGATGGTGGGAGCCTTCATCGAGACTGGAGGTTTTTTTTGGATTGGGGGGGACCCCTATGCCTTTTTTTCACTTTTTCTTTTATTGCTGGCAACGACAGCTGATGACTCCTCCGTTGTTAAGGATGCGGCGGCTAGCTTCCTGGCCCTCTCCTTAACAATCGGTGAAGTAAAAACTCTTTTAAACTCTCCTGGGCACTGGTGTTTAGCAGAGTTTAGGAGCTGCCCGCGTTTTTTTTCTGCCAAAACACTGCTGCTCCTGGACGCACTGGCCCTGGATTTTTTTTCCTGCTGGTAAACGCTACAGCTACTAAATGCTTCTAAAAGTCTGTGTGCATGGACACATAGGATAATATGGAGGGCCGTTTGGAAGCAGCAAAATAAAAAATGGTTGCAAAAAGCTCTGTATGCATGAGGCCTTACAGTGCATGGCAGTGCTCGATTTTGTTTTTTGGAAAACTGTTTTTGTTATTTGAAATTCATTAAATTCTATAAGCAGTAGTGCATTGTACCATGCTGCGTTACAATAAAATGTATGCCGGCATCATTTTATGGCAACGCACACCAACGTAGCATACGTAGCACTGCCAATCAGTAATTGCTAGAATACAGGTATCAAGCCAACCTTTCAGATTTTTATCTTAAGTTGCTCATTTACAGTTTTATGTACCTTTTTAGAGTTTCAAAAAAAAGAAATTTTAAACTTATAAATATTTATATGTTAACTTGATATAGATTTAGATTTTAAATTTATTAAGAATGAAGTACGAATTTTGCAAGTTATGTTGTGTTTTGTAGCACAAAAAATGATTTTAGTGATTGTGTTTTTATTTTTAAGTAATTTTTGATAAACAATTATGCAGCTATCACTGGTCCTACAAAATTAGTAGCACCATTCTATCGATCCTGTGAAAGCTGTAAGTGAAATATGAAAAAAAAACAAAAAAAAACGAAAAATTGCAGAAATGGTCTGGCCATCAAAGTGGTAAGTTGACCTTTTTTTTTTTTTTTTTTTTATTCACCATTTTCGTATGGAATCTAAGTCTTTCATAGCCTCTCTCCATCAGGTTCTAGACCCTGTGCTAGGCTTTTTTATGCTGACAATTTACAACCCTAACTCCAAAAAAGTTAGGAAGCTGTGAAAAATCTACATAAAAATAGAATGCAATGATGTGCATGTCTCGTAAACCCATATTTTATTCACAATAGAAAACGTCAAATGTTTACTTTTTTTTTTTTTTTTTCCCCCTACAGTTTTGTCAGTTTTAAACATTTGATAAGTTAATATTTTCTACGATAAATAAAATATAGATGTGAGAATTGCAAATCATTGCATTCTGCTTTTATGTAGATTTTTACACTGTCACAACTTTTTTGGAATTTGGCTTGTATTACCATTGACAGGTACTCCTATTACAAGAACTGTCATCTCAAACTTTGACTCTCAATATAATGCAGACAGTCCAGACCTTAAAAAGGTTTGGTTGGATTCTGAAACTACAAAAATCTGCACTTTCAATGATACATCACTTGAAGTATATTGTTCAGGTGTAACTTTTTCTTCAAGAAACACTTCTACTAGTTCAGTTTCAAACTTGGAATCTACAGTCCAGGAGCTGATCAACTCCACAACTCTGCATGGGATTTCTGGGTTTTTTGATTGCCTTGAGGCAGTCCCATTTGCTTCTTTCCACTCCAGACCCCTTTCAACACCTTCTGCCATTGTGGAACAAATCGGTTCAGTCTCTGAACAAACTGATTCTCCTGATACCCAAAACCAGCTTGTTGCTGGCCTTGTGGCTCAGGAGTCCAGCTCTGGACCTGGGAAATCCTTCCTTCAAGTCATGGAAGATCATCACAATGGATGCCAGCCTGAGAGCAGGGGAGAAGAGTCCTAGACACCTTGTCAGTGCCGAGGGTTTGGATGATAGAAAAGTCTTGTCTTACCCTTAACATTCTGACACTGGTGACCCTGCCTGGAATGCCATCCAAATAGGATCCAGTTGGACAAGCAGTCACATTCCTGGTGTCCATCTAGACCCAGAGGAGTGGTCTGTACACCTAGAGGTGTCACTGCTGGGGAGTGCTGGATGTAAACCTTTTGGGCCTCCTGATTCAACAACAAACTGCACAGGTTTGTAACCAGATGCAGAGAACCTGTAGGATCAGTACAGCTTGATCTATGCTTTTTCTCAGCTGAAACTGCTTCTGCGTCTATTCTGCAAATGGAAGGCATTGCTGACTACTTTGCACTGGCCCAGGTAGATGTGGTTCCTGGTCTTGATCAAGCTTCTGGCAGCAACCCTGTGGGATCTCCTGGATTGACAAGATTTCCTTTCTCAAGGCTGGGTCTACCATCCTGCTTCAGTCGCTAGCTGTGAATCCTATGGCTGTTGAAGCCCAGGTATCTAGAGACAGGGGTCTCTCTAAATCAGCAGTTTTCATACTTTTAAAAACTAGGACATCAACTTCCCTTTAAGGTCTACCATCGCACATGAAAGGCTCACTTGCTTAGTATGAGCAAAGAAAGAAAATACTTATTGGTTAATATTCTCCCCCTTTTTAAAAAAAAAAAAAATCTGGTCACAGCCTAACCCCCCCCCCCCTCGCAATTGGCCTGATTTTATTCCAAAGTCTGCTAGCCTTTCATTGTTTGGTCATGATTTGTTTTTAAAGTGCATCTCTCATGTGTCTCCTCCTGTGACTCCATAGGATCTACTTTTGTTCTGTAGACCCTTCAAAAACTATCTTTTTAACCTATCAGAGATACCCTCCCCTTTCTACTCTCTCATAAACTTGTGTTTGGGGGGGGAGAGGCTGCTACTGTTTTTCTAAAAGTACGCTGGCAGTGGGAGGGGTCATACTTGACTGACCAACGTTGGTATAATCCAATTATATCAGTATAAATGGTAATCCTGTGTCCCTTTTTTATCAAACAGATTTTTCAGTTTGGTTACTGTGGGCAGTAGTTCCACATGGGCTCCGTTTTTTTTTTCACTAGTTTTTGTGCGTCTTCCCCTCTGAATCAAGGTGACAGAAAGTGTAATTTGTCAGTATGGGAGCTTTAAAACGTAAACAGTGGGTTCTGTTCAGAGATACATTTTGCAAAGTGACTTTCAGCACGCTTCAGATTAATCATCCAAGAAATCTGTTGTCTCTGATCTTTGGCTTTAAATCTTGGATGATATCCAGGCAGATGCCTAAAATATTAAATATTTTCATTAGGGCCGCCAATAATTCTATTTCTGGATCCAGTCTCATGCTAGGCACACACGTTTTATGAATGTTGTGATAAAGGCGTGTTCTAAATCCTCTACAGAACATGAAGTAAAACTGATAAATTCACTTAGTAAAATTATGGAAAAAACTCTATGTACCTGAAGTATAAAAAAAGAAAAAAAAAATGGAATTGAAAACTTCTGTGTTGACTCGAAAATCTAATCATATTCCATTTGGGTAAACTTGGTCTTCATTGTTAGCTATAAAGTGTCTTCTGGGAGCCTCTCTAAATTTGGTTTAACTTTGTTATTAAAAATGGTTTCCTCTAAATTCCCAAGTCCTGCAAACAGCCATCTGCCTGTTCAGTGAGAGTGATACTTTACTGCAATGTACTGGGACCCTGCCATTTAGTCAGATTCAGGGCAAGTTTGGCACTAGTAATAAAGTTAAAAACCAAGAGGTGCACAGGTTTTTGTGGCTATTGTGATTCCTCACCTACGTAGGACATTTCAAACATTTACCTATGAGTGCAGGTTTACTATGAAGTGGAAATGAGCACATAATTGGCATAGGCCTGGGCTGCTTTATGAATTACATATTAAGGACTCATGGGTAACTTATAGGCCTGTATCGCACAGTAGAATGGGCCTCATTATAACAAAGTTGAAGGATCAACGGCTGTTTTAGCCATAGCACCCAGTCACCATCTCATTTGTGTTCCCATTGTGGTATGTACAATAAGTGATGTAATGCCTTAGTTCTTTAAAGGACTTTGATATAGAGCCTCCTCCCTTATTATATTTTTTTTTTCTCTTTGGTACTGTGAAGGATTGTTCTGAACTCGTACTCTGCACTTTGCACCATAGAATGAACTGCCAAGTGAAGATTCTGAATTCCTTGTTTAAGTTTTTAGTCATAGATATGGAAGCACACCTTTATGATTATGGCTTTAGTAGTCTTTCACGTTGTAATTAAGAACATGTTTTTTTCAGCTGCCCTACAGAGTTCATACCGCGCATAGGCCTGAATAAATCCTTATAGTGTGTCAGACAAATGAAGCTGACCGCTGCATTGAGTCATTGATGTTGATGTCAATAAAAGTACATGTTCTACAGCTCCTAACATACCTGCTGTCTTCTAGAATGGAATGATAGGCCCTTGAACCATATGTGGTTTTCTTCAGCTATGGTTTCATATACAGTATGTTTTACATAAAAATGTGTATACACGAAGTGTATTTTTTGTTTACTTTAGATTTGTCAGTGCTGCTGAATATTTTAAAGCTGAAATCCAGGCACAAAATCTTTCATTTAAATATATTCTTTAAAAGCCAACAAAGCTATATCAATCCACTTTATGTGCACCAAATGCTTTTGTGAACCTAGTTATTACCTTGTAAAAGTAGCAGTGACATCACAGAGCAGAGCTGTGGGAGAGGGACTCGGCAGGCTCACCCACTACAGGCTGCCTTCAGAAAACTACAAGAGGGTGGATGCATGACCAGTCTCCCTGTACAAGGGGAGAGAGGAGCAGTTCCTGGTCTTTAGTACAGGAGGCTCCTGCACAAAATCAAAAGTTTCATGCTTGATTATTGCACAGGCCTGGAAGAAATGCACAAGCTCAAGATTCAAGTAAGAATACACACGTCTCTTGTCATTACAGTATTTGCTTACCAAAGAGTTTAGCTTTAAATAATCAGTTTTAAACCACATAAACTTGAATTTTTTTTTTTTTACTGTTAACTAACCAAATTCTCATTTGAATTTGCAGGTCTGTGGAATCTCGTGTCCCTTTTTTCCAATCTGTGTCTTTTTGTGTTGATGCCGTTTGCTTTCTTCTTTCTTGAATCTGAAGGCTTTGCTGGACTGAAAAAGGTATTTTTTTACTTTATCTGCGTAAGGTATAATTTTCAAGCCCCGTTCTTTAGAGAGAACTTAGGCCTGGATTAAATCAACCCTTGCTTCTACATTTTAGCCAAGAATTTGCCCGTTCTCTGTTTGTCAAGAAGGCAAATGTTACCATCAAAGGCACAACATTGGTAATGTAATCCCCCTCCTGCCCCCTGGAAGTGTGATAGTGCACCCACTAGACTACTCTCCAGTGCAAATCTGAGAGTAATGACTACTTTCTATCTTGTCCATTGAGAGAGGAAGTTTATTTCATCATTTTATTAAACTGCTTCCTACAGGAGGATTGGATACTAGCAAAATTTGACAATTGACAATTTTTTTTTAATCTGTTCTTCTGAGGAAAGACTAAAATTTTGCTAGCTACTTTTTTTTCTTTTATGTAATCAGGATTCCTGCTACATCGCTGCTGAAGTTGTTTTCTGTATGCAGCTATCTGGACTGGCCTTTCCTAAGCTTGACTTTGGAGTGCTGTGCTTGGACCATGCTAAGCTAAATGTGTGGGGCTACCTGTTATGTGACCTTTGGGCACCACCTCTGCATTTTTGGGTTTGACAGACCTGCGTGTACTTGTAACAGTTAGTTGCGGAGGGTTTTCCAGGTACAGAGCCATGGCATTGCTTAGGCGCTTGACCCTGTCTCTGAAGTAGGCCAAGCATTGGGAGCAGCTTTACCACCTTCGCATTTAAATTTCCTGCTTTCAATGGGTCTTGCTATGGAAGAGGTTAACTCAGAGAGATTGAGCACTAATGTAATTCCCTAGGTGAAGTGTGGTGAGAACGCTCTGCACTCTCTTCACCAGTCAGCATTGAAGAAGCACTTATCCTCTTCGGCTCTAATTGAATGAATCACTTTGAACTTAATTCTTGGGTTTGTCCCTGTTGTCTGCCTACAATGACTTAGTCACTTTCAGCTTCCTGATGCCACACCTTCTACCCAAACAGCTGGGTTCATGAGTATCTGAGGCCTAGCCTTGTACCTGGAGTTAAGTTGCTTTTCACCTTGCGATGCAACGTCTGATGCACATGGGGGCACTGTCCCAGTTTACCAGGTGCCCTTCAGTTCATACTTGTAGTTTTCGTGCTTCCTGCATTGTGCCCCCTGAGGTGCCTGACACTGGCAGTCTGGAATTTTTCCCTCTGCTAGAGTCTGTGCTGGGAAGACTCATCCCTTGAGGGAGTGCAATAAGAGCCCCTTTCATTACTCCAAGGCCTCAACCTCCAAATCCAAAACCAAATCTGGCACCCTATCCACCCACAATTCTTGATCTTCCACCAAACACTGAGAAAAATCTTTTTCATCGGTTAGGGGGTCTTCACATCTTTTCCAAAGTGGGGAGCCTTTGTGAACACTTGCACAGCCTCCATCTCAGATGCTTGGGTGCGGGAAGTAGTTCAGGGGGCTACAAGATAGTTTCGCTATCAGCACCCTCTCTGGTTCATTGCTTTGAACTTTCCTGTGTCAATGCACAGAATAGCATATCTCCATACAGCCCTGGCAGGTCTTTTTGGAGCAGGATGTCATTGCCTCAGACTCTGTAGGATTATGGTGTGAGGGGTTTTATTCCAATCTGTTCACAGTTCCCAGACCAAAAAGGGGCATCCATCCTTCCTTGGATCTCAAAGCCTGAAATGTTTTATTGGGGCCCAGAAATTATGCATGGCATGAAATTCACCAGGTCTGTCTTAGCATCCCTTCATCAGGGAAACTTTTGGCCTCTAGGAACATCAAGGATACATATCAACTTGTCCTCCTTTTTCTAGCGCATCAATGATTCCTTTGCTGTGGGCCCTCTGCTCTTCCGGTTTGTGACTTTGCCTTTTGGGTCATCTTCTGAACCTCGGGTACTAACCAGGGTTTTTACCTACATCCGCTTTGGGGTATTTAGATGACGACCTGCTGAGGCAACAGTTGGCGCGGGTTCTGATAAAAACGTATTGGAAAAAACACAACAGCAGCTGGCACAAAAAGAACAAGCCATTGTATCCTCAAAATGATAGAATGAAAAGAAGATACAGCGCTCATAAAGAATAAATAAGATGATTATAAATACTCAATGCTTTAGTGTCATACAGTAAATAAATAAATTGTGACTGTAGTGACTATGCACAAAAATGATACAGATGAAGCGCTCTGAGATAGCGCTATAGTGAAAAAATGAATAATGCAAATAGAAATAGTGCTGCACTGAATGGCAGCGCAGTGGTGACAAGTGCACTGTATCGTGACAATGGTGAACAATTCAGCACATGCAATGAATAAGAGCAAAAAATCAATAAACCAGTATTCCAAATAAAGAGTCAAAGAGAAATGATCATGATATCAAGTGATACGTGAATCCGTGATAAATACTTCTTTATAACGCACTCACCAGAAGCGCATGTTAAATGCGCATTGAATTCAATGATCACTAGCTCCTCCACAGGCCAGCCTCATCCACTTCATACTCAAGATAAGGAAAAGCACAGCTGGCATATATCAGAGTTAGGAGATACTTTCAGCAGACCGTTTCACCATCAGCAACAAAATAGCCCCACCTTGAAGGGAACAGCTCACAAAAAGAGCATAGAAAGAAAAGCGCTTATGGTGCAGTATTGTATTGGAATAATTGGAAGCATCCACGTGGAGCAAAACGGCATGTGTAATCCAGTTACAAAGATGGATGCGGCAGCGTGACATCAGTACGCAGTATCCTTGCTGACTCATTTCGTGCGCACGCACGTTATCGAAGTGATCCGCCTCCTACTGACGCCATCACAAACCAGCCTTTTAGATAGCCCCGAATGCGCGCACGGCCGGGCGCCATTTTGATGAAGACCAGAAACAACTTGACTTCCAGGGCTGAATGAAAAAAACACAGGAATATGATTGAATAAATGTAAAACGGGTCCACATTATTAAGAGACATTAATAATAAGGGAGACTTATCCTGGTACTTCCTTGTTAATAGAAGGTATATTAATCATAATGAAAGGCACCTAGCAACGATCGCCATTTTGTTGTGGTCACAAGGAACAACAAGTACCAGCAATGCTTAATAACACAAGCAGCTCTGAAAATGCTGAAGCAGAAAAAAATTAAACTTAATGTTGAAAAAATTTAAATTATAAATAATGGGGCTTCATAAATAGATGTAAAAATAATGATAAAAACAGATTACTTATGAAAAAACTAACGGTCCTAGAATAGATGTACTGGTCCAGTGGTGATAGCAAATGGTCTGAATAGACCCATTCTAGAAAAACCTATAAATAGTCTAAAGGCTAATACAACTCAGAAATGATATGTATACAAACAAAAAACGTTCAAGTGACATGAAATAAAACCTGGATGCACATAAGACCATATAAAATACACATAAGATCATTTAAAAACACAATAGCAAATACAGTGGGGCAAAAAAGTATTTAGTCAGCCACCAATTGTGCAAGTTCTCCCACTTAAAAAGATGAGAGGCCTGTAATTGGCATCAAAGGTAGACCTCAACTATGAGAGACAAAATGAGAAAACAAATCCAGACAATCACATTGGCTGATGTGGAAAGAATTTATTTGCAAATTATGGTGGAAAATAAGTATTTGGTCAATATCAAAAGTTCATCTCAATACTTTGTTATATATCCTTTGTTGGCAATGACAGAGGTCAAACGTTTCCTGCAAGTCTTCACAAGGTTGGCACTCACTGTTGCTGGTATGTTGGCCCATTCCTCCATGCAGATCTCCTCTAGAGCAGTGATGTTTTGGGGCTGTCGCTGGGCAACACAGACTTTCAACTCCCTCCAAAGGTTTTCTATGGGGTTGAGATCTGAAGACTGGCTAGGCCACTCCGGGACCTTGAAATGCTTCTTACGAAGCCAGTCCTTCGTTGCCCGGGCGGTATGTTTGGGATCACTGTCATGTTGGAAGACCCAGCCACGTTTCATCTTCAATGCCCTTGCTGATGGAAGGAGGTTTGCACTCAAAATCTCACGATACATGGCCCCATTCAGTCTGTCCTGTACATGGATCAGTCGTCCTGGTCCCTTTGCTGAGAAACAGCCCCAAAGCATAATGTTGCCACCCCCATGCTTCACAGTAGCTATGGTGTTCTTTTGGATGCAACTCGACATTCTCTCTCCTCCAAACATGACGAGTTGTGTTTCTACCAAACCGTTCTATTTTGGTTTCATCTGACCATATGACATTCTCCCAATCCTCTTCTGGATCAGCCAAATGCTCTCTAGCAAACTTCAGACAGGCCTGGACATGTACTGGCTTAAGCAGGTGGACACGTCTGGCACTGCAGGATCTGAGTCCCTGGTGGCGTAGTGTGTTACTGATGGTAGCCTTTGTTACGTTGGTCCCAGCTCTCTGCAGGTCATTCACTAGGTCCCCCCGTGAGAGCCAGAAATCTTGCTTGTTTGTAGGTGACCAAATACTTATTTTCCACCATAATTTGCAAATAAATTCTTTCCAGATCAGTCAATGTGGTGGTCTGGTTTTTTTTTTCTCATTTTGTCTCTCGTAGTTGAGGTCTACCTATGATGCCAATTAGAGGCCTCTCTCATCTTTTTAAGTGGGAGAACTTGCACAATTGTTAGCTGACTAAATACTTTTTTGCCCCACTGTAGAACTTGGAATTGCTCATTAACTCAAAAAGAAGAGAGGAAGAGTAGGTAAAAAGGGGGTTGAGTAAAAAGAATATAAGTATGGGCGAGAGGACAAAATATAAAACGAGCTCTAAAAATGTATCCTTCTAAAATGTAAAAATCTACCCATCTGGGGAGTAATGGGTGCTATACTATTCGTCGAAAGTGCCAATGTATAAGAAGTGTAAACAAAACACAAAAAACACTTATGGGGCAATGAACGAATAAATCAGCTGTTATCAATAAAACAATTGATGTCAATGTTATGTCCTAAAGGTGCTAAAGTCTGCATTTCAAAGATCCACCTTGTCTCAAGCATAGATACGGCTCTGCGTTTGTTGTTGCCCCTCCAATGCGGGCGAATCAGATTAGTACCAATAAACTTCAAAACTGAAGGGTCTCTATGATGGTGGTAGCTAAAATGTTTAGAAAGGGAATGTTCCTTAAGGCCTTTCTTTATGTTATAAACATGTTCCCTTAGTCTATCTCTTAATCTCCTCGTGGTCCTACCAATGTATTGCTTTTTGCAAGGACATTCTAAGAGGTATACCACATATTTGCTATTGCAGGTAGTAAGAGAATCCATGTTGTAACATTTACCAGTAGAATGAGACATGAAAGTGTCTACCATTCTTTTGCAAGTACCATTGCATCTACACATCATGCATTTGTTGCACGGAAAGAAACCTTTCCTTCCTGAAAAAAGGACATCGTACTGGGTGGATCTATTACATTTGGTGCTATTCTATTCCTTAAAGAGCAAGCTCTACGGAAAGTTACTTCTGGCCTTTCAGGTAAAAGATCAGCCAGCACAGGATCATTAAGTATTCCCCATTTTGTTTGGAGAATCCTATATATCTCTTTGTATTGAATTGAAAAATCTGTTGCAAAAGGACAGATACACGTAGGTCTATTTTTCATTTGTATATGTCAACAGGGAAAATCTGTCTAGTTCTGCCACATATGTGATGACTCAGTTCAATGAGGAGATATACCCTCTTTCCAAAAATCTGCCTTTCAAGACCTCAGCCTGAGAAAAAGTCATCCAGATTATCACAGTTTCCACGTATTCTTAAGAATTGGCCCTTTGGTATGTTTTGGAACCAGAAGGGGTGGTGGCAACTGTCCAAAGGAATGCAACTATTCCTATCGGTAGATTTAAAAAAAAAACTTAGTCACAACCTTAGTACCTTCATTCATCAAGGTTAGGTCTCGAATGTTAATCTCCTTATGGTCATATTGATAAGTAAGTTTAATATTAAGATTATTCAAGGTGACAAAAAATTTTGTAGTGACTATTCACTTCCTTGCCACAAAAGGAAAATGTCATCTATGTATCATTGATAAAAACTTAATTCTGGCCACTCCCTCGAATATATAATATCTTCTTCCCATCTGGCCATAAATAAATTGGCTAGGCTTGGTGCGAATTTGGCTCCCATTGCAACACCCGTAATTTGAAGATATAAAGTGTTGTCAAACCAAAAATTATTATGCTGCATTGCAAATTCTAAAAGTTCTAAAATGTGTTTCTTTTGACAGAGGGGAATATCATCAGCCTCATTCAGATAAAATTCCGCAGCTGACATTCCATCAAAATGTTTTATGTTACTGTAAAGGGAAGATACATCCGCTGTGACTAAAAAAGTAGATGGATTAACCGGAATACTCTTTATATCATTAAGGACTTGTTTTGTGTCCTTCAAAAAGGCCGGGGTTGAAGAAACCAATGGCTGTAAAAAGCAGTTGATGTATTCTCCTATCGTGGAGCACAAGGAACCAATGCCACTGACTATTGGTCTACCTGGAGGATGTTGTAGATCCTTATGTATTTTCTCTGCCATCCAAAATATTATGTACCTCTGCCATGTAATCCACCTTATCTAATATGACTACCCCTCCACCCTGCAGGGCGAATGACCAGATCCTTTTTCTCAAAGTGTTTTAATCCCTGCATCCACCGATCGCTGATTGCCAGGATTCTTTACCCTCAGGGTTTCGTAATCTTTAATAACCATATCCCTGAAGATGTTCATATGGGAGTGGGTATGAGTGGCAGGGTTAAAAAGTGAAACATTTTTCAAGTTGAAAATTTAAATTTCACTCGTCACACTCTTATTACTTAGAGGAGGGTTGCTCAAAAAATGTCTTTTTAGGGACAATTGCCTAGTGAACCTATCTATATCAATATAGGTCTGAAATGTATTCAGCTTAGCTTTGGGTGCAAATTTAAGCCACTTATTCAACAGAGAAAGTTCATTAGTGGTCAAAACTGTATGGCTATGATTGAAAATTCCATTATTACTTAAGTGCGTCTCTTTTTGGGGTCTGTTAACCCACTTTCTCCCTTGTTTTCCTCTGTGTGTATACTTCTCTTTTTTGTTGTTCCTCCTCCTAAATAATGACCCTGTTGTTTTGTACTGTCTGTTGTGGGGATTAAGAAAGTAATCATGATCATTTTTATGGGGTCCCGTACTGTTGTAATTATGACCATTCCAGTAATCACTATTGGGTGGTATATAGTGGGGTCTCATATCATTTCGCCATTGATAGGGAGAATGATAGGCGCCTCTTGCATCACCTCGATGCTGGGAATTATCATAGGTATGATAACTGGATGCATCATTTTTACCATCATAGGGTCTGTGCTGGGAGGGAGGATGGGGAGCATTATGCTCATCCTCATATCTAATGTAATTGTTAGATCCTCGCCAAGATGGTTCTCGAGATCAAAAATGACTGTAGTAACCATTATTAGTAGGTCTAGTGGTGTGAGTTCTCCTATTATACCCTCTCCAGCCTGGTTGGTTCCCTCGATGGCAGGTATTAGCAGGGTTAGTTGGATGAACCCTCAGATTCCTGGTATTGGTGTTTTGGAGATCATGTAGGGCCTCAAACCTTTTGTTAATAGGTACTTTATATCTTTTGTCCCCGTATGATCTCGATGGTGATATATACCAATCTTTCTGCAAATGTTGAGCTCTAAATGAGGTATGGGAATGGTGACGCTTTTTCTGTTTGGCATAAGTTTCTTTGAACCCCACCTTAATGTCCAATACTGCGTGATGAGATCCCCTATGGGAGGGGGTCATAGGTTGAGCTTCTTTTAATTATCTGCCATCTGAAAACTGTGTTCTCCTTAATAATCTTAGATCTCTAGAAAATTTCTTCCTCTTTTTTTTACTTTTTTTGTTCTTTTTCCATGTTATCGATTAAGAGCTTCAATCTGTCTGATTATGCTATATATTCTTCTCTTCCCATAAGGGGTGCTAGTTTGTCTCGTGTTTTGTTGATTTCAGTGTCTAGATGCATCAGTTTTCCTTTTCCTTAGAATCAGGAATTTTAACAATTGTAAGCCAGTGTTGTTAAAAAACTGATACCATTCTAGATCACTATTGATGTCACGTCCCATCTTCGTTATCTTTGGACCATATTCTCTTTGACATATTTTTCCAAAAAGGAAATATTCCACAATGTCCTAATTTCAGATGAGGCAAGATTTTGCAGGTGTAAGAAGAGACCAAGTAGATTGTCTTCTTCCTAATCATGAGTGAAGACCTCATCTGAGATGACAGACCTCTTAGATCTCAATTCAAAAATATAAATGTTTAGAAAAACAAACAAAAAAAAAAAAACCAAGAAAACAACCACCGGCACCTTAACTAATAGGGGTCAGATAAAAATGAGTAGATAGTGAGCGCACAGAAAAAAAACCCGGTAAAACCATAGCCACAACTGTCCAGATTTTGCAGAGATTCGATTAAGCACTTGAACTGTCTCATCACCTGCTTAATCGAATCTCTGCAAAATCTCGGTCTAACCCAAGCTGAAGCCAAATTTTTTCTTCGTCAGAAGAGTCCATTTGCCCAGTTCTACTCCAGACACCTACAACACAACAATCTGTCATTCTTGGACAAGTCTGTCAAATGCTTAAATAGACCAATTTGTCTTACACTGAAATCTAGCTTGTCCCTGGCTTTGGTGGCTCAGGAATCCTGCTTTGGAGTTGGTATGTTCTTTTCTGATGAAAGTTCCTCCTGATGGATGCCAACCTGGGTACCCTTTCAATGCCTGGGGCTCAAAGGAATCTTGTATCTCTGTCAGTACTCTGGAACTTAAGGCGATCTGGCTGTCCTAGGAACACTGGACCTCCCATTAGGTAAATTATCTGATCCAGATTCAGTTACACAAGCCCACGGTAGTGCAGTTGGTGGATGTGCGGACCAGGTAGGACTCCAGGCAGACATTGAAGCAACATGGCAAATTGTTTCTTGGGAAAGAAGATTCATCTGTGCACAGACAATGGCTTTACTGGCACGGCTGTTATAGCCCAGGTTCTACATGACTGGGACATTTCTGAGTCTGTTTATTGCCATGCTTAGGGGTACGAAGTCTACTTTCTGCAAAGTCCATCATTAGACATGGAAGGTGTACTTCGCTTGCCGTGAGTCTTGGGGCCTCCACCCCCACAGTTTTTTTTTTTTTCCCTGTATCAGGGGCTGCAGTGTTTGGCTGTCACTATAAAGGGTTAGGTTTCTGCCCTTTTGTATCCTTTTTCAGAGATGGCTATCGTCTCTCTCCTTGAGTAAGACCTTTTTACTTGGGGGCTCCCATGTAGCTTCTACTGTCCATTCCTGAGTGACTCTGTGGGACCTGAATCTGATTCTGTCTGTGCTTGAGAAGGCACTATTTGAACCCATTAGATACCTTCTCTCAATCTTCACCAACGAGGTGTTTTTTTTTTTTTTTTTTTTTTTTTTAATTAATTAATTAATTATTTATTTCTTGTAACCATTATCTCTGTAAGGCTATTATGTGGATTGACAGCTTTAAACTGCCTTTTACATCAACAAGGCATTGATTTTCCATCCCTCCTTCTGGCTCTAGTTCATCAAAAGCAAATTCCACTCCATTGTTTGGTGGTGATATGGGCTGTGCAAGTCTATCTTATTGCTTCTTTCAGAAAGACCAGTTCCCTTTTTGACTTCTTGGGAGGACCGTGAAAGCATGCACTAGCTTTATGTTCATGATCTCTAGGTGGCTCAAACAAGCCATCCTTCAAGCTTATGGATTCAAGGATTGAGTTTGCACCCTTTTACTGTCAAGGCACAGACTACTAGACTTGTGAGTGCTTCTGAGGCTTTTTGGTATCAAGCATCTGTTTCCCAGATGTCCTCCGCTATCACCTGGTGTTCAGTTCTTTAACTTTTACCAAGTTGAAGTTTCAGCCTTATCGGAAGCCAGTTTTGGGCATAAGGTACTCCATTAAGCTATTTGAGCTGCAGGCAGTCTCCAGTTTTCTGTTGTATTCTTAGGCCTGTTAGCGATTGTGTTGCCCAGCCCTCAGCTTGACTGTTTTTGGACATCTTGAGGTTAAAAACTTTGTCCCTCAATGGATGAGAAAGAGAAAATAGGATTTTCGTACTCACTGTAAAATATTTTTCTAGGAGTCCATTGTTACATAGGTCCCACTCTCTCTGTTTATGATCATGCTCTCAGTACTGCTTTGCTACAGATCTGAGGTATGCAGGTAGTAGGAGCTGTTCTCCTGGGCTGGCCTACAGTTTTTTTGTTTTTGCCAGTGTCCAATCCTGCTGCAGTCAACAGTATAACCAAAAGGTTCAAGACATCCTGTGTCCCTCAGTCAAATTTAAGAAAAATCTTATTCCCAGCATCCATTTATATGCTCTACTTTTAGGCCAAAATTGAAGCTTCCAACGCAGTAAACCTGAGGATATTACCACGGATGCTTACGTCCATAGATTTTTATGCGGAAGAAAAAAAATCTAATGGCTGAAGAAAATCATCCCCTCAACATGATGCTTCCACAACCATGTTTCATGGTGGGGATGGTGTGTTCAGAGTGATGCTCAGAGTTTCCATATGTTTGCTGTGTCCTTCTTCCATATGTTTGCTGTGTCCCCCACATAGCTTCTCGCAAACTGCAAACAGGACTTCTTATGGCTTTCTTCCAACAATGGCTTTCCCTTTGCCACTCTTCCATAAATTGGATTGGATTAGATTTGTGGAGGGTACGACTAATAGTTGTCCTGTGGACAAAACTCCCACTTGAGCTGTGGATCTCTGCAGCTCCTCAAGAGTTACCATGGGCCTCTTGGTTACTTCTCTGATGAATGCTCTCCTTGCCCAGCCTGTCAATTTAGGTGGAAGGCCATGTCTTGGTAGGTTTGCAGTTGTGCCACACTTTCCATTTTTGGATGATGTATTGGACAGTGCTCTGTGAGATGTTCAAAGATGTTCCAAGCTTGGAATATTTTTTTTTTTATAACCTAACCCTGCTTTAAACTTCTCCACAACTTTATCCCTGACCTGTATGGTGTGTTCCTTGGCCTTCATGATGCTGTTTGTTCACTAATGTTCTCTAATACATCTTTGAGGGCTTCACAGAACAGCTGTATTTATACTGAGATTAAATTACACACAGGTGGACTCTATTTCCTAATTAGGTGACTTCTGAAGGCAATTGGTTCCACTAGATTTTAGTTAGGGGTATCAGAGTAAAGGGGGCTGAATACAAATGCACGCCACATTTTTCAGGTATTTATTTGTAAAAACTTTTAAAAACCATTTACCATTTTCCTTTCACTTCACAATTATGTGCCACTTTGTGTTGGTCTATCACACCGAGTCACAATAAAATACATCTACGTTTTTGGTTGTAACAAGGTAAAATATGAAAAATTTCAAGGGGTATGCACTTTTTCAAGACACTGTATGCACTTCAGTTTTGGTCACAAATCTTCAGGAAAGACTTTATTGAATTGGAAAGAGTTCAGCAAAGGGCAACAAAGTTAGAAAGAAGTATGGAGAACCTTTGCTATGAGGCCTGATTGCATAGATTACAGTTTATCACTCTGGATACTCTATCTCCTGAAAAAGACACGGCTACAATTTCCAGTTAGAAGAAAGGAGGTTTAACTGTAGATTGTAGAGGGTTCTTTTAGTTTTAGAGCGGTAAAAATGTGGAACTCCCTTCCCCCAGGAAGTGGTACTGGTTGAAAGTGTCAGCAGCCTCAACCACAAGAAAATTAGGTTAATATAATGCCTAAGCTTGTGATTGGATAGTGAAGTAGTAGCAGCAGACCAATGAGGTCATCTTTTTTTTTTGCTTTCCTCCTGTCCGCATGTTACTTGTCAGCAAATGTGCATGCAGAACATCTAATGGACTCCCCAGTATTGCACTTCCCTCTCTAAGTGCTGCTGTAAAAGGGATTACAAATTGAGGTACATATCAAATACATAAAATAGTTGCATTTAAAATGTACCTAATGATCTAAAGTGAATGCATGCTTAAATGTATTCTTCCCTGTGTTTCTTTGTGCCTAGGAGGTACAGGTGTGGCATTCAGCCCCTCTGCCTACTGCCTATCAGTCTTTTACAGGCTGAAATATGCTGCAGCTAGACACTGTGTCGAGTGGTACTTGCATTTAGTACCCTATGTGTTCAGGGACATATGCTCTTTGACAGAGAGGCAGAAAATACGATTTCATCTGTGAATTTGTCAGAACAAGAAAAGATGGCTTCTGGCATTTTCTATAAGGTCTGCATGTTTGCAAACTGCTCATTTCCATATGAAATCAAGGTCTAGAGTAATCATTTTGATTTAAAAGTTAGACGTGATAATTTATTTTATAATTTTTGTTAGCAGTTGTTTTCTAACTGCTTTCAACTGCAGGCTTATGTTTACATCTTGGAGAAATCCCTACCAGTTTATTGCACTTCTAGTATATTAAAGCAGTAAATTAGTGGTTTTTCTACACAATGCTTTACTGAGTCATCTTTCTCTGACCTCTGTTGTAAACATTTAATTTCTAACCAACCTGCCCCTTCTCCCGAGGCACCTATAATAACCTCTTAACTAATGCACTTGATTATGAGTATTGGAATTGTGCCATACGACTGTACATAGAACACAGACCACTCTGCTTAGTTTCTAATTAAATGTGTGTATTAATGTAACTGGACATTTAGGCCTTAAGGGGCTGTCTATGGGCTTTTAAATGTCTGAAGTGGATTTTTTTCCAGCTTGCAATGGTTGCTTTTTATAGCCTCTATCACCTCTTTATCCCATTCCTCTTTACAGTAACTATGAACCTTAGGAAGTAGTTGTAAAATGTAGGAATTATATTAGAAAATGTGGTGAGTATCATATATTGTTTCAATATATGACTTGCTTTTCAAAAGCCAGTTAACAGGAACCTTCATAGTACACCTAACTGAAAGAGGGAGAGGTGTGTGTTTTTTAATTTTTCTTCATAGGATAAAGTAGATAACTGTTCACACTCTGCACAATACTTATAATGCTTTGTCCTCCATACAGCTGACCCTTTCCATTGTTTACAGTCTTCATTCATGGAAGGGTAGATCATTGTGTGCCTTTGTGTTTAGACTGTCTGGCATATCACTGATCAATAAATAACCTTTTACCCAAAAGCTGTCAATTGTAATAATTCAGTGAGCTGCCTGTTGCTTTAGGTCTTAAGGCGGCAATAGATGGTTCGAATCTTGTCTGGTTCCTGCTGAACCAGCCAAGATTTGAACCAAGTATGTGCAGGCTGAATGTACCCAAGCTGATCGATCGATCAACTTGGGTACAACCAGCCTGCTGGATTTTACATGCGATTATTGCTAGCGGCTGTTATAGCTGCTAGCTTTAATCAGTGTTCTCCTGGCAGGGAGCACATCTCAGGTGTACCGAATAAAGTGAGTGTATATTCCTTCTGTCTTCATTCTAAAGGACCAGTAGCAGGGGGGGTGAGAGGCTCTGCTTTATTTTTACATGAAAAATTGTGCTTTGCATATAACGTCAGTAGTTTATATCTCTTGATGTATTGATGTGGGGCTTTGGTATTGGCTTGTGCATGTTTATCATATTATCCAGGCTTCTGAAAGGTTTACTTCAAAGTGGTTCTAAAGGCTTTTTTACCCGAATACATTCTCTGCATTAAGGTAAAACAGCCTTTCAAATGTTGCTTCCCTTCAGCCCCCCTTAACTTACCTGAGCCTGATCTCCATTCAGTGCTGTGCTCCTGCTGCTGTCATTCAAATCCAGTAAGGAGGGCGCAGGGCCAAGCCATGGTATGTGTGTTTATAGACACACACAGCCTGGCTCGGGAGTGAGTTACTAAAATAGCTTTAGTGACACTTTAAGCAGGACTGCTAATTACATTCCCTGAAATATTAGCAACCATCAAAAGGAGCATTTACAGATGGGAATATCAAACGCTGTATTAAAAAATATGAAACAGTACATGTAAAAATATGAAAATCACAACAAAAATGATTTTCAGATAAATGTTCTAATTACATACTTGCTGGAATCCTGCTAATACATTTGGAACCCTGTAATGTATTTGCTTGGAATTCCTCTTTGGGCTTGTTCAGAAGACAGATTAGTGCCCTCCTCTGTGCAGAGCTGTTGGCAGATGCGTGTGCATCCACCTCGGAGCTGTGTGCAGGCAGCCCATAGAAGTGGATGCACACGCAGCGCTGTCATGGACAAAATTTCATGTCAAATTTTGACATGCAGGCAGGAGTAGGTGCATGGACCTGAACGCAGAAGCCCTCTGATATATACAAAGATCAGTGACACTTGACTGCCACAGGGACTGAGGCATGTGTAGGTTTAGTTGTGATTGACGTCCTGCCTTTACCTCTTCTTTGCTTCATGAGATGCTAAATGGCAGTGCCCCACAGGGAAATAACATTTTAGATGAAGTTAAAAAAGGTTTGGATAGAGTGGGAACATTTTAGAATGTATGTTTTTATTTCTGTCTTTGTCCTTACTGAAAGATTTACCCTCTCTAATTGTCTAATGTGGCTGCCAAGACTCGAATGTTTTGTTTTTGCTGTCTATGTTCCATTGGTGAGATTTGCTTTCACTTTCTTTTCCCACAGACACAACTGGAAGTGGAAGGAAATCTCTCTTAAGCAGTTTCCTCCTCACCTCCTGTTCTTTGAAAACCATGAAATGCTTTTATACCCTCTCCTGTCTAAGCAAACATACAAAAATGGCTAGAGATGCACTATAAAATTATGTTCAGCAGTTCATAGAGAACTGAAGAACAAAGTCCAACAATGCATGCAGGTTGGGAAAATGTTCTGTCTTGAGAAAATGTATAGAGGTAAATAAAGTGCTTATTGTCTAGAAGCTGCCGTCTGCATTTTATATGTAGTTTATCATACAACCATGGCAAATTGAACATGAAATGCCAATCTTCCCTGTTGTATGACTTGGGTCTGTATCTCTCTGCATAGTTCCTTGACCTACAGGGTAGAACAGTGACGGGGCATTACCAGGCATGCAATGTTGTAATACGTTCTACCACCTGCTTTCGCTGCCAGCTTCATGCACCTTTCACTGTATGTGTGTTGTGAGAAGATTGTTTAATTCATTTCTTCTAAATTTTAAAGAGTATACAAAGCCAATTTTTATAGCTTTTTTTTTTTTTTTTTTTTTTTTGGGGGGGGGGGGGGTAAAAGCAGGGAAGGAATGGAATCTCTCTCTGGTTTTTAATACTGTGTCATCACTTATGAGATTATTTATCCTGGTTACCATTGTTTGAGGACTGAAAATCAGTTTTCACCTGAACAAGTAAAAATGGAAAATCTTTCAGTGGGGACACTTATGTGACAGTCACAATACCCTATACCAGGGGTCCTCAAACTACGGCCCGCCAAAGACATTTATCCGGCCCGCCGAGGAAAAAAAACAAAACCGGTGCTGGCCGGCAAATAGCTAGTCTGCACGCTGAGTCTTCGGCTGTGAGGACCCAGCGAGCGGCAGCCTGGAAGCCCCGAATTTCACCTGCTGCAGCCAGGGGAGCAACAGGAGAGAAGGAGAGCACACCAGGTACAGTATATTGCGGTGTCCAGTGTATCGGTGTACAGTGCATTGTGGTGTCCAATGCATTGCGGTGTACAGTGTGTTAGAGTACAGTGCATTGCGGTATCCAGTGTATGAGTACAGTGTGTTAGAGTACAGTGCATATCGGTGTCCTGTGCGTTACAGTGGACCATGCATTGCGGTGTCCTGTGCGTTAGTGTGCAGTGCATTTTAAATATTTTATTGTATTGTTTTTTTCCTGTTTTTTTGCACTACAAATAAAATATGTGCAGTGTGCATAGGAATTTGTTCATATTTTTTCTAAACTATAGTCTGGCCCCCCAACAGTGTTGAAGGTCTGTGAACTAGTCCCCTGTTTAAAAAGTTTGAGGACCCCTGCCCTATACCACTTATAGCGCCTCTCAAGGTGCTCTGGTAGATCCGGTGTCTCACAGCAATGTGCAGGCTGCCTTATGCTTAATCCAGAAGACAGGAAAGTATGAGGAGATGAGAGATGCTGCACACCTCTACCTCAACAGGTGAAAAGATATGTGAACGACCTCAGCCTTGACTTCCTCCTGAACCCTGTCTTTGATGCATTTCACCCTGTCTATTGGGGGCTTAATCATGGGCAGGGTGAGCTAGTGGTGTGCGGCATCTCTCATCCCCTCAACAGTCTAAAGAATGAGTTTACCTATCTAAAACAACCAAAACAAATGTGAACTTTAGATATATTTTAAACCATGATATACAAAGTGTTTCAATGCATAGTACTTCTTTCTAATGTTTTGTGTGTAAAGATCTCTTTAATAAGTAAGTAGTAAAATATAGATTTATGGCTGTTTTGTGTTTAACAGAGTTCCATGTAATTATAAAGAAAAATGTATATTTTTATATCCTTCCAGATTTTCAGACCTTAGATAAAGTGCACTCACATGCACACTTCCTTTTTTAGGGTTAGGTTAAAATACATCTTTGCTAGTGAAGTGTCTGTGTCATATTTTTTAAACTTTTAATATTGGACATCATATGGCTACTTGTTGCATAAAGTTGAACATGAGCGCGACAGAGACATCCTGACCAATTACCGAAACACTCCAGACATTCCCAAAATGTTCAGTGGGATTAAGAGGTTAATTTCAACAACATCAAACAAAGCGGCTGATAATAAAAGCAAATAGGACTAAAAAAAAATGTAAGGTAACTTCCTTGCTTAATTAATTAGGTGGGCCAGGTGGAAA
Source organism: Staurois parvus (assembly GCF_062004578.1). Classification (NCBI taxonomy): domain Eukaryota; kingdom Metazoa; phylum Chordata; class Amphibia; order Anura; family Ranidae; genus Staurois; species Staurois parvus. The sequence continues at coordinate 5,496,206 of NW_028317801.1, read as the reverse complement.
TCGAAGAGGTCGGGTCTCCTGTTTGCAAGGTCTATAAAGCTAAGTAACATGACAGCGCAATGTAGAAGAAAGCAAGATTTTTTTTTAATATGCTTCTATCCTGTGTCACAGTTTGAAATTGTCCTGGTTTTTGTCCCTTTTGGCAAACTTACATAAAAGTGACCCAGTACTGTATTTTATAGCCAGACGACCCTCTTTATTTTCTAGCATTTTAATTTGTATCAGGCCCCCATTTTAAAGAGTCGCAGCAAATAGGTAGGAAGCAAAAGCCTGTTTGTCTCAACTGCCTTCCATTGAAATTCTTTCATTATGCTTTTTTTTGCCACTGATCATCCATAAATTGTTGGAAATGAGTGATTAAGGAAGTGCTGCTTAGTGTTACCAACACCATGCAGGTTCTCTGTATGACTTTTTGTGGGTGAGAGGAAATCGCGTACTTTACTAAGAAAAGAGAGGCGCCCCGCTGGGAACCTTTCAGGGGAATTTGACTTGCATACTGGTTTGATCACAGCGCCTTCTTACAGAAAATAGGTGATCTTTATTTTTTAACAGCTTATATTATGAACCAGTCACCAACTCAACTGTAGTATGGGGACTTTGAGTCTTCATAAAATAGGCTGCCAGGTTAGTTTTCAGAGAAATATAGATGTGCTTTGAATGCTAGTCAGATACAATTGTTTGTAAATTAGTTATGATCCTAATCAAATTGTCAAATAATGATTTAATATTTTAAAGGCCCACTGTAGTAAGAAATATAATTTTCTGTAACTGTATGGAATTCATAGTTGTATGGATTTATATTCAGTATATAGATTTTTATTTTATGTTCCTTAATTTTTGGTTTTTCTTAATTATATGCAGACCAAACTGTCCAGCAATAGTGGTATTTACAGTGGGTGGGGCAAATTTATACATCACTGCCGCAAGGGTGCTTACAATCAGCATTTATTCATATGGTTAAAGCCTAACTGCAGGACAAAAAGTTGAAATTGAATTAGTGTATTGTGCAGCAGTTACCTTACTCCTCAGTCTTGCTTTCAAACTTTTTCATGACGGCTTGCTTACTGTTGTGATGCTGTGACTGGCTACAGCGAATCACATGGTACAGGGTGCCAGGTATCATATGATAGCTGTGGGCCAATCACAGCAGTATGCAAGCTGTTCATGAATGAAAGAAACATTACCAGAGCAGATGTTTGTCTATCTGCATTTCAGGTCTCTCTGTGCCAGTTTCTATTTCAGAGTGAATTAGAAACTGGTGCTGATTCTGGAAGAAATGAACTGCTTGCTGCACATCTCCTGTGGGTAGGCGTCACAGACAGGCTAGGCAACGTACCCGTATGTTGTCTAGCACATGTGTACTAGCACACTCCCTTAACTCCCCAGAATACCAATTTATTACCTTGCTGCCCTAATCATAAATAAATGTTCTCATGAAACCATTTCCACTAGACCCCTTCTGATCACATGACTAATGTTTAGGTGATGATTCAGGTAGGACTGGCAAAATCGGTGGTCTACCATAATGTAATGCACAAGTGCCTAAGCAGCCAGTTGTAAGGCCACAGTTTTGTCATGGGGGGAAAGTGAAGTGGGGGTGGGAGGGTGTGACTAGCAATTTGCAAATACTTTTGAGAAATATTGCATTAAATATTTGAGGAGCTGAGGCAGCAGATAATGGAGCTATAAGCTTTCTAATAATAATAATAAAAAATATTATAATAATAAAAAAACCTCATTAGCTAAGAATCCAAAATTATATCTTGCAATGAGTTTTTGTTCCTTATGCTTGCTAGTGATTCCTTGCTTTGTTGCCTGCTTATTTTAATGATTGTCCGTTTTTTGTCTGTATGTTGTAATAAAGGCTTGCTCTTTACCCTTACATTGTCATAATCATCTTGTCTTAATTATTTTGTTGTCAAATCACTATGTTTTTGCTTGGAGGACTATACAGCTACAATTTACTACCGTGATGGCCTGTCCATAACAAATCACGCCGCTATTATCCCTGCATTTCTTGGCAGTTCATGTAGTTTGCTGCTGTTGATTTCTTTAGTTAGCTGCAGTATTCACATATTGGTTCTTGGGCTTTGGGGGGGCTGCTCAGGACTGGCACAGGTCTTTGACAAAGTTTCTGTGAAATCAATCCACTTATACTCCTAATCATTAATGGGGGAGGGCAAGGATTGGTTCCCTCTGGCCTTACTTGCCATAGTCTGGTTATATTTTCTCAGTGCTCCCACAAGCCCTAGTCTTTGGTAGCCACTGTTGACAGCTAACAACCCTAAAACCGCAATTGAGCAAGCTAGTAATGTGGCTCCACGTTTTATTTTTTCCATACTATAAACTGCAGTTTTGGATGCACAGGAGGCTGCACGCCTTTCCATGTCTCTGCCCACTACCTTTTTAGAGAAGCAATAAACGCTATATTTTTAGACTTGTGTTGGAAGTGATAACATGGAACTGCTTTTTGCATTAAGTAGGAAGTGGTGTACTTTATATAATAAGGAGAGTATTTTAGAGATCTACTAGCTGCTATAACTGTAATCCGTTAAAACAGAGTTGCCCCAGAAGCTCAATTTGAAAAGTAATAAACTTTTAACTGAGGCTGTTTAATGACCTGGGGTTTCAAAGAAAAATATACCTTATTTTGTTACTTTTTAAGATGTTGGTTCTTTTTGAAAATACAGTGGAACAAACTATTTCCTTTGATGTAACTGATTAAACAACTTTTGTCTCTGAAATGAAACCTAATGGAATGAGTAAGAGGGCTTTAATATAATGTATAATAACTCACCTGAACACTAGTAAACATTTCACCAAGACATATGCTCTGAACTTTTAGTTATTGGTGAATGAATGACTTTATAGTCATATAAATATACTCTTAAATACCAAATAAACACAACATTTTTTCATCTATACAAATGCTCAGTATTAGTAATGTATTACTTATTATGCCTGTGGCTAAAAAACACTTACTGACATACAGAGACCTATGCTTAACTCTCCAGGCCCCACGATACACATTGCTCTGGTATTTGTGTCTCAGCATTAGTTCAGATGTTTTACTTTGTAGCAGTAAATACTTTAAAACAGAACTCGAAGCTAAACAAATATTGTCTAAATACAAGAGCCATGTGTATGCTTACATGAATCTTGGAATCCTTTTGTGTATTTTTCTACACTGTAATCCCAGCTTAAAACCGCTCCTGTACTTTTCCACTGTGCTGGAGCTTCCTGTAATCAGACCGCTCAATGCTGCTGTATCTCTGTACAGGGTGATGGGTCCTGTATCTGCCCTCTTGTAGTTTTTTTTTTTTTTTTTTTTTTTTTTTTTTTTAATACAGGCAGCTTGTAGTGGGTGGACCTGTTGGGTTCCTCCCACAGCTCTACTGTCTGTACAGATTATAGAAATCACAGCGATGTCACTACTTTCACAAGGTAATATCTTGGTTTTCATAAGTATTTGGTGCACAAAAAGTAGATTTATAACCTTTCTGTCTGTTAAGGAACATATTTTAAGAGAATGTTTTTGTGAATTGCAAGTGAAGAATTGCTGCCAACAACAATTCTGTAAACCTGGACTGTAGTGAAATGCACACGCAAAGGTTGCTGCCAGATGGCAGGACCATAAAGTGCCTGATTATGCTTTGACTGTTACAGGTAGAATGCCAGGAACTGAAAGCCACTGTGAAGTTATTATGCAAATAGAAACTTTATGGAAATCTGTATTTGCATGTGCCCCCCCCCCTTTTTCTTTTCTTTTTTTCACTAAAAGTGATTGTAAAGGCTTGTCTTATATTTTATAAAAAATAAATAACGTACATGTTCTACTTACCTGCTCTGTGCAGTGGTTTTGCACAGAGTAGTCCTGATCGTCCTCTTCTCAGTCTCCTGCTGGTGCTTCTGGCCTCTCTCCCTTGCCAAGTGTCCCCCATAGCAAGCCACTTGCTATAGGGTCACTCATGCATGCTTGTTCCTGAGCCAGCTCTGATCATCTGTAAGGCCCCCTCCTCACTGACTGTGATTGACAGCAGTGAGAGCCAAATAGCCATGAGAAGGGGGAGAGCCTCCGCTTTTGTGCTCTTCGCTGGATTGAGATGGGGCTCAGATAAGTATTTAAGGGGCTGCCGGTGGTGCCGCTAGCAGACGTTGTTTTTTTTAACCTTAATGCAGAGAATGCATTAAGGTACAAAACCTTGAGGCTTTACAATCACTTTAAATATATCATGTTTTGTGGTTATGCTGGCATGCCCTATTGAAAAGAAAAGTATGGCCATCATTTTTTTAGGTCATACTTCTTTTGTGGGTCACAGGAGTGCACTTGTGCTCTGTTGTGACCCAGAATCAGTCAACAGCTGGCTATAGCTTGCTGTTGGCTCATGTGACAGACCACTCCAGGCTCTGGAAGGATCCCGACTATATTGTTGGGATTCACCCAGATGTCAGAATGTCAGCTGGCTCAACCTCTTAGAGCTCGGCTGGGAGACTGAGCCAGATGCTCCTGCCCCCCTCCCCAGCCCGGCGCTCTAGTGGAGGAGCAGATAGTGACTGACAGTTACTTCTCTCTGCTCAGAAAGGACCATGACCCGGATGATGAATGGTTATGTGATAACTCAGCTCTTGAACGTGTAATCAGCAGAGGACAGCTACAGCATCAGACCGATGCTGCAGCATGGAGGTGAATATGTATGTTTGTTTATTTTTTTTGTAGCAACCCCAAACTTTTCCCTTTTAAGGTCAAGTAAAGTAAGATTTTTTAATAATGGGTACAATTTACACTGTAAGTCTACAGATATTATAATTGTCTGAATCGGTAGTCCAGGGGAAGGGTGATGTCTTAAGTACTATTGGGTCAATTTTATAGTCTTTTACTGCCTTGAAGAATACCTGTCAGACCTGGCCAGTTTGCAAATCATAAATGCGGAAGAAAATTGCTCTGACGTTTAGTCCACTGCTGTTTTTTTTCCCTAAAAATACTACTTATAAGGGAAGCTATGATATAGAAGTGCATAGTTTTCACAATGGGATCCAGTTTCCTGAAGATTTTCCCTTATTCATAAAGTTTCACAAATGGGGATTTTGATGTTCCCTACTTTCTTAGTACTCAGTGAGGTTGTACCCATTTTTATATTTAACAGGCCAAAGGAAGGCAAATAAGACGTTGTTTTGGTTTGCTTACTCTTTAACTGTACAGCCAGGCTAGGCAATGCACCGGTACATCGCAGACTTTCTTTTGGGTTTCGGGTACACGTGCGCGCACCCCCTGATGAACGGTGCTGTGATTAGACACAGAAAAAGTTTGTCAGTAGGTTTCAGCCAATGATTTTGGCTGAATACCTGATGATCAGCTGTGTCCAATCACAGCCCAAAGTTCTGTATTAACACAGGACAGTGATCTGGCTGTTTCTTCTCCCTGAAAAGCAGGGAGACAAAACAAATCTGTTAGTAAAAGCAGCATATATCACACGCATTACACTTGTTAGGCACACAGGTAATCCTTCAATTGCCCCTTGATGTTAACCCCTTCCCAGCCAGTGTTTAGTACAGTGTACAGTATTATATATGATCTCTGTATTTGTGTCAATAGCAATATCAGTGTCCCTCCCAGCCAGTGTCTGTTAGCACCAGATTGCCAGCTATCACAGTCAAACTATAAGTCGCTGATCACCGCCATTACAAGTATAGCGTCTGTAGCTGCGTAAATTCCAGTATACATACCATAATTTGTAGACGCTATAACTTTCAAATAAACCAATTAATATACACTTATTGGGATTATTTTTATCAGACATGTAGCAGAATACATTTTGGTCTACATTTATGAAGAAATTTTGACTTATTTTTTTTTCTTTTTTTATTGGATATGTTTTATAATAAAGTAGAATATATATATATTTTTCATAATTGTTCTTTTTTGTTTATATAATACAAAACCCAGTGGTGATCAAATACCATCAAAAGAGTTATTTGTGTGAAAGAAATTATTTAAATGTAATTTGTGTACAGTGTTGCATGACCGAGCAATTGCCAGTTAAAGTAGCCCAGTGCTGATTAGCAAAAAATGTTCTGGTCACAAAGGGGGTAAAACCTTCTGGATAGCAAGTGGTTAAACTTTGTGGTAATGTTTTCATTGCTCTCATAATGAGTAATAACTACAAAACTTTCCACTAGAGGGCATTTCCAAATTGCAGTATGATGGATTTCTCTGCAGCTCATTGAAGAGCGTGAAGACCATTTTGCATTACTCAGTAATGATGATACTGTTATTCTTAAATTTACTGGTACGCTTCCCTAGTATTCAGTTGTGTGTTTCTAGTCTGCCCATTAACGAATAGTTATACCTGCACAGGAGTGTTGCACATCTCTTCACAGGTACGGTGACTTTTGCTAGTTAAAAGAAGGGGATGGAATAGGATTGAATCTGAAGTATAGTGATTTTATTTTGTTTCTGAGAGCCCACGGTAGCCGGGTGTATCGGAAATGGGCTTTATTATTCAGGTGCATAATTATGAAATATTAAAAAACATTTATCAAGCAAAAGTATAAAACTTAGTTGCAAAGCTATTGCAGATCAGACTGTCTCTCATTTAACAAAGTACAGGTGACAGGTTTTTGTTTTGTGTACTTTTAACCCTTGTGCCTGAAATCCTGAACAGCCAACTAAGATTTGTAAAGGTCTGCAGCAGAATGAGAACTGTAGCTGAGGCAAATCTTCACTAAAAGCAGACTCATTTAGGAAGAGGTTAGAGGAAGGTTTTATATTGGCGCAGTGCTACTTTCAGAATTTTATGACTCAAGCTAAAATTGTATAGTAAATCTGTCTCTGCATTTATTTTATTTTTATGTGACAAAATCCATTACCCCCACCCCATTTTATTTCTTTTGTTTGTGTGTAGCTGTAATGTGTGTGTTGCTGTAACACGTGCCCCACAGTACACGTTGTGTGTTGTGGTGTTTGGCGTTACCACAGCATATTCAGGGGTGTGGAAATTTTTTGAAAAAAACTACTTTTCCAGGGACTAAATCTGTGTCCCAATCTACTTGTCCCTCATGACAATCTACTTGTTCAGATAAAAAAATAAATACATTTTAACCAAAACTGTATTTAAAACTGCTTGAAGTAATGTCTGGGGCTTTTAAAAACAAAAGGGCTTTATCGCAACTTAAATGTTTAATATTTTTAACATTGCACTGTTTATCTTCTCCTCCCCTCCCTGCCTGTCTCCAGCACCGCACCTGGGGACTAGCAGGGAGGGGAGAGACCTTGTAGTGTAATGAGCACTGATTGGGTGCTTGGCAGGAAAGGAGTGTTGGGCTTATCTGTTATCCCTTTCGCTGCCAGAGCTGTTTTTGCATTTTTTGCACATGTATAAAAAATTATTTAAGGCCTGAAGATTACACAAAACTCCAAAACATTATATTTTTTTTAAATCAGAGACCCTAGAGAATAAAATAGTGGTAGTTCCAATTTTTTATGTCACGTGATATTATCACAAAGGTCTAGGAAACGCAAAATTTCAGTAAAAAATACACTTAAGTTAATTTTAGGGCACAAAAAGCAATACATAATAAGCACAGTTTTTTTGTAAAATGAAAAAGAGGAGTTTGCATCGAGTAAATAGATATCTGATATGTCAAACCTTAAATTTGTGCACACTCATGAAACCGCAACAAAGTTTAGTACCCTATATTTTCTATAGGTGATGCTTTTAAAGCCCCTTATAGGTCATCAGTTTAGCAATATGGAGGAAGCCTGGTGGTAGAATTCTTGCTCTCATTCTGGCGTGCACAGTGATATGTAACGTGTATCGCAATCAGCATTTTCATATGTAGGCGCCCCAGTGTGTGCTTTTAAGTTTGTATGTGTGTACATATGTGGGGGTTATATTCTTGGGTGTAACTTTAATATTTTAAAAACAGAAAAACATTTTTTTACTTTTAACTTTTTTTTTTTTTTTCATCACATAGGGGACAAAAGGTCCCCTATGTGATGATTTTTGGTGAAAAGTTCTCTTTTTTGAGACATCCAGGGTCTAAAAGACCCCAAATGTCTCTCCTGTGCTCTACTGAATGTAATGCAGTGCACATGGCTTTCTTTTCCAGCCGGGAATCTGTCAATGGGGACATAATATCACTTCCGGGTCAGGACAAGAAGGGGGAGGGGAGGGAATGTGTCCGCCCTCCTCCTTCTTCTATACCTGCTGGCAGCCACTGACTGGTCCCGGTCCTGCAGATGGGCAAGCGGAGCCAGGGAGACAACCCCGGGGGGGATACAAATGTGGAGGCTGGCAACTTAGTGGGCTGTGTGGAAGCAATCGGGTGACACCGCTGCCACCTGAATGCCTCCACCTGACAGATGAGCCCTGCTTCTTGCCCACAGCAGGGCTTACAGGTAAAAAACAAACTACCTGCCTGGTGCCTGGAATTACATTTCCTGGGCGCTGGGTGATATGAATTAAACATCCCTGAGTTATTTTATTTTTATTTTTTTTACCACGGTACACCATAATGCACATCATGCTCTAGCACAGGTATGTTGGGATGTCATTCAAAATTATTGGCACAGCAATGCATTGCACCATGCTTAGTGTATTACCATGCATTGCTGTAATGTTTTACAAGTTTTTATCACAACAATGATGTGCATTGTTTTAAAGAATTTAAAGCCTACGTTTACAGATTAAAAAAAAAATAAAAAATTGCAAGGGAGACTACTATCATGTACCTGGAGGCGACTGAAATGTTGTGGGGCTTCTCTTCCACCTCCTGCCCAACACTACTGAAGGTGTAGACCGTGTGAAGGCATGGAGTGGCATGAGTGCCGTGGTAGCTGGCTGATGGTATCCACACTGCATTAGGTAGAACTGGAAACCACAGTCCTAGAAGAATGGGTAGCAGAGGAAAACTGGAGAGCAGGCTGGAGTTTTGTTCCCATGCTGTCCAGCTATAATAATCAACAGAGCAAGTTCAGGAATCAGGCCAAGGTCGGTAAAAGCCGGGCAAAGCAGTACAGAATCGGCAGCCAGTAATTGGACCGAGGTCAAAGGTAACCAGATGAACAGAGTTGAGGCAGAAATCAGATGCTTCCTGGGGAAGCTGGATCATACACAGGTAGAAAAAATGCAACAGATCAGGTGTATAAACACATGGGGAACATGCTGAAGAACATTCAGCAATTTCTCTCAGTGACGACACAGTTTAAATGGGTCTCTGGGCGCCAAGTGTTACATGCCAATTGCTACGTGCACATGTGGTGAAGGTGAACCATCACAGTACGTTTTGGTGTTGCCCTTTTTGCCTAGAAGTATGTGCAGGGCAATTCGCATGAGCAGACGTCTGCACCGATTTTCTGATCCCAGGGATCCGGTTTACCTTTACATCTGCATACAGTCAGTAAAATTTGTCCCTTGTGCTGCTGTCTTCTCTGTTAGCGGAAATCCTCCTCCATTGATTTTATTTGGCTTGCAGTTATGCTCAGAATGGCTGTACTAGATTGTAACCACTTGGTCTGTGCAGACCTACACTAATGAAGGCTGTGGATCTATGGAAATAGTGGAAGCACAGTCAAGCCAAGTCATACAAGGATGGTGGATCAGGATACAGGAGCCAGTAGGCAAGCTAAGTTGTCAACCGGAATGGATTAGAAGTGATTAATTCTCAGAATAACAGATCCAGACAGGTACAATATATGGGTTGGATATACATAATTGGACACAGAGAACATATTTCTGGTATGAGGACCTTTTCAGGAAGCTATTTTTCGGGTACTAGCACTGTGAGTAGCCTTTAAGGCTTGGTGCTGGATGATTTCAAAGCATTCTAAGGGAATACATTACAGTATTTTCATCAAGCAAATGGCATGGGAATATGCAGCATACACTGGTATGGAAGCAGGCTAGAGCAAAGTGTCTAGCAGAGGAGCTGGTTGTGGGTGTAGAATGATTAACCAAAAAATGACTTGTTCAACTTGTACCTTTCTTGTTGCTCTCCTTAGCTAGCTGTACAGCAAACTAGCAGCTTCTCTTTACTGTACCTAGCAAGTTGCCATCTGTTTTACATAGCAAGTGGAAAAAGTTAGGTAATGAAAAGATAAAAATGAAACTAGTAATTTGATATCAATAAAAATGTAGTAATATTGACTTGTTTAAAGCTGCACACATACCATTTCATTGGTAGTGATGAGAGCCTATACAGGTGAAACTCAAAAAATTTGAATATCGTGCAAAAGTTCATTTATTTCAGTAATGCAACTTAAAAGGTGAAACTAATATATGAGATACTCATTACATGCAAAGCAATATAGTTCAAGCTGTGATTTGTCATAATTGTGATGATTATGGCTTACAGCTCATGAAAACCCCTAATCCACAATCTCAGAAAATTAGAATATTGTGAAAAGGTGCAATATTCTAGGCTCAAAGTGTCCCACTCTAATCGGCTAATTAAGCCATAACACCTGCAAAGGGTTCCTGAGCCTTTAAATGGTCTTTCAGTCTGGTTCAGTAGGAATCACAATCAAGGGAAAGACTGCTGACCTGACAGTTGTGCAGAAAACCATCATTGACACCCTCCATAAGGAGGGAAAGCCTCAAAAGGTAATTGCAAAAGAAGCTGGATGTTCCCAAAGTGCTGTATCAAAGCACATTAATAGAAAGTTATGTGGAAGGGAAGAGTGTGGAAGAAAAAGGTGCACAAGCAGCAGGGATGACCGCAGCCTGGAGAGGATTGTCAGGAAAAGGCCATTCAAAATTGTTGGGGACTTTCACAAGGAGTGGACTGAGGCTGGAGTCAGTGCATCAAGAGCCACCACACACAGATGGATCCTGGACATGGGCTTCAAATGTCGTATTCCTCTTGTCAAGCCGCTCCTGAACAACAAACAACGTCAGAAGCGTCTTACCTGGTCCAAAGTCCTCTTTTCTGATGAGAGTAACTTTTTGCATCTCATTTGGAAACCAAGGACCCAGAGTATGGAGGAAGAATGGAGAGGCACACACTGCAAGATGCTTGAAGTCCAGTGTGAAGTTTCCACAGTCTGTGTTGATTTGGGGAGCCATGTCATCTGCTGGTGTTGGTCCACTATGCTTCATTAAGTCCAGGGTCAACGCAGCCGTCTACCAGGAGATTTTGGAGCACTTCATGCTTCCTTCCACAGATGAGCTTTATGGGGATGCTGACTTCATTTTCCAGCAGGACTTGGCACCTGCCCACACTGCCAAAAGCACCAAAACCTGGTTCAATGACCATGGGATTACTGTGCTTGATTGGCCAGCAAACTCGCCTGACCTGAACTCCATAGAGAATCTATGGGGCATTGCCAAGAGAAAAATGAGAGACATGAGAGCAAACAATGCAGAAGAGCTGAAGGCTGCTATTGAAGCATCCTGGTCTTCCATAACACCTCAGCAGTGCCACAGGTTGATAGCTTCCATGCCACACCGCATTGAGGAATTAATTGCTGCAAAAGGGACCCAAACCAAATACTGAGTACATATGCATGCTTCTACTTTTCAGAGGTCTGATATTGTTCTATGTACAATCCTTGTTTTATTGATTGCATGTAATATTCAAATTTTCTGAGATTGTGGATTTGGAGTTTTCATGAGCTGTAAGCCATAATCATCACAATTATGAGAAATCACGGCTTGAACTATCTTGCTTTACATGTAATGAGTCTATCTCATATATTAGTTTCACCTTTTTAGTTGCATTACTGAAATTAACTTTTGCACAATATTCAAATTTTTGGAGTTTCACCTGTATATAGTGGCATATGATGACAAAACCCTGTTTTGGACCACAGTGCTCATTACACAGACAGGAAGATGCATAGTTTGTTCTACAGAGGTAATAAAGTGCAGTCTTTATAGACTATGGAACGTTCAGTTCACCAAGTCCTTCCTGGTTAGACTTTTTAATAAGATTAAGAGAAGAAACATGTAAAAATGTTATTCATTTCTATGAGAGGCAGCAGCAATTCTTTGGGTACCTTTGTAAAGAATAATCCTACATGGCAGTTCAACAGCTTCAATGAGAGCGTCCTTTTGACCTGACAGCTGAACATGCAGACTAATATTCCCCTGTACTCAGCGTGGACATTTATTCACCAACTAAAGCAACAGAGACAGGTGATGAGCATGTCTGTTTGCTCGCTTTTTTTTTTTTCCTTTAGAATAACCAGCACCTGCCCTTTATTTTCATATTCCTTTTAAGGGCTTACATTTATCTTTGCTAGATGATGGAAAATTTCTTGCAGCCCAAAAGGCTTGCTGAGCAAACCTTAACCTAATGTTACTAAGAGAACTCTTTTTGTAGCAGGCAGACAATGGCCAAGATATTTATTTTCAATGTGCCATGAATTCAGACAATTTTCCCAGGCTTTCTGGATGGGCGGAGGCATAATGTATTAAGTTCTGTTTACACACCTTCCTCCGGGTCAAGATGTTTGAGCCGTTTGGTATTTGAGTGTTCTTCCCCATGGAAACTAAAGGCATTTGTTGTGTTTATTATATATATTTTAGTCAATAAAGATCTGCATTTGTATTGGTTATTAGCACTTTTAGAAGTTCAAAAATACTTTTTACCTTTTGATTTTCCGATCTACTCATCTGCTCTAAGTATTTTCTTCCAAAGAGAAAATGAGTGATGGAATTGTTTGTAGTCACTCAATTTAGCAGCACAACTCCACCCCAAATGAGAATGTGAGATATGTCCCGCTCCTGGGTAAGCAGTGTGACATGGTTGTGTCACTTACAAGGATTGCTGTACACGATCACAAATATTTTGGCTGACAAAACTATTGACAGACATGCATATTAGCTGTGCATTTAACCATTCTGCTAAAGTTGCCTGGTACAAAGTCTGGACCCATTCAGTTTCATTTGTAGTGTGCCTTTTTAATATCACTTCAGGTGTGACTGTTGTTGTTCATGTTACTCCTGACATTTATGGCAGATTCCTAAAACTGCTGCAAAAATTTAGCACTCTTGCGTTGTATAGGATTCTCATAAGATTTCTGCATTAACAAAAATGTGAAAAAGTTTAAGGTATTTGTGAAAAAGTGCTGTAAAATGAGGTTGTTTTCACAAATAATAAATTGAATCATTTTTAATAATCCATTACCAACCTATGAAGATCATGAAAAGAAAAAAGTAATCAACAATATGCTGCGCTTAATATAGAAAACACCACCATGCTACTGACACCACAACCGCAACAACACTGTTGTTTACTGATCTGTATGTTGGTAAATATCGCTTAGTGTGCTAGCAGCTAATGTTCATATAATACTTGTTTTTCCATTAGCGCGGTTTCGCTTTGTTTTGATAAAAAGATTAAAAAAAACTAAGATCAATATTTGGTATCGCCACCATGCTTCATTGTTACCTGCAGGCACTCATCCTTGTACACTCTTCAGTGTACAAACTGTTTTTTTTTAAAGCCGAATATTTCAAATTTGGAATCAGTCTTAGGCTTTGTTCACACCCTATGTGCAGAAAAACTGATGGAAACTGAGGTGCAGATTTCACTTGCAGAGATATCAGTTTACATGTTCATTTCAATGAAAAAATCTGCGCATGATACCAGTGTTGTGGTGTGAACAGGGAACATAGAGAACAATTGGTTTTGTTGTGCCCTTGCAGAATGCATGAACTGACGTAACAATTTACATTTCATCTTTAAATAATTTGCAGATTTTTAAGAAGAATAACTTTCCTGTGGTACAAGTGGCTTCCAACCTTAATAAATACACTTGGCTGTATTTATTCCAGTGTATGATTTGTAAATGCAGAAATAGCTTTCGTTGCTGAAATAGAAACATGTAGACATTTCTGTAGTAGCTACATAACGAAACATCTCTGAGCTTCCTCATGCAGTAAGTAAAATCAATTGCAGTCAGGTGTCTATAATAAGGTTGTTAACCTCATCAAGGATTTCCGCTGACTTCAAAACTCTGAGCCAGAAGGTCGAGTGCTTGGATATGTAACCGAAGACAGTGTGAACAGTCTAATTTATGGAAGCCTGTCTCGCTTTAATTTAGGCTTTTTCTTTGCCTCTGATGCCACTCATTCCTGCATCAACATGATATCAACCCTTTGTCTATACACCTCTGCTCTGTAGCTATAATGTGAGGTTTTATTCTACAATTTCCTCTCCGGAGTTCCATTGTGCTACTTGCTGCTCAGCTATTGCACACACCTGGAGATTGTAAAGGTTCCCCTATTTGTCATACTGCCAAGTATAATCAAATTCCAATCAGTATGTTTTTATATATTGACTTCCTGTAGATGGATAGTGTGCTGGTTTGTGTCTGATGATGGGAACCTTCCAGTATACTGAATTCCTTGACCAGTGTTCTCTTCTTCACTATTAAACATGACCCATGGGTCTATTACGCGGCTTATAAGTACAGAATAGGCCTCCTAAACTTCCCAGATGATGCAGCCTGCACAGTGATGGCTAATATTGACAGAGATGTGCTTATGACAAGGGTAACAAACACCCAAATTGTTAGGGGAACAATAGAGGCAGCTCAGCTAGAGCAGCATATTCACACTTATGAGACCTGTACAACCACTTTTCAGTTCCTGGCCATTTGATATGTGGCTGCCTGACCTCAGAAGTGTTTGGCTGCTTATAGACAAAAAGGCCTCCTTTGCAGATTAGCGGCTTTGTATGGAGACCATCATTTTTTGTAGCACATGTATAGTATAACTCCTCTTTAGGAAGACTAAAACTAGCATTTGGTCAAGCACGGCCATTTGCATTCGCTTCAGAAATGCCATTTTCAGGGCTCAGTGAAAACCTGTCTATTTGGAGTCTGTATGTCAGACCTGAAGGCCATTGTTTTCAAAGTAGCGAAGACCTTTCTGCTCCTACTATGTATGTACATAGGAACAATAAAAACTGCACATGGTTTGAACTCCACAAGCAACATGTACAATTGGTAACATGATAATGTTATACAGGAATTATCAAAAGAAATTTGCTTATTATGCTGAGCTTTTATGTAATTTTCTTCAAGCAATCAGCAGCTTTTCATGGGGTTTCTGGGCAGGTCTTCCACTTCTTGTCACACAATTCTGTGAAGCCGATTTCTTACTCTAGTATGCATGTGTGTAGGCTGCTGTTTGCTCAGAAAGAATATGGTGCAGGAACAGAAACATATTGGCCTGCAGTTTTCCTTGGGCCACATTCACACCTGAGCAGAGCAATTTTCAGGCAGTTTTAGGGATTTTTTTGAGTATACTTGGAAGCATTTAAATACATTTTCAAACCTATAACAAGTGTTTTACATGTATATTAAAACTTTAGGTGTTTTTGTTTTAGCCGATAGAAAGCACTAGGGGGAGAAGAGCAGTTCTTAGAGGCTCTAAAATGCCTGAAATGCTTGATTTGAGTGTTTTTTTTAGGCATTTCCACTGAAGTCTTTGGGGCGAAATCTGCCTCCAAAAGTAACTCATGCAGCTTTTTAGGCTTCAAGCTACAGGCATCTGAGCTCTCATGAGAAAACAGTCACCATTGTAATATATGGGACATTGATGTTGAGAATTGTGGAGCTTTGAACTATGAGAGGCTCAGGTGTAAATGGGACCTAAGACATTAATTTTCAGATAATGCTCCCTTTTGTCAATCTACCTCCTTGTTTCCCTACTCACCTGTCCTTCACCAGGATCCTCTGAGCTGAAGACAAACTCTTCCTGCACCAAGGCAAGCATGACCAATCCCTTTCCTCTTCCTAAGTCTTCATATTGGTTCTTTAATGAGATTAATGGCCTTATAACCAATTAGGTGGGGTGGGTCAAGTTTGACACTTTTAGTAAATTGGATCTATCGTGATTTTTTGACGTGATGAAATTTGATTTCTACTTACCCATTTTGTCTGCATTGCCCAGGTTTTCATCAGACCTACTTTTAATAAAAATGTGTATTTTTATGTGAGATTAAGCTGTACGTAGTTTACACACACAGTATTTGTCATTATGTTTACATTTACTTCCAAGTTTTTTTTAAATTTTTTATTAAAGTGGTTACATCCTGAAATATATAAATCCCCCCCCAATCCTCCAGTCTATCTGCAAGTTAATGTCATAATGTGCTAGCATGCATTACATTAATAAAGACTTACCCATAAAATGTATCGCTTTATAGGCACACTGTCACCACTGCTAGGGCTTCCATCTTCACCCGTCTCAATGGCCGGGCTGCAAAGATGTCACTCCCACGCATGTGCATGGGAGTCATGGTTGCGGCATAGCACTAATGTCTAGTAGATATTTTATTTATTGCAGGTACTTAAATAGCACTCTTTATTTAAGCGGTGCTTTACATATACATTGTACAGTCACATCAGTACCTGCCCTCAAGGCGCATACAATCTAATGTCCCTAATTCACATTCATACATACACATACTAGGGCAAATTTAGACAGGATCTAATGAACCTACCAGCCTCGTGTGGGAGGAAACCAGAATACCTGGAGGAAACCCATGCAGGCAAGGGGCGACATGAAAACTTTAGGCAGGTAGTGCCATGGTAAACCGAGGGCCCTAGTTCTGCTAGGTAATATTAATTTTACCAACCGGTATGCTTTAATATAAGCTTGCTTGTAGGTAAAAATGACAAAGTGGAGCTTACTACTGCTATAAGTCTGCTTAGCTGAAGTTATGCTTTTTCTGCACTTTTCTATAAGGAAAAGGAAAACACTTGCAAGCATTTGTGGCTATAGAAAAATGCAGTATTTCTATTGTCCACTAGAGGGCTCTGCAGACTTTAAAGAAATGCATGCAGGCTCATTGCTAGAGCAGTGTTCAAAAAAGATTACCTCACCATACCTGTGTAACGCCTGGGCTTGGCTGGGCGCCACATTTGGCACTTTGCCAGTGTCTTCCATTCACTTGATTGGAATCACAGATACAATTTGCTAATCTACTTTCTCAGCCTGAAAAATCCAAAATGCAATCCATCTTTTAAAAATGGCCTTTTGAAACTATGACGTAATCATGGTAGTTTATTTATTTAGAGACCAAATTTTGGACTTCATACAAAACGTATTTTATTTTCAAATCAGTCACCTAAAATTAATTGCAGTGAAACATAGACTGGAGCGCCATACCATAAAACTAAAGTTGCAGCATAAAAATATATTTGTGTTTGTGTTGATTCTGTAATTTTGTAAAGAAGTGAGAGAAATACTGGCATCGCTGGAAATTACTGGTTACTTGGATCTCTGTTCTATCAGTAATTTCTAAGGCTCTGGCACAGAACAGGAAAGTCCGAGTGAAGCTAGAGCTCCTAATCTGCATATTCAACAACTACTTGACTCCAAAAATGCCAAAAGCATTGGAGCAGAATGACACCCAAGATATTCGTATTCTCAAAAGGAAGAATCCGCAATGACTTACAACTAAGTTTCGGGGGGGTGGGGAATTGATTGCCAGAGAACATAGTTTGGCAGTTTTGCCAGAGAATGTAGTGTATTTGGTGAGGGGAGAGCTGCCAGAGAATGTACTGTCTCTGGTGAGGGGAGAGCTGCCAGAGAATGTACTGTCTCTAGTGAGGGGAGAGCTGCCAGAGAATGTACTGTCGGGGAGAGCTGCCAGAGAATGTACTGTCTCTGGTGAGGGGAGAGCTGCCAGAGAATGTACTGTCTCTGATGAGGGGAGAGCTGCCAGAGAATGTACTGTTGCCGATGAGGGGAGAGCTGCCAGAGAATGTACTGTGGCCGATGAGGTGAGAGCTGCCAGAGAATGTACTGTGGCCGATGAGGTGAGAGCTGCCAGAGAATGTACTGTGGCCGATGAGGGGAGAGCTGCCAGAAAATGTACTGTGGCCGATGAGGGGAGAGCTGCCAGAAAATGTACTGTGGCCGATGAGGGGAGAGCTGCCAGAAAATGTACTGTGGCCGATGAGGTGAGAGCTGCCAGAGAATGTACTGTGGCCGATGAGGTGAGAGCTGCCAGAGAATGTACTGTGGCCGATGAGGGGAGAGCTGCCAGAAAATGTACCGTGGCCGATGAGGGGAGAGCTGCCAGAAAATGTACTGTGGCCGATGAGGGGAGAGCTGCCAGAAAATGTACTGTGGCCGATATGGGGAGAGCTGCCAGAAAATGTACTGTGGCCGATATGGGGAGAGCTGACAGAAAATGTACTGTGGCCGATGAGGGGAGAGCTGCCAGAAAATTTACTGTGGCCGATGAGGGGAGAGCTGCCAGAAAATGTACTGTGGCCGATGAGGGGAGAGCTGCCAGAAAATGTACTGTGGCCGATGAGGTGAGAGCTGCCAGAGAATGTACTGTGGCCGATGAGGTGAGAGCTGCCAGAGAATGTACTGTTGCCGATGAGGGGAGAGCTGCCAGAGAATGTACTGTGGCCGATGAGGTGAGAGCTGCCAGAGAATGTACTGTGGCCGATGAGGGGAGAGCTGCCAGAAAATGTACCGTGGCCGATGAGGGGAGAGCTGCCAGAAAATGTACCGTGGCCGATGAGGGGAGAGCTGCCAGAAAATGTACTGTGGCCGATGAGGTGAGAGCTGCCAGAGAATGTACTGTGGCCGATGAGGTGAGAGCTGCCAGAGAATGTACTGTGGCCGATGAGGGGAGAGCTGCCAGAAAATGTACCGTGGCCGATGAGGGGAGAGCTGCCAGAAAATGTACCGTGGCCGATGAGGGGAGAGCTGCCAGAAAATGTACTGTGGCCGATATGGGGAGAGCTGCCAGAAAATGTACTGTGGCCGATATGGGGAGAGCTGACAGAAAATGTACTGTGGCCGATGAGGTGAGAGCTGCCAGAGAATGTACTGTGGCCGATGAGGTGAGAGCTGCCAGAGAATGTACTGTGGCCGATGAGGGGAGAGCTGCCAGAAAATGTACCGTGGCCGATGAGGGGAGAGCTGCCAGAAAATGTACCGTGGCCGATGAGGGGAGAGCTGCCAGAAAATGCACCGTGGCCGATATGGGGAGAGCTGCCAGAAAATGTACTGTGGCCGATATGGGGAGAGCTGACAGAAAATGTACTGTGGCCGATGAGGGGAGAGCTGCCAGAAAATGTACTGTGGCCGATGAGGGGAGAGCTGCCAGAAAATGTACTGTGGCCGATGAGGGGAGAGCTGCCAGAAAATGTACTGTGGCCGATGAGGGGAGAGCTGCCAGAAAATCTACTGTGGCCGATGGAGGGAGAGCTGCCAGAGAATGTACTGTGGACGCTCAGGGGAGAGCTGCCAGAGAATGTACTGTGGACGCTCAGGGGAGAGCTGCCAGAGAATGTACTGTGGACGCTCAGGGGAGAGCTGCCAGAGAATGTACTGTGGACGCTCAGGGGAGAGCTGCCAGAGAATGTACTGTGGATGCTCAGGGGAGAGCTGCCAGAGAATGTACTGTGGACGCTCAGGGGAGAGCTGCCAGAGAATGTACTGTGGCTGATGAAGGGAGAGCTGCCAGAGAATATACTGTGGACGCTCAGGGGAGAGCTGCCAGAGAGCATAGTGTGGCAATTAACGGAAGATCTGCCAGAGCATACGGTGTACTTAGTGAGGGAAGAGCTGTCAGAGAATGTAATGTGGTCATTGAGGGGAAAGCTGTCAAATCACACAATGTGGCCAGTGAACGGAAAGCTGCCGATGATAGTGTGACCAGTGTGCCTGCAGAGTCTCATTGAATCTTTCCTTTGTGTTTATAATGTATATGTAGGAGGCTTTTCCACTGGTTTCAGGCAAGGCCTATATGGGCTCAGATATAGAACGATAGAAAAGTGATGGCAGAAAAAAGTGGTCCATGGAATCTGTCCTTTTTTGGTGTGATATTTTTTTTTAATAAATGTTTGTGTTTTTTTTAAATTAATATTTTTTTTAACATTTTTAGGTCTAGATTTGTTTTTGTCCCAGTCGTGTCTGAATCCACTTATTGTTGCCTAACTCACTACCCTTTTGGTGAAATAATTTCTAAGAAGTTTTAAACTTGCCTGTTTTTAGTTTGAGGTCATGTCCCTGTGATCTTTATCTTGGCTTCATACTAAAAAATCCTGCCCTCCTGAACCTTATTCACCCCCTTGATGTATTTCAAAGGTTTCAATCTTGTCTCCCCTTTCCCTTCTTTCCTCCAGACTGTACATAATAAGCGTCTTTTCTGATATGTTTTATCCCTCAGACCACTCCGCATTTTTTGTTACCGGTCTCTGGACTCATTCTATCTTCTCAATATCTTTTGCTAAGCGAGGTCTCCATAACTGGACACAATGAGGTCTAACTAACGATCTATATATTGGAATTGGGACCTCCATGTATCCTAGAATTCTATTTGCATCTCCCTCTGCCTAGCATGGTGCTGGGACCAGAAAACGCACAGACAAGCTTTTTTTTTTTTTTTCAGGCTCAGAGTTATGACTGTTTAACAAATGCTGGTAGACAAAGACATGTTGTGGCCAGGTACAGGAGTTGAATGCCTGCTGAGCAGTTCATGAGGAAAGCTCTTTTGACTTAGTCTAGTCAA
Source organism: Staurois parvus (assembly GCF_062004578.1). Lineage (NCBI taxonomy): Eukaryota > Metazoa > Chordata > Amphibia > Anura > Ranidae > Staurois > Staurois parvus. Next base: position 5,475,713 of record NW_028317801.1, on the reverse strand, counting down.
GTTAGAGGCTTTTGCATAGATGCACTGAATTCTGAAGCACAATAAACATGTTTTCTTTCCTGCGTGCTGGGAAAATCACTTTTGGGGCAAACATTTTTAATAGATAGGACTACAGCATCTCTTTCATTCTGACAGAAGAAGCCACATTACGTTTTGTTGCGTCACAGAGAAACGCAAAATGATGACTTCACTCAATACTTGTCTGTATTGGACCAATGAAATGCATAATAGGCCAAATACTAATTTTACTAAGGCCTTAATGCATCATGTTTTTCTTGAGTTAAGGCCACAAAAACATTGCTCTGTGTATAAGTTGTTACATCAGTTATTAGTGATATGTAGAATTCAAACCTGAACTTTTTATTTTGTTATGAATGGGGGAGAAAGCTTAGAACGCCGGTCAAGTTTTTTTTTTTTTGCTTTCTACATTGAATGAAACTATCCCTAAATGAGGGGAAATAGCGCCTCTGACAGCTTTTTCAATAACGGGCATCCATGTTAGAATAGATGATCTCTGCTTCTGTTCTGGGGACAACTGTAACATTTTGGATTCCCTCCCATTTTCTGTCTTGGTGGACGCAGTCACTGTTACAGATGGCTAGGGTGACCAGGAACATTGCTTTCAATGGAAACCTTGCAGAGGTCCAAACCCTTTTTAGATCGTTCCAATACTAAAAATTTTTTTATGTGAAATCCACTATTTAAGTTGCTCCAATAAACAATGGCTAAAATGTATTCTTTGTGATTGTGCAGTTAAAGTTGTACTTTCTTTTCATTTGTTCAATAGGGAATTAAAGCTCGGATTCTGGAGACTGTTGTCATGCTCATTCTCCTGGCACTCCTTATCTTTGGAATCGTGTGGGTAGCATCTGCCTTGATTGACAACAGTTCTGCAAGCATGGAGTCTTTGTATGGTAAGGATCTGAGCTCTACTTGTCCCTTTTAGATGCTTTTGCTGGGTAGTTCACACACACCAAGTGGGTTTTTAATTTACTGTTTACTCTTTGTTTTAGGCTCCATTCACACTAGGGCGTTTCAAATTGCAGGTGGAACTACCAAAGTTCTCCATGCAATTTGAAAAAGCGCTGCGAAAATATGCATTCAGGTGCCATTCATTTCAATGGCACCTGAAAACATGGGGTATTTTGCCGCGATCACAGGGTGGTTTTCTGCTCACCAAATGCTCCACAATTGCACAAAAAAAATCACGAAACGCGCGATTCAACTTGTTTTGGGTGTCACACATCCCATGATTTTGTTTGTGCGATCTCAATGCGTTTGTCGCGCGTCCCATGATCGTGGCAAAAATGCCCTGCATTTTCATGTGTCATTGAAATATATGGCAAACACATGATCTCGCGTTTTCAAATTGCGGACAGAATTGCAGCGATTCCGCCCGTGATTTGAAACACCCTAGTGTGAATGAAGCCTTAGAATTTGAATTAATTGATGGAAACAAGTGAAACAGTAGCTACTGAATGGTAGCTTGACTAGGTTTCACAAAACTATTATAATTGGTTAGGTTATAAGATTTGCTGTTAAAATTTTAATCTGCTGGATTTATAAAACCGTGTAAAATTTAATTTCTATATACGTAACCAATGTGAACCTGTCATTTAGTAGTAAACATTCCTCTTGTATTGAATTGTATTGTAACTGTACTGTCTGCTCTCATTTTGTAAAGCGCTGCCAAACTGTTGGCGCTATATAAATCCTGTAGTATTATTCTAATAATAATAATATTAATGCTGCAATAAAGCATCGTACCAGAGGAGATGCTATTGACAATGGTATAAAAGGAATTTTTTTAAAATCTCAACTTCAGCATATTAGCAATTCCCAACCCCCCTTAACAACCGCTTGTATTAAAAATAAAAATTGTCCATTTTACTTGCATGAAGCCATGTTCACCTGTGGGTATGATTAGTATTATCATACGATGAAGAGAAATGATGCAGAGGAACGAATGCGAGGTTAGCTTTATACTGTACCTAATTTTTTTATATTTTATGAACAGAATTTGGCTTATCTTTCTTTGACACACCCTACCCCTTGAAGTTGTCATTGGTAACAGCCAATGTAAAATGAGTCTTAATGAGAAAGGAGTTTGAGCTAAATATTACTTTTCTGAAATGCCCCAATAGCTTCTTTGGGTTGGGGGTGACAAAGTTGACTGCAATGCTTTGATGGTCAGAACTGAAAACAGACCTAATATAAAACCCTGCCAGAGGCTCCAACCCCACTATTCAATGCTAAGGTCACGTTCACTCCTTCATGTTTCCTTGTAACGCAAAGCCCCGTATGTGCCATAGGAAGCAGTGTTATTCAAGGAGTTTGTTTAGATCTCCATGGCGCATTGTGATGCGATTCGAAAAACTAGGCATGCCTGTTTTTTTGGTGCGGTTTCATGCACCATGATGACCAATAGAATAATGAAACTGCATGTAAACCTGCTATAACACGTTTTAAAAAAACAAAAATAAAAGCAGGCTTGGATAGCTATGAACCTGGCCTAGAAGAAAGGTTTTCTGGTATTTCATATAAATCGATTATGTGCAAAGAGCCATGATGCGCTGTGTCTTAAGTAATAATGGCCTGCGACTGTCCACATTATTCACATCCACATTATATTTTCATAAGATGTAGATCATGTCCGTCTCTGAAAAACATATATGAAACCTAATTTATTTTCCAACCTTTCAGATCTCTGGGAGTATTACCTACCCTATTTATATTCCTGTATTTCATTGATGGGATGTCTTTTATTACTCCGTAAGTAATGTCAGCCTTATCTAACCTTTATGTCCTCATACATGTTAAAGTGATATGAACCCAATCAATGTTGTTTTCACCTTTTTTAAGTCTTCATTTTAAAATTTGAGAATACCCAGTACCCCTGCAAGGCCCATGTTAGGTACTTCTGTAATGGGGAGACAACTGTTTCCCACCTATGCTCCTGTGTTGTTAATCTGTCAAATAAACCACTGAAGAAAGGACTAATGGCCATACCAACAGACATTGCACAGGTGTGGTCTGCTGCTGTTACCGTCAAGAAGCTGGACTTGAGAAATGATCTGGAGAGATGTGCATATAAACAGGAAGTTGATATAAGAGTCTTGAAAAAAAACGTTAAAACAGGATATTATAAGAGAGGCAATTCCTGATGCACAGTGTTATGGCAGAACTGAATGTTATCCAGGTATGATTTAGGTCTACTGTAACTCTGTGACATGAAGATGTCAGAATAGAAATTTGGGAGCTGACTTCCCTGCCCTGACTTGGAATGTACATTGTTACGAGGCTGTCATCTGAATCCTCCTACTCTGGTGGGTTACTAGCATGGAACAAGCGTGTGCATGTCCGGTATCCTGTCCATTTACTGGCTGCATGCTTTTTGCGAATCTGTGACCTGCTAAGTACTGGAACAAGGATGTGGATGAAGGATATGCCTAAAAAAATAGGTCGGTTATGGAGGTTTCCTAATTTCTACTCTGGATTTTTTTGAAGCTTTGATCAAAAGGGCATCCATCAAAATTAGAATAGATATTGTAAAGTTATGTAGTTGTAACTTGTAAATGAAAGCTTGTTCTTGGCAGAGGAAACCTTTCTGCAATAAATGTACAGGAGGAAAACCTATACTACCTGCCTTTTTATTTGGATGTGCTGTTTCCCTGTAGAAGCAGGGACCCACATTAGTTTTATCCAGTAATAACAGTGCACTGTTTCACTGGGTACTGCACAAGTGCATACAGCAGCTGTTGCATTTAATAAATATTTTATACAAATACCAGTGCCAATTATTCATTATCTAAAATGTTCTTATAGTTTGGCCATCATATGAATGCAGTACGGTGCATATCAGAATTACCAAGCCAATTAATTAATTGTACAGTACAGGACACAGGCAAAGTATTCATAGACCCTGAGTTATACGCTCTTACTTTTAGATGACTGGACAGTGGCAAAACTTTTGAGAGCGCATCCCCTATAACCCTACCTCACTTTGTGAGTCCTCATTTTTATGCTTCTGTCCTGTGGTGATGGACCTTTTCTCACTTGAGAAATCACTTACAGCTTAACTAGTTTAATATTTTATTTTTCGATTAATCAATCAACTCTTTAACCATCTCCTTCACTGTCTTATACTACAATGGAAGCAGTACATCTGGGTAGATGCAACCTTGGTAACACCTTCAGAGCTGTACCCAGACCCCATGCTGTGCAGATGGTTTGTAATATTGCTTTGGGCACTGGATTCTACATAAAGGCTCACCTTGGAACCTAGACACAGGATGCTTATACAGTTTCAGGGTCTTGGTCCATATCTTTTGGACCCAGACCCTGAAGACTCCTTCAGGGCTATGCCCACCCTAAAGGGCAAAGCATGGACTCTATATACAGTCAATCGTTTTTGACAGATAAGACAGGGTCAACCTGTACTTCTGACAGTGTAAAAACCCATGGCTATGTTTGGAAGGTAATCACTTTACAGTGTAAACGTTTTTAAAATTTCAACCACAGAATTTAGTTTAAGGTGGATGAACAGGTGTGTTGTAACACCACAGATTGCACACTTTACTGCCACTTCCGCCTGTGGTGCTTCCTCCTGCCCTTTTTGCCGCAAGACTTTTGCTACAGAACGGTCTACAACTGGGTTGCTGCACACCCTTTTTGGACACACGTTCCACCCCTTCTATGTGAGTATCCCACAGGGGTATAACCTTAACTGTAGCTATGATTGAAATCAGGTGAAAGGGATCCACGGTTAAATCTCAGATGCACTTTTACTCTGCCGAAGGTCAGCACAACACTCAACCTCAAAGTGATGATACTACCCTTGTATTGGAGCAGGAACCAATATTAACACTGGTCTCTGCATATGATTCTAGTTCTATTTCAAGCATGCAACAAGTGGCCTACCTGATGAAAGCATCATATTCTACATCCATGTCAAAAGTCCTAGGACAACTAACAGCTTTTAATGTTTAATGCAGCCATCTTGGTCCAGGGATACAAAACACCCAGGGGCGGACTGACCATTTGGAAACTCGGGCACTGCCCGGGGGCCCCATGAGATGCCCCTGGCACCTTTTTCATAGGCTTTTTTGAGTTTGGGCAAGGACACAGGGGCCCCATGATCCCCTATTGCCCGGGGGCCCCATGAGTTGTCAGTCCGCCCCTGAAAACACCTCCCCCCGCCTCCAGCTCCTCCATCTCTACTTGAGTCAGATCCCGATACACCTGCCCTAGACTAGGCTGACACAAAAGGGAATGATAAGGATATAAAGGCAGTATTAGAGGAGGCTTCAGAAGATTTTTCTCCCCCACTCGATTTCACACCTGATCAGGGAGATTCATGCAACATGCTTGCTAATGTGGATAAGCTCACTGTTGCTGTGTGCAAAAGCCTTGGCATTGCAGAATTTTAGTCTTCCTCATCCTACCAATATGTATAAAAATATTTCCCTTTTGTTAACAAATAAAATGGGCAGTCTGTGACCGATCACTCCAGAAAAGAGTTTCGGGTCTTATTTATACTTGCTTTGCTTTTTGAAGCAGCATCAACATTTGGATCACTCTTCAAACTGTAATAAATGGGTGGTGAGGAGGTATATCGCCTCCTCTCTGCCTGTTTTAGTCTCCTAAATACTGGATAACCAAGCCATAACTGCGCGTCACGGACAGGAAGTGAGGGGGAAGTCTCCCTTTGGTGGGGTCACAGGGACAACAAGGTGAGGGGGAAGTCTCCCTCTGGTGGTTTTACAGGGACAGGAAGTGAGGAAAGGTCTTCCTCCAGTGGGATCGTAGAAACGGGAAGTGAGGGGATATCTGTCTCCGGTGGGGGTCACAGGGACAGGCACTATTATGGATAAAGGCAGATCAGCATGTGGTTGCCACGAAAACACCTGGGACATCAGACCAGCATAGCCAGATGAAATAGTTCCACATGCAGCAGATGGTGAGGCTTGCAAGAGCAATTCAGTGTGTAAAACTGGCGGGTAGCATAACTGCTTGCAGGAAGAAAGGCAGCAACATGGTCTTGAATGAATTTGTTAGGAAAATACTTTTTTGTGTGTGCAAATTAACATATCTTGTTTGCCATCAATAGCCCACATTTGTGGGAGTATTTTGTAGTATAGTGTCCTATAGAAAATGTTGATTCTGAAAGGAAAGGTTTTCTAGCAAATTGTGTGTGTGTGTGTGTGTGTGTGTGTGTGTGTGTGTGTGTGTGTGTGTGTGTGTGTGTGTGTGTGTGTGTGTGTGTGTGTGTGTGTGTGTGTGTGTGTGTGTGTGTGTGTGTGTGTGTGTGTGTGTGTGTGTGTGTGCGCGCGTGCGCGTGTCAAGACCTCCAAAGAAGAACGCCAGGGAAGTTCATCCCTGGGAACTAGAGCCACGGAAAAAAAAAAGGAAGAGGTAGACCAGGTAATATACAATTTCAACTGTGGTCCTATGGGTAAAAGCGAAGCGTTTTACCCAAAACTTTGCTTGTTTCCTTGTCTATCACCAAGGATCCTCTAGCACCAGCATCGGAACCCTTGATAAATCCTTGGTTTCAGTTTAGGTTAATCTGTGTCTCCCCCCACAGTTCGAGTTCTGCCTCATCAGCTCAACAAGATAGAGCAAGAAAAGAAGATGGTCATTCTCATTGCACCAAACTGGCCTAGAGGAAGTCATACACAGACATGCTGTGATGTATGTCAGACCACTAACCTCTTCCCAAAAGGCCAGACTTGCTGTCTCAGGGCCCTCTGTTTCATCCTTCTTCCCAGTCTCTGTCTTTAATGGCACGGTTGTTGCAGCCTAGGTCTTGTGAGACACAGAGATCTCTGAATCTGTTATTTATACTTTGCTAGAAGCAAGAAAAGCCACTTTCATGAAGATCCAAATATCGTACCTGTAAATTCTTCTTTGCCTGTAGTGAGCAGAGGTACTTCCCCATTACTTTCTGTATCACATTCTGTCCTTCCTACAATCAGCTGACCCACAAACAAGCTTTGGCCATACTTCTCTTGTATCAGCATGGTAGATGGTCACAATGTTATGGTTAATCGGTATGTGTATAATATGTGTGTGTTTTTTTTTTTTTGTTTTTTTTTTCCCCTTTGGTAATGTAAATGGTTGCTTGTAGTAATCATTTAGATTGTGATAATTTTATACGTATACTCAAAAGCCATGCTAACTAATATACCATGCTACATACCACTACAGTAAACTGTTCTGATCCTGATTGTGTTCTCTCTCTTTTTAGTGAGTACGCCTGTTGGACTTTCCAGAATGTTTACAGTAATGGGTCAACTTTTGGTCAAACCAACGGTAAGTGTTTATTTTTTGCGGTTAACCACTTGAGCCCCAGAGGATTTACCCCCCTTAATGACCAGGCCTTTTTTTGCTGTTTGGCGCTGCACTAATTCAAATGATAATTGCGTGGTCATGCAATGCTGTACCCAAACAAAATTTACGTCCTTTTCTTCACACAAATGGAGCTTTCTTTTGGTGGTATTTGATCACCTGTGCGCTTTTTATTTTCTGCGCTATAAACAAAAAAAACACGAAAATTTTGAAAAAAAACAATTTTTTCTACTTTCAGCTATAAAAAATATATCGTAAACTCAAAGTTAGTCATAAATTTAAGCCAAAATGTATTCTGCTACATGTTTTTGGTAAAAAAAAATCCCAATAAGTGTATATTGATTGCTTTGTGTGAACGTTATAGCGTCTACAAACTATGGTATAGATACTGTAATTTATGCCTTTTTTTGCTATACAGCGCTGCACTAATTCAAATGATAATTGCGCGGTCATGCAATGCTGTACCCAAACAAAATGTACGTCCTTTTTTTCACACAAATAGAGCTTTCTTTTGGTGGTATTTGATCACCTGTGCGCTTTTTATTTTCGGCGCTATAAACAAAAAAACACGAAAATCTTGAAAAAAAAACAATTTTTTCTACTTTCAGCTATAAAAAATATATCGTAAACTCAAAGTTAGTCATAAATTTCAGCCAAAATGTATTCTGCTACATGTTTTTGGTAAAAAAAATCCCAATAAGTGTATATTGATTGCTTTGTGTGAACGTTATAGCGTCTACAAACTATGGTATAGATAATTTGAAATTTACACAGCTTTTACTTTCTGACCGCCCATCACATCTCTTGAGGTGCTAAAATACCAGGATAGAACAAACACCCCCAAATGACCCCTTTTTGGAAAGCAGACACCCTAAGCTATCTGCTGAGAGACATATTGTGTCCATGGAAGATTTATTTTTTTTCCACAAGTTTCTGGAAAATGACAAAAACTTTTTTTTTGTTTTTTTTTTTACACAAAATTGTAATTTAAATGATTTATTTCTTGCACAAGCCATGGGTATATGTGGAATTATACCCCAAAATACATTCTGCTACTTCTACCGAGTATGAGGATACCACACATGTGACACTTTTTGGGAGCCTAGCCACATACAGGAGCCTGAAATCCAATGAGCACTTTGAAAGCCTGAAAGTGCGTAACTTCTTCATTTCACTTCCCCACTACCTATCACAGTTTTGGAGGCCCTGACATGCCAGGATAGCACCAAACCCCCCCAAATGACCCCTTTTTGGAAAGTAGACACTCCAAGGAATTTAAAGAGAGGCATGGTAAGTATTTTGCAGATCTAATTTTTTCTCACAAGGTTTTGAAATATAAAAAAGAAAAGAAAAAATATATTTTTATTTTCTTTCTTCATTTTCCAAAAACTTGTGGTAAAAAAATAAATTCTTCTATTGATTCAACATGCCTCTCAGCAAATAGTTTGGGGTGTCTACTTTCCAAAAAGGGGTCATTTTGAGGGGTGGGGGCATTTTATGCCCAGCATTAGAGGTTTATGCCACACATCACTCACTCTTCTAACCACCTGAAGACCAAGCCTTTTCTGACACTTTTTGTTCACATTAAAAAAATCTGTATTTTTGCTAGGAAATTAAAGTGAACCCCCAAACATTATATATTTTCTTAGAGCAGACACCCTAGTAAATAAAATGGTGGGTGGTGCAATTTTTTATCTCACATATTACTTACACAGCGATTTTTCAAACGCAATTTTTTTGAAAAATATACACTTTTTTAATTTTAATGCACAAAATTACAATATATTGGCCAATTATTTGGTATGATATAAAAGATGATGCTATGCTGAGTAAATAGATACCAAACATGACATGCTTTAAAATTACGCATGCCCTGTGCAATGGCGACAAACTGCATACATTTTTAATATCTATAGGCAACACTTTAAAAGCCTTTACAAGCTACCATTTTAGATTTACAGAGGAGGTCTAGAGCTATAATTACTGCCCTTGTTCTGACGTTCGTGGCGATACCTCACATGCATGGTGCAATCGCTGTTTCCATACTGGGAAAGGGTCAACGCTCACGGACGCAGGTGTGCGCGTGCGCGGATGGGCGAGGGTCCTTTTTTTTTTTTTTCTTTTTTTTTCTTTTTCTTTTTTTCTGATTTATTTAATTATTTTTACACTGTCCCTTTAATTTATTTATTTTTTAATCACTTTTAATGCTATCTCAGGGAGGGGGAGGGGGGGCCATTTTCTCCCGCTGCTTGTAAAGGCAATTCTGCAGCTAATTAACCACTAGGAATGCTTTTAAATGAAAGCCCATTGCCGGCTGAAAAAAATAAAACCAGGATGATGCCTGCAGCTGCAGGCATCACCCTGGTATAACCATTCAAAGTCCAGTGATGTACCAATACGTCACTGGTCCTTGTTGGGTGTATATGCTATGTTCTTTTTTTCTTTATGCAGCCTGTGGGCTGAATGAAAAAAAAGAGAAGAAATCTCTGCCAGAAAAAGTGTGTGGTATGCCCACCATTAGAAACCTCCCTCAATCCACCCGCTTCTAATGGTGGGCACATATGAAATGTGCCAACAAATATAAAATATATATGCCGAAGCATGGGGGCCATCCACCCACTGGCCACCCCAGGCCCCCATGCTTTGGCATACATTCTCTTTTTTTTAACTGCGGATGAAAAATCTCATCCAACAGCACTGCACACACCTACTTATGTCTATTCTGAAAGCAAGACCCTGTTGCTGTCAGAATAAACAGGTCAGTGCTGCAGTTTGACGTTCCTGCAAAGAAATCAACAATGGTTAACAATAAAACATAAACTCAATAAAACAACTTTATAAGGAAAAGTGTGTGGTGGTATGCCCACCATTAGAAACCTCCCTCAATCCACCCACTTCTAATGGTGGGCACATATGAAATGTGCCAACAAATATAAAATATATATGCCGAAGCATAGGGGCCATCCACCCACTGGCCACCCCAGGCCCCCATGCTTTGGCATATATTCTGTTTTTTATAACTGCGGATGAAAAATCTCATCCAACAGCGCTGCCCACGCTGACTTATGTCTATTCTGAGAGCAAGTTCCTGTTGCTGTCAGAATAAACAGGTCAACGCTGCAGCTGAAAGCATTCCTGCAAACAGAAATGGTTAACAATAAAACAACAATAAACCAGTGAAAGTCGAACAATCACAAAAATGACAACAACAAAAAAAACTATAACTATTTTTGGTTTTTATATTTTTTTATTTTTTTGGGAGGTATTTGTACTTTTATTTATTTTTTTTATTTTTTTAACTTTTTTTTTCCAAACTTCAAACATTTAAACAGCTGGTAGGGTCTCTCCAAATGCGATAGCCAGTTTCCTGACTACCTAACATCTTTTGAGACCCTGTGTAAATGTGCCCTGATCTGTGCCGTGCTGTACCCTATACTAATAGTTCACTAGTGTATGGTAGAGGCGGAAGCAGGGCTTGATGCAGAGGCCAGGTTGGCCAGGACAGGAGGGACAACAATAGCGGCTGTCACGCCTAATTCCACGTTTGCTGCAGACACGACATCTTTTTTGGGGTCTTCTTTGGGTTGGGGTACCAGGAATGGTATCGAGAAAATGTCTCTCATGCAGACGGCTAACTGCATCTGGGAGAGGGATTTGGGGCGCAGCACCTTCTGGATACAAAAGGGCCCTGATGTTCTCTAACTGGAAATTTAGGTATGATCCACTATGTCCAGTTGCTTTATAGAGAACAAAAGCATTATATAGAGCCAATTGAAATAAATAAACTGACACTTTTATGTACCAGCGTTTGGATTTTCGGGAAACTAAATACGGCTGCATCATCTGGTCATTGAAGTCCACCCCTCCCATGTTAAGGTTATAATCGTGGACACAGAGGGGCTTCTCAACAACACCAGCTGCCGTGGTAATTTGGACGGTCGTATCTGCGTGAATGGAAGACAGGAGGTAAACATCCCGTTTGTCCTTCCACTTCACTGCGAGCAATTCTTCATTTCTCAAGCAGGCTTTTTCCCCCTTTTTAAGACGGGTATTTACAAGCCGTTGGGGGAAGCCTCGGCGATTAGATCGCACAGTGCCACATGTGCAAATTCCCAAATTGAACAAATGTCTAAATAGTGGCACGCTTGAATAAAAATTGTCCACGTATAAGTGGTACCCCATATGGAAATAGGATGACGCCAAGTCCCAAACTATCTTGCCACTGCTCCCCATGTAGTCTGGGCATCCGGGGGGCTCCAAGTAACTATCTTTTCCCTCGTAAATCCGAAACTTACATGTATAGCCTGTTGCCCTCTCACAGGTCTTATACATCTTGATCCCATATCTGGCACGCTTGCTGGGGAGATATTGTTTGATTACAAGGCGGCCAGAATATTGAATGAGGGACTCATCGATGCAGATGTTTTTCTGGGGAGTATACACATCTGCAAATTTTTGGTTAAAGTGATTTACGAGGGGCCGAATTTTGTGGAGCCGGTCAAATTCAGGGTCACCCTGAGGACGACTGAGTGAGTTGTCGTAGAAGTGCATAAAACGCCTTATCGTCTCATATCTATGCCTGGCCATGGCAGCAGAGAACACGGACATGTGAACAAGAGGGTCGGTGGACCAATACAACCGCAATTGATTTTTATCATTAATGCCCATGTTGAGGGTTAGGCCCAAAAAAACTTTAAATTCGGAAACCGTAATGGGTTTCCATGCGAATGGTCTGGCAAGGTTTGAATTTGGGTTGGCGGCGATAAATTGGCGTGCATATAAATTGCTTTGATCCACAATCAATGCATAAAGATCTTCTGTGAAAAACAGCTCAAAAAAATTAAGGGGAGTATTTAAATTTGCTGTTTCCACCTGAATTCCGGGTTGGGCAGTGAATGGGGGAAGTACGGGTGCTGCAGAATTTGTGGGCTGCCAATCGGGATTTGCAAGCACATCCGGAAGGACACTAGGGGCTCTACGGGCCTGTCTGCGAATTCTTGGTGGCCGCGGGACACTACTTGTGCTCGCCACCGCACCAGCTTGTACTGCACTTATGGGACTCGCCACGTCACCAAGTGATACTGCAGTGCTGGTATGCCTACGACCAGGACGTACTAGGCCGCTGGTGCTCGCCAGTTCACCAAAAGATACTGCGGCACTAGTACTGGCACTCTGCTGCATATGAGAGTCATCATGCATTTGTACCACCTCAGCAACCTGTGAATGGGATCGGGTACGCCTGACCTTAGCAGGGACCACTTCCTCGTCGTCTGAGCTAGCTGTCAGGGTGCCGCTGCTGTCTATAGGTTCGTATTCTGAGCCTGGTTCTGCCAGTGAGTTTTCCCCTTCGCTCTCACTTGACATGCTCAGAATCCTATAGGCCTCTTCACTAGTGTACCTTTGCTTAGACATTTTGGCCACTAAATTTACAGGTACCTAGTGCGACTCACGGGAAAAAGAGCACCTGGCTGTCAGGGACTGCTTGAACCGCTACAAAAAATTTACCGACAAGTGCTAACAGATATCAGGCCTGATTCTGTGAACACTGCGGTTTTGTGTGTAATATGTATCAAGTGACAGTTATCTACTGACACTGCACTTGCCGGGGGAGAAGGGGGGGCGTAGGGGCTAAACGCAGGTGCTGGCAGGTGTTGGGGCTGATCCCGCTAACACTGCGTTTTTGGGGATACTAAAGTAATGTGAATGCTGGTATAGCGCTGATCTGATCAAAGATATTGATCCAATCAGACACTATACTAGCAATGAAGGTTTAGCGTGCAAGTAAGCGTGTTCCTGGCAATCAAGGGGTCAAATGTGATTATTTGTGTACTAGCGGGCAAACTGGTGCTATCTGGGAGGGGCGCTAAAACTATCGGAAGTCACCAGTACCAAGTCACCAGTACCAATACAGTGATCAGTAAAAATCTGTTCACTGTAATCAATGACACTGGTGACAGGGCAGTGAAGGGGTTAACTGGGGGGGGGGGGGGGGGGCGATCAAGGGGTTAAATGGGATTACTGATGTACTGGCGGGTAAACTGGCGCTATCTGGGAGGGGCGCTAACACTATTGGAAGTCGCCAGCGACACTGATACAGTGATCAGTAAAAATTGGTTCACTGATCAGTGACACTGGTGACAGGGCAGTGAAGGGGTCAACTCAGGGGGGGGGGGGGGGGGGCGCGATCAAGGGGTTAGACGGGACTACTGGTGTATTAGCGGGCAATCTGGCGCTATCTGGGAGGGGCGCTAACACTAACGGAAGTCGCCTGCGACACTGATACAGTGATCAGTAAAAATTGGTTCACTGATCAGTGACACTGGTGACAGGGCAGTGAAGGGGTCAACTCAGGGAGGGGGGGGGGCGATCAAGGGGTTAGACGGGACTACTGGTGTATTAGCGGGCAATCTGGCGCTATCTGGGAGGGGCGCTAACACTAACGGAAGTCGCCAGCGACACTGATACAGTGATCAGTAAAAATTGGTTCACTGATCAGTGACACTGGTGAGAGGGCAGTGAAGGGGTCAACTCGGGGGGGGGGGGCGATCAAGGGGTTAGACGGGACTACTGGTGTATTAGTAGGCAATCTGGCGCTATATGGGAGGGGCGCTAACACTATCGGAAGTCGCCAGCGACACTGATACAGTGATCAGTAAAAATCGCTTCACTGATCAGTGACACTGGTGACAGGGCAGTTAAGGGGTTAACTGGGGGGGTGGGGGGGGAATTAAGGGGTTAAATGGCTTTATTGGTGTACTGGGGGGCAAACTGGCGCTATCTGGGAGGGGCGCTAGCACTATTGGAAGTCGCCAGCGACACTGATACAGTGATCAATAAAAATCGCTTCACTGATCAGTGACACTGGTGACAGGGCAGTGAAGGGTTAACTGGGGGGGGGCAATCAGGGGGTTAAATGTGTCCTAGACTGTGTTCTAACTGTCAGTGTGCTGTTTTACTCACGTTTAAATGTCTCTTCTTCTCTGTCTGGAACGGAATGTGTCCAGGCAGAGAAGAATGACATCATATCCTGCCCTGTGTAAATATCAACACAGGACAGGATAGGACAGGGACCGATCATCCGATTTCAGCCAGAAATCACTGGCTGAAATCTAATGATTGATCCCTCCTGGATCGAATCGGATCACCCGCGGGTCGGCGGGAGCGCGCGCGCGCGCCCCCTGCCGGCGAAAGTGTCGGGAGCGCGGAACCCGTTTTTAAACGTGGTTTTGCGCTCCACTGCCGCCCTGCACACGTATATACACAGTGGCAGGGCGGCAAGCGGTTAAAGTGAAACTAAACCCTCCTATCATTTTCAGCCAAGGAAGCTGCCATCCTAGCTTCTGTTTGATCTGCAACTGCCATAGTGCTACACATGTAATTATGACACCAGCCATTTGATGAATTGACAGTTTGGTGGCGAGCACAAGCAACTATGGAATTTAGAAATCCACGCATGTGCAGCACATTGTACAAATTCCACAATGTCGAATCTGACTGAATTCCCGCTCATGCATGGGAGTGATGTCATCCCTGCCTGGACAATGACAGCGGTCGGTAGTTGAGACCCAGAAGCTGGCTGCCCGAAGATGTCAGCAGCCAGGCAGGGAGCAGCAGGACGCTACATCACTGGAGCCGAGGTGAGTATAGTTCCACTTTAAATTTAACTGTTTCTTTTAAACCGTTAAATTGATGGGTTTAGTTCCACCTGCCTACTGTCATATGTTTTAAAATGGTAGTAAATTGAAAGTGGTGTTTCGCAGAGCTGTTTTAACCACTGTTTTGTGATACTGCACTGTGTTAATTAAACTGACAATTGTGCGGTCATGCAACGCTGTACCCAGATTAAATTTATGTACTGAACCCCCCCCACATGGGTATTTCCTGTTGCTATTTGGTCAATACTGCTTCTGCAGAACTGATTTACTGGATGTTTTTGGAAGTCTAGTGTTGTGTTTGTTAGTGTGTGTGTTTGTTTTTTTTCCTCCTTTTCTATTCTTTTTCTTTTCATTTGTTTGAATTATTGGAAATACTAAGTGTCATAGATATTCCGTTTATGCGCAATTATGGTGTAAACAAAGATGTTTGTTTACCTCTGTTGTTATATGGTTTTTTTTTTTTTATTTATTACTTCTTTGTCAGATTGACGTATATCTGCTGACTTATTGTTTATTCTATGTCATCAGAAAATGTTAATAAAGATTAATTAAAAAAAAAAAAAAAAAAAAAGAAACAAAGTACCGACAATTAAAAAAGCAAACAAAAAAACCCACAATATTTTATATTTTCCACTATAAAACCTATCCAATAAAAAAAATTGTAAAAAATCAAATTTCTTAATACATTTAGGCCAAAATGTATTCTGCTACATATTTTTGGTAAAAAGAAATCCCAATAAGTGTATATTGATTAGTTTACGCAACAGTTATGTCTACAAACTATGGCACATATACTGGAATTTTATTTGCTTATTAATTTTTTTTATACTAGTATTGGTGGCATTCAGCAACTTAAAGCGGGTTTACGATATTGCAGCTTACATTTTTATGCTATTTGACACTTTGTGGGAACTAGTGACACTAATAGTGATCAGTGCTAAAAATATATATAGGCTGGCAACAGTTTTATTTAACCATTAGCTGCCCGGCCAATGGCCGTTTGGCGGCTTCAAAAGTGTTCCTGCGTTCCGGGTGCACGCCATTTGGCGTGCTCCCGCACATGTGCAGTTTGCGCTAATGCAGAGCGGCGCAGCAGCACGATCTGTCACCGGCCGTGCACCTCGTACACGGCCGATAACAGATCCGAGTACCGGCTCCCGTTGCTGGTACCATGTGACCTGCTGTGACCAATCGCAGCAGGTCACATGACAGTTGTATACAATGGATGGCTTCATTTATGATGCCATCCATTGTATACTAGTGCCTAGCTGTGAATGGTCACAGATAATCACATGCACATGTCATGTGATTAGCTGTGACCAAATCACAGCTAAGCACAAAAAAAAAAAAAAAAAGCTGAATGAATCGATTTCATTCAGGTAAATGCTTGCTTATAGCAAAGTAATTCTTTGCTATAAGCAAATTGTGTAAAGAAAAAAAAAAAATACTGATCACTTCCCCAAAGTAGTACAATGTTACTATGGTAACATTGTACTACTTTGGTCATAGTAAAATATGAAAAAAAAAATCTTAAAAAAAATGTAATAAAAAATTAAATATAATAAAAAAAAAAAAAATATATATATATATTTTTCATACTGTCACCAGTCAGTGTCCCTGTTCACCGCCATGCCAGTTATATGATGACGCTGTACTGCACTGGTGACAGTATGTAAAAAAAAAAAAAAATTGTGAAAATAATTTTTTTAATGTTTTCATTTTCTGAAAAATTATGACAAAAAAAAACAACTTCAAAAAACTCGCCATGCCTCTTATGAAGTATGTCAGACTGTCTACTCTGCAAAAAGGGGTCATTTGGGGATATCTGTACTATTCTGACATTCTTGGACCTCAAGAAATTAGATTGGCTGTCAGTACTTCAGGATTGATCAATATTCAGATCTATACCATAGTTTGTGAACTCTATAACTTTCCTACAAACTAAAAAATACATCCTAATTTGGGTTATTTTCACCAAAGACATGTAGCAGAATACATCTCGGCCTAAATTTATGAAGAACAATTATTTATTTGTAAACTTTTATAACAGAAACAAAAATGTGTTTTTTTTTTTTTTTAATTTTTGGTCTTTTTTTGTTTAGCAAAAAATAAAAACCCCAGCGGTGATTAAATACCACCAAAAGAAAGCTCTAGTTGTGTGAAGAAAATGATAAAATTTTAGTTTGGGTACAGTGTTGTATGACCGCGCAATTGTCGTTCAAAGTGTGAGAGCGCTGAAACCTGAAAAATGGCCTGGGCAGGAAGGTGTAAAATTGCACGGTATTGAAACGGTTAAGCATCATCTAGAGTGGACATGAACTTCCTGCACTGACATGCTGGCTCCGAGATATCAGTCATATAAACCTTGGTGCTACTACTGTATTTGTGACAAGCTGGAATGTTGTTGTTATAGCTATTTTACATAGCGCTGACAATGTATGCAGCACTGTTTGCATCAGCCCCTGCCCTCAAAGAGCTTACAATCTAAGGTCCATATCCTACATTCATACACATACAATGGTACATTTTGACAGGAGGCAATTATTATTTCTTTGGTGTCTGGTTGGAAACTGGTGTACCAGCACAGAATTCTGTTTTTTTTTTTTTTTTCTAAACAGATCTAAACACACAATATGAATAATACTATTAAAAATCATTCCATCTATTTGTATGCCTTATGTCCTATAAATGCACGTATGTTATTGCCAGTGAGAGAGTCCTACAGTAGTTGTTTTGTTAGGTTCCAATTTTCATAAGCTACTGCGTTAATATATTTCTCGTTATTTCTCGTGCAACAGTTTAGGTGGAACGTGATTGTAGTGTTGTAGTTGTGATTGTAATTGGATGCTTTCTGTAATTCTTCTCCTGTTAATTACTGACACACAAGCTAAAACACCAAGAGTGACAGCCTCAATTAAATGACAAAAGGAAGATTTTTTTTTTTTCCTCTTAACTGCCCTAAAAATTCTTGCTTGTCCTATTTCAACACTCTAAGTCAAGTAGGAGCACACCGTTCTTAGCCATTCACTCCTCACTCTGAGGCTCTCCTTGTTCTATTGGATGGACTCAGAATTCCTCTGACATTCCTTGTGTGCCCTTCTTATTCCCCCTTCTGTTCTCTATGCCTCTGTCCCAAGTCCTCAGTCCCATGAACCAGTGACCTTTGTCTGCAACTTTCTTTTTATTATTCTTCACACCCATTTCTTACTTGACAGGGCAAAGAAATTGCCTCTAATTTTTTTTTCTCTAGTAATCTACAGGCAGAATTTTTTGACCTGCTGCTGTTTGTGACTGCGGAGAAAACCCTTTTTCCATGTTCACTATTAAATGAAGTTCAGTTTTTAAGGACTGTTTGCTAAACAAGCCTTTGTTTCAACTCCAGTATTTGATCAATAATAGTTAATTATTTAAAGAAGTTGTTTTATGTTGGATGGTTTAAGGGCCAATTCACACTAGTTCGGTGACCAGCTTTTTTACGCACTGGAAAATGCAAGTCACCGCTAGGTCACACAAAAAGCAATTTGTTTTCTACGTATCCTAGTTACGCTGAATCACAGTTTGGAGCTGCGCTGCAGTGATCTAGGATAAAAAGTAGACATGCTGCATTTTATCGCAGCTCACCGGACAGGGTTGCATGTCACTGTACAGCAGCGCATTGCACCTTGCTGCTGTACAGTGACATGAAGCACTGTTGTGCACTTCTAATAAATTTATTTGGTGTGTGATGCGCTGAATTGCACAACAACACCGCTCCCCTACCCCACACACACACACTGCCGGCTCACTGCAGTTGGAACGGACTGCTGCTGGACATTAAACCACTGTGAATAGGTCCTAACCTTCTTTTCAAAAAGATTTATTTTTCTATATTTATACATTATACCTTATGAGTCTGTTTGTCTGTGTCTGTCTTTTACTGACTTATGACAAGCTACAATTACCTTGGTTAAACAGAAAAAAAAACTAAACATTTCTATGTCAGCAGACTGGCTGTGCTATGAATGATGAGGCTTATAGTCTATAAGAGCAGGAGCCTGTGTTAATGTATATTTGTTTTTTATACACTGATGCATACAAAGTCCTGTATGTTTTAATAGGCCTTCAATTTAAATTGAGGGACGTGAATTGTATTGTGATGACTTTTGTTTTTTGTTTTTTTTTTTAATTTGTCTTTTAGCTCCTTGAGGATCTCGATGAGCAGATGTACATCATAAGTTTACAAGAAGAGGCTCTACAACGAAAGTTGAATGGTATTTCACTTTAATTATTTAGAATGATCTATTTACTTTTTTTCTACTGTAGTCATTTAAGTGCTCCATCTTTCTGCTTACTTTTCTAAATTAGATCTTGGCAGACAGATATGGAAAATTATTTGCAAAATATATTATACTACTCTATTTTTTTTATACCTTCACAGGCTGCTGGATTTACCCTTTATTCTAAATAGAAATGCTCAGTTTTTGCTGGTAGATGTGTTGTTGGTGTTCAGCTATTATTACAGGACAGTGGAACATTTGCTCAGGTATAATGCATTCTAAGCATAAAGGTGTAAAAAAAAAAAAACCTTTGTGCTGTTCCCTTCACAGCTCCCTTCTAATACTTAGTAGAGCCTGATCCCGATCCAGCGCTGTGCACGAGAGCCTGGTCTCTCCCAAGTCTCTCCTCATTGGCTGAGATACTGCAGCGGGAGCCATTGGCTCTTACTGCTGTCAATCACAGCCAGTGAGGACCAACTGAGCCACAGTCTGTGTTTTGGGGGCACACACCAGGGGGGAGGGAACTGAAAAGAAGAGAATCGGGGATGCTCTGTGCAAAACCATTGCACAGAGCAGGCAAGTATGACATGTTTGTTGTTTAATCCCTATACGCCGAGCGTACACTAATATGCGGCCTCTCGGCATCTGGGCCTTGGCGTTGAGCGACCGCATATTTGAGTACCATTTGAAAATACATATGTGCTGAGAGCACGTGCCCTGCGCGCTCCCAGCACATATGTCCGTGACTCATGGAAAGGTTCTGATCTCCCCTTGCGATCTCCCCTTTTCCAATCATGTGACTGCCGTGACAGCGAATCACGGCAGTCACATGACCCTAAAAACCCGCCCCAGCTCCCAGCTTCTGCAACTTCTTAAAAGGCCAGGAGGCGCTGGCGCAAAAGGGGTTAAAAAAAAGAGCCTTTAATATCACTTTAACCACTTGCCCACCTGAGGATTTACCCCCTTCCTGACCAGGCCTCTTTTTGCTATACATCACTGCACTATTTCAACTGGTAATTGCGCGATCATGGAATGCTGTACCCAAACAAAATTTTATGTCCTTTTTTTTTCACACAAATAGAGCTTTCTTTTGGTGGTATTTGATCACCTATGTGCTTTTAATTTTCATGCTATAAACAATAAAAGACCAAAAATTTTGAATAAAAACACGATTATTTTTTTACTTTCGGCTATAAAAAAATATATAGTTAACTCAAAGCTAGTCATAAATTTAGGCCTAAATGTATTCTGCTACATGTCTTTGGTAAGTAAAATCCCAATAAGTGTATATTGATTGTGTGAAAGTTATAGTGTCTACATACTTTAATTTACGCCATTTTTTGCCATACAGCGCTGCACTAGTTTAACTGACAATTGCGTGGTCATGCAATACTGTACATAAATGAAATTTATGTCCTTTTTTTCACACAAGTAGAGCTTTCTTTTGGTGGTATTTGATCACCTGTGCACTTTTTATTTTTCATGCTATAAACAAAAAAACCAGAAGATTTTGAAAACAAAAAAAAGCTTTTCTCATTTCTGTCATAAAACATATCCAAAACAACTAATTTTTTTTTATAAATTTAGGCCAAAATTCTGCTACTTGTTTTTGGTAAAAAAAAAATCCCAATAAGTGTATATTGATTGCTTTGTGTGAAAGTTATAACGTCTACAAACTATGGTATAGGTAATGGAATTTACACAGCGTTTACTTTCTGACTGCCTATCAAATTTCGTGAGGTGCTAAAATACCAGGACAGTACAAATGCCCCCAAATGAGCCCTTTTTCGGAAAGTAGACACCATAAGCTATATGCTGAGAGGCATATTGAGTCCATGGAAGATTTTTTTCATTGACACACAATTTTTTTTTTTTTTTTTTTTTTACACCAAGTTGTCACTTAAATGATATATTTCTCGCACAAGCCATGGGTATATGTGGAATTACACCTCAAAATACATTCTGCAACTTCTACCGAGTATGGTGTTACCACATGTGTGAGACTTTTTGGGAGCCTAGCCACATACAGGAGCCTGAAATCCAATGATCACTTTGAAAGCCTGAAGATGCGTAACTTCCTCATTTCACTTCCTCATTTCACTTCCTCATTACCTACCACAGTTTCGGAGGTCTTGAAATGCCAGGATAGCACCAACCCCCCCCCCCAAAATGACCCCTTTTTGGAAAGTAGACACCCTAAGGAATTTTTAAAAGAGGCATGGTGACTATTTTGCGGATCTAATTTTTTCTCACAAGGTTTGAAATATAAAAAAAAGAAAAAATATGTTTTTGTTTTCTTCCTTCATTTTTCAAAAACTTGTGGCAACAAACGAGATCTGAAAAATACTCAGCATGCTTCTTATCAAATTCCTTGGGGTGTCTGCTTTCCAAAAATGGGTCATTTGGGGGGTTTGATGCTTTCCTGGCATTTCAGGGCCTCCGAAACTGTGATAGGTAGTCAGGAAGTGTAATGAGGAAATAAAGCCCTTTAAAAGCCTGAAGGTTTTTATTGGATTTTGGGATATTGTACTTGGCTAGACCGCCAAAACGTCTCTCACATGTGGCATCCCCATACACGGAAGAAGTAGCAGAATGTATTTTGTTAAGTAATTCCACATATTCCCATGGAATGACAATTTTGTGTAATAAATAAATATATATATATATATATATATATATATATATTTATTGTGAGATGTGAGATCTCGCTTCAAATGGTAGAGCTTTTCGTTTCAAAAGCACACAGCAACTCTCTTCTTTTTAAGGGCCTTTTTGCCCAATTTTATTTGAAAGAGAAAGTTCCATAAATCTTCCCACGCAGGGGTGTCCACATCAAACAAATGCAAATGATATTCAGCCTTCTGGCTTGTACACTGATTTCCGTCTGTCTCCTGCAGACTCTATCCAAAATGGCTTTCCCGCACGCAGCTAGCCAATAGCACAGAGCTTGTCTGGCTTCCACCTCTACTAGGTGAAACCCACCTGACTCCAAGGCAGAGACCTCCTATCTGCCAGGGTGGAGCCCAGAATTATGGCCTGGCCTCCACAAAAAGGCCTGCGCACACCTGTGCAATCAGCGCACTGGCTGCTCTCAAAACATGGACCCAGGATTGGAGATTTCATCCCTCCCAAATCTCTTAGAAATCTCCAGGCTACAGGTCCCAAAACAGGCTTTAAAAACCAAAGAGGAAACTGATAAACCAGTTTCCTCTGCATTATGAGAACTGCCGGGAGCCCCTCAGCCTGTATAGTCGAGAATCCTGGGTCACCACCGTGGCAGAATACCGCACTGCCACAATATATATATAATTTTTTTTTTTTGTCATTTTCCAAAAACTTGTGGTAAAAAAATAAATTCTTCTACTGACTAAACATGCCTCTCACCAAATGGTTTGGGGTGTCTACTTTCCAAAAAGGGGTCATTTTAGGGGTTAGAGTTATTTTATGTCCAGCATTAGAAGTTTATGCCACGCATCACTCACTCTTCTACCCACCTGAAGACCAAGCCTTTTCTGACACTTTTTGTTCACATGAAAAAAATCTGTATTTTTTGCTAGGAAATTACTTTCAACCCCCAAAAATTATATATATTAAAGCAGACGCCATAGTGAATAAATTGGTGGGTGCTGCAATTTTTTTTTCACATAGTACTCGTGCAGCGATTTATTTATTTTTTGATTTTTTTTTTTTTCTCAAATGCAAATTTTTTGGAAAGAATACACTTTTTTTTTTCTTTTAATGCACAAAAACACAGTATATTGGCCAATTATTTGGTAAGATATAAATGATAATGGTAAGCTGAGTAAATAGATGCCAAACATGCCCCGTGCAATGGCGACAAACTGCATACATTTTTAATATCCATAGGCAGCACTTTAAAAGCCTTTACAAGATACCATTTTAGATTTACAGAGGAGGTCCAGTGCAAGAATTACTGCCCTTGATCTGACGTTTGCTGCGATACCTCACATGTATGGTGCAACTGCTGTTTACATACTGGGACAGGGTCAACGCTTGAAAACGTGGGTACGCGCGCGGGGGAACAAGGGTGCTTTAATAAAAAAATTGATTTGTTTATTTTTACACTGTCCCTTTCATTTTTTTTTTTTCTTTTAATGCTATCATAGGGACGGCAAATATCCCCTATAACTTCAATGGGCATTGTCATATATTCTTTTTTGAGAAATCTGGGGTCTGTCAGACTCTAGATATCTTCTCTGCCCTTACATTATCTAATCTCACGAAGATCGGTGTGATCAGATGCTTTCCCAATTTACAAATGGCGCTGTTCATATCCTGCAAAACTGAAGTGATGAAATGCTCATAGCTTCAAATTTCTTAGACTATAGAAATGCTTGGCACCATTCCGATCTCCAGTCAGCTCTATTGTCATCTGGCAGAAACACCGGCTGCATTCTCAGGTTCCCCCAATGGCATGGGAATGCACGAGAAGGCCGTGGAAGGCAGCAAGGGAGGGAGGACATCTTCTCCCACTGCTTGTAAAAGCAATCCTGCAGCTAATTAGCCACTAGGATTGCTTTTACATGAAAGCTGGTCACCGGCTGAAAAAAATCCTGGTATAACCAATCAAAGTCCAGTGATATACCAGTACGTTGCTGGTCCTTGTTGGGTGTATATGCTATGTTCTATTTTTTTTTTTTTAGTATGCAGCCTGTGGTTCGAATGAAAAACGGGAAGAAATCTCTGCCAGAAAAAGTTTGAGGATTGGGCCACAGCACCTTTTGGATACAAAAGGGCCGTGATGTCTTCCTGGAATTTTAGGAAGAATCCACTTCATCCAGTTGCTTTGTAAATTACAAAAACGTTCTATATAGCCAATTGAAGTAAATAGACACCTTTTTGTACCAGTATCGAGCTTTCCAGTAAACTAAGTACGGCTTCATAATCTGGGCGTTGAAGTCCACCCCTCCCATGTTAAGGTTATAGTCGTGGACACAGAGGGGTTTCTCAACAACGCCAGATACCGTGTTAAAAAAAACATCCTGTTTGTCCTTCCACTTCACTGCGAGCAATTCATCATTCCTCAAGTAGGCTTTCTCACCTTTCTAAGTCAGGTATTTACTAGCCGTTGGGGGAAGCCCCAGCGATTAGGTTGCACGGTGCCACATGAGCCAATTCCAAGATTGTACAAATGTCTAGTGGCACGCTTGTATACAAATTGTCCACGTATAAGTGGTACCCCTTACAGAACAAACATGACACCAAGTCCCAAACTACCTTGCCACTGCTCCCCATGTAGTCTGGGCAGTTGGGGGGCTCTACTTTGCTGTCTCTTTCCTCATAAACCCTAAATATGTACGCATAGCCTGTGGCCCTCTCACAGAGCTTATATAATTTGACCCCATATCTGGCACGCTTGCTGGGGATGTACTGTTTGAATGCAAGGTGGCAAGTAAAGTGAACGAGGGACTCAACCACGCAGATGTTTTGGTGGGGCATTTACACATCTGCAAATTTCTCAGTGAGGTGGTTTGAGGGTTGTAGAGCCTGTCATGTTCAGGGTCACCCTGAGGATGACAGTGTGTTATCACTGAAATCAATGAAGCGCATTATCTTCTCATATCTATGCTTGGTCATGGCAGCAGAGAACACGGGCATATGATGAATCGGGTCTGTGGACCAATACGACCACAACTCATTCTTTTTTGTAATGCCCATGTTGAGGGTTAGGCACAAAAATGTTTTACATTTGGAAACCATAATGGGTTTCCATGCAAATGGTCTGGCAAGGTTTGAATTTGGTTTGTGGCAATATATTGTTGAGCATATAAATTGCTTTGGCTCACAATCAAATTGTACAAATCATCTGTGAAAAACGGCTCCATAAAATCAAGGGGAGTAGTTAAATTTGCTGTTTCCACCTGAATTCTGGGTGGGGCAGTGAATGGGGGAAGTGCGGGTGCTGCAGAATCTGTGGGCTGCCAATCAGAATTTGCAAGCACGTCTGGAAGGACACTATGGGCTCCGCGGTCCTGTGTGCGAATTCTTGGTGGCTGCGGGACAATACTTGTGCTCGCCACCACACCAGCTTGTACTGCACTTACAGGACTCGCTACGTCACCAAGTGATACTGCAGTGCTGGTATAAAAAAGACCAGGATGTACTAGGCTGCTGGTGCTCGCCAGTTCACCAAGAGGTAGTGCGCAACTAGTACTGGCACTCTGCTGCATATGAGACAAGTCATGTGATCCTAACACTTAAGCTTCATGGGGTTGGGCACCTGATTTTAACAGGGACCTCTTCTCCATCGTCCGAACTACCTGTCAGGGTGCAGTTGCTGTCTACAGGTTTGTATCCTGAGGCTGATTGTGTCAGGGAGTCTTCCCCTTCGCTCTCACCTGACATGCTCAGAATACTGTAGGCCTCTTCACTAGTGTACCTTTCGTTGGACATTTTACAGGTACCTAGTGCGACTCACTGGAAAAAGAGCACCTGATTGTCAGGGACTGTTTGAACCGCTACAAAAAAAATTTACCGGCAAGTGCTAATAGAGATGAGGCCTAATTCTGTGAACACTGCGGTTTTGTGTGCAATGTATTACAGGTGAGTGATCAGAAATTATACTGACACTGTGCTTCTTGTTGTGGGGATGGGGAGTGTTGGGGCTAAATGCTAGTGCTGGCAGCGATCCTACTAACACTGCGTTTTTTTTGGGGCACTGGTATAGTTTTGTTCGTGATCGATATATTGATCCATACAGACTCTCTACTAGTAATGATGGTGGTCAGCGACCTATAGCGTGAGTGCGATAGTGTGGGGGCAATCTAACGCTAGCTGACTCTAGCTGGAAGGGACACTAACTGACACTGACGTCGGTAGTGGCACTAATACAGTGATCACTGAAAAATACTGTACACTGACACTGTACTAATGGCACTGGCAGGGGGCAATAAAAGGTTTAAATGCGTCAATCAAGGGGTTAGAATGTCTCTATCTAACGTGTGTGGGTGCAGTGTGCTGCTTTTACTCACACGTGATGTCTTTCTTCTCTCTCTGAAACAAAATGGTCCCAGGGAGAGAAGAACCAGCTAGATCTTGTGCCTGTATTTACAAATACAGGCACAGCTCTGCATCTCCATTTGCTGTAGGAGATCGACAGAGTCCTGGCCAAAATCACTGGCTGAAACCTGCTGACATACACCTCCTACAACGAATTACAGTGGGGGGATGCGCGGTCTAAATCTGGAGGAGCAAAGTGACGTATGGGTACATCGCTTTGCCTGCAGCTACCTCCCGTCTGCAGTACATTGCGGGCGGGAAGCGGTTAAGGTGTATCTAAACCCAAGGACAAAAATGTAGCATATTGTAGCGTACAAGTCCTTAGGTGTTGTGGCTACATTAGTTTTCATTTTTCAGGCTTGTTTCCTTTTATTTTCCCCTGATCCTGCTAATAACACACTTCCTGTGCCTGAGTGGCTACGCTCACTCCACTGTGTCTATGGAGGTAGTCATGGTTGTCACCCAGACTAGACAATTAAACATTTCTTCCTCTCTATCTCCTATACATGATGGTTTGGGGATTGGTAGTTTACAGAAGTAAGATAACATTTATTTGTGATTTTTTTTTTGTCTGCTCAAAGAAAGTCATAAAGACACTGCATGAGGGACACGTATTCTTGAATCCGTAAACCTTCCGCTTACACTGACACTAGCAAACAAAAAAATGTTAGTTAGACTCTGCATAACTCCGCCCCCCAACAGTTGTTTTTGCTAATATTCTAGGGAAAAAGTCTTGACTATAATTTTGCTACCACAAGGGATGATCCTCAGTGTCATCTCATTGGCCAATGCAATTTTTCATATATTGGTTTGACCCTTTTTTTTTTTTTTTTTTATTAAGACTTGTTTCAGGTGTTGGTTTCTTCTGATATTCTCTTGTAAAATTATCTCCATATCTGTTAGACTATCCAGAAGCTGTCGCTCACCTCTCAGTTGGAATGCTTTTGGACATACTGTCTGCTTAAGAATTCTTGTGTTCCTCAATTGACAATAAAGAAAATAAGATTTTTGTAGCTGCCATAAAATTTTTTATTTGAAGCTCACTGAGTGACGCAGGTCTCTCTGTGGTGTTGGCTCTTTGTACTGCTTTTTCACGACTGAAAACATGGTGATTGGAGGCAGGATTATAAAGGACCTAGTTTCAATCTCCTGCAGGCAGCATTATAATTCCACTGAATTTCTAACAATCCTGTGTCCCTCAATAGACTTCAAGATAAAGATTTTACGGTAAGTGCAAATATCTTTTTTTTTCCATGTACTTGCTAAAAATGTTCTTAGACATAAAAATTATAAAAATGAACAATATTGCCGCCACTACATCTAAGAACTGGTAAGAGGCAATATACTAACCACTTGCCCTCCGGAAGATTTACCCCCTTCCTGACCAGGCCATTGTTTACTATTTAGTGCTGCGCTATTTCATAATTGTGTGGTCATCCAATGCTGTACTTGGGTATAAAATTTATGTCCTTTTTCCCACGAATAGAGCTTTCTTTTGGTGGTATTTGATTACTTCTGGGTTTTTTATTTTTTTGTGCTATAAACAAACAGAGACAAACTTTTGTTGGCAGTTTATGCCCAGCATTAGAAGCTTATGCCACACATCACTCACTCTTCTAACCACTTGAAGACCAAGTCTCTTCTGACACTTTGTTCACATGGAAAAAAAATCAGTATTTTTTGCTAGAAAATTATTGAACCCTCAAACATATATTTTTTAAAGCAGACACCCTAGAGAATAAAAAGGTGGGTGTTGCAATTTTTTATGTACTTTTTTTTATTTTTCAAACGCAAATGTTTTTTAAAAAATACATTTTTTTGAATTTTAATGGACAAAAACACAATATATTAACCAGTTGTTTGGTAATGTATAAAAGATGATGGTATGCCGAGTAAATAGATACCAAACATGACGTGCTTTAAAACTGCGTATGCCCCATAGAATTGCGACAAACTACATACATTTTAAATATCCGTAGGCGATACTTTAAAAGCCTTTACAAGCTACCATTTTAGATTTACACAGGAGGTCTAGTGTTAGAATTACTGCCTTCAATCTGCCATTTGTGGCGATAACTCACATACATGGTGCGACTGCTGATTACATACCGATGTGGGGCCGTCGCTTGTGTATGCAGTTGTGTGCCGGTTTTTTTTTTTTTTTTAACACTGTCCCTTATGGTTTTTTTTTTTTTTTTACTTTCATTGTTATCACAGGGAATGTAAATATCCCCTGTGATAACAATAGGCAGCGACAAGTATTTTTTTCTGAGAAATCTTGGGTCAATTAGACTCTAGATATCTCTTCTGCCCTTAAATAATCTATTCCCACCAAAATCAGTGTGGTCAGATGCAGGGGGGGCGTTTTGGGGTATATATGTTCTCTTTTTTTTTTTTCTAGAAGAGTACCGCCCTGCCTGTGGGCTGAACGGGAAAAAAAAAAAAGATTTCCCTATTCACATTGATCGATGTGGATGAAGAAATCTCTGCCCAAAAATTTTTTTTTAAATATATGCCGAAGCATGGGAGTGATCCACCCACTGACCACCCCAGGGCTTGTATGCTTTTTTTAACTGCGAATGAAAAAATACTCGTCCAACAGCGCTGCACACACAGTGACGTATGTTCTGAGAGCAAGACCCTGGTGCTGTCAGAGTAAACAGATCGGTGCTGCAGCTGAATAGCATTCCTGCAAAGAAAACCGCAAATAATAAAACCATAACAATAAAAAAGTAACAAAACAACTATTTAATTCAAATCTGTGCCAAAAAAAATTATAAAATATATATGCCGAAGCATAGGAGTGAACCACCCACTGGCTACCCCAGTCCCCCATGTTTGGGCATATGTTTTTGTTTTTTTTAACACTGGATGAAATATCTCAGTCAGCAGCGCTGCACACACTTGCATACATTCTGAGAGCAAGACCCTGTTGCTGTCAGACCAAACCGATCGGTGCTGCAGCTGAATGGCATTCCTGCAAAGAAAACAGCAATGGTTAATAATAAAACCGTTACAATAAAGTACCTCAATAAAATGACTATTTTTGTTTTTTGTTTTCCTTTTTTTTATTTTTAAACGGTAACCTCCACATGCTAGGGTCTCTCAGAATGTGATAGCCAGTTTTCTGACTACCTAACATCTTTCGAGACCCTGTGTATATGTTCCCTAGACTGTGCCATGCTGTTGTACCCTATGTTAATACTCCGCTAGTGTGTGGTAGCGCTGGAAGCAGTCCTTGAGGCAGAGACCAGGTTGGCCAACACAGGAAGGAAAAAAAAAAATGCGGGTGTCACGCCTAATTCAGTGTCTGCTACAGACACTAAATCTTTTCTGGGGTGACTGTTGGATTAGGGTACCTGGAATGACATTAGGAAAATGTCTCTCATGCTGCCGGCTCACTGCATCTGGGTTGGGGGTTTCGGCCACAGCACCTTCTGGATACCAAAGGGCCGTGACGATCTCTTCCTGGAATTTTATCAAGGATCCACTTCATCCAGTTGCTTTGTAAAGCACAAAAATGTTGTACAGAACCAATTGAAAGAAATATACAGACACTATTTTGCACCAGCGGCTTCGTCATCTGTTCATTGAAGTCCACCCCTTCCATGTTAAATTTATAGTCATGGACACAGAAGGGCTTATCAACAACATCAGCTGCCGTGGAAATTTGGATGGAAGACAGGACGAAAACATCTACTTCACTGCGAGCAATTCATCATGTTTCAAGCAGGCTTTCTCCCCCTTTCTAAGATGGGTATTTGCAAACCATTGAGGGAAGCTCCGGCAATTAGGTTGCACGGTGCCACATGCACCAGTTCCTAGATTGTACAAATGTCTAAATAGTGGCATGCTTGTATAAAAATTGTTCACGTATAAGTGGTACCCCATATGGAAAAAGGGTGACACCAAGTCCCAAACTATCTTGCCATGTAGTCTGGGCATCTGGAGGGCTCCAAGTGAGTATCTTTTCCCTCGTAAATCCAAAAATTACATGTATAGCCTATAAATGTAAATACGGTATCTCCTCAAAACAACCCAATAAACTACACGATTCTAGATAGAAAAAACTTTCAACCCTTGAAAGCACTAATCATAAAGAATTCCTAAAAGAATCATCAAACCCACCCACTGGTGCAAAACCTCCTACCCAAAAACATCAATATATACCCTCAAAGTAATAAGTGTCCAAAAACATATAGTCACACAAAATTCTAATTAAATAAGTGTCCAGTGTCTCAGCAATCCAAAGCGATGAAAATAATTATATAAATCCCACTTGAAATCAATTCTTTATAGTGTTGTAATCCTCAAAACAGCTTCCACGGAAAACCTAAAAAAAAAAACTCAACATAGTGCATTAACTTAATAACTCTGAAAAAAACATGTGTGCAAACGCAAAAAATAGTGCAAAAACGTGAGAAGAAAAAAAACCAACACTTGTGCCAAATTAGTGATGTGCTTCACTCAGTGCAAACCACTCCAATGGTGTATCACTTCTACTACATAAGGCATATATACCCTTACCAAAGATAAGAGAAAAACCGCTGTGGGATATCATATGAAGGAATCAGCAAACCGCTCAGTCTCCTTGCCTCCACTCCTGAAGTGTATCATTACAATATCATCCCCTCATGGTACCATAAGCCCGTTATGATACATGTATAGCCTGTTGCCCTCTCCCAGGTCTTATCCATTTTTACCCCATATTTGGCACGCTTGCTGGGGGAGAAATAGTTTGAATGCAAGGCGGCCAGAAAAATTAATGAGGGACTCATCAACGCAGGTGTTTTGCTAGGGGGTATACACATCTGCAAATTTCTGGTTAAGTTGATTTATGAGGGGCCGAATTTTGTGGACCTGGTCAAATTCAGGGTTACCAAGAGGATGCCAGAGTGTATTGTCATTGACATGCATAAATCGCATTAAATTCTCATATCTATGACTGGCCATGGCAGCAGAAAACAGGGGCATATGATGAATCTGTGGATCAATACAACCGCAGTTAATTTTTTTTTAAGTAATGCCCATGTTGAGGGTTAGGCCCCAAAAAAGGTAAATTCGGAAACTGTAATAGGTTTCCATGGAAATGGTCTGGCAAGGTTTGAACTTGGGTTGGCAGCGATAAATTGTTGTGCGTATAAATTGCTTTGATCCACAACCAATCCATACGTGCAGAATTTGTATGCTGCCAATCAGGATTTGCAAGCGCATTCAAAAGGACACTATGGGGTTTATTTACTAAAGGTGGAGAGTGCAAAATCAGACTCACTAAAGCATAGAAACCAATCAGCTTCCAGGTTTCATTGCCAAAGCTTCATTGAACAAGCTGAGGTTAGAAGCTGATCCTGTAGACTTCTTCACTAGAGTACCTTTCCGTTGACATTTTGGCCACTAAAGTTATAGGTACCCAGTGCGACTCCCAGGATAAAGAGAACCTGGCTGTCAGGGACTGCTTGAACTGCTACAAAATACATACCTGCTAGTTCTAGCAGAGATCAAGCCTGATCTTGCTAACCCTGCAGTTTTGTGTGCTGGGAGGGACGCTAACGCTATCTGAAGTTGCCTGTGACACTAGTGCAGTGATCAGTAAAAAAAAAAAAAAAAAAGAATATGTACACTGTAAAAATTACACTGTTGACAGGGCAGTGAAAGGGTTAACTGGGGGGGGGGGGGGTGTGTGATCAGGGGTTAAATGTGACCTAGCTGTGCTTTTACTGTGTCAGTGTGCTGTATTTACTCACGTGGACCTACTTCCGTCTCTCTCTGGAACGGAATGTGCTCCATGATGAGATTGCATCATTTTCTGTGTCCGTGTAATGTCAACACAGGCACGGGCTGAGCTCTGATTGGGTACAGCCGATCATCAGGTCCAGGGCCAACATCACTGCTGTTCTGAATCACAGCACCAGCAGGTGCACGCGCTCCCAGCCCTTGAACACGGCAGGAGTGTGGATCATTGATATATACATCATTTTGCGCAGGGAGTCCGCCCTGTAGTAGTAAAACCACTATAGGCCAGATGTTAACTGGTTAAATGTGTGTTCTTGGGTTTAAGTGTTTTTATATAGTATTTGTAAAAGCGATCATCTCTTTGCACACCCTTGCAAAATCAAGTTTGTCATAAATGTGCAATAGTAATAAATGTAATGCCTCAAGGAAAAGCATAGCGAGAGTAGCCTGGGTACTTCGTGTACATTAAAGTTTTTATGTGTAAAGAGAACTTTACCTTTTGAATCGTATTCATAATTCTATTTGGGCCTATTCACATCTTTCATATTATCATGTTATGCTGCAGCCTGTGAGTGTACAGCAACCTGTCAGGCTGCTTGTACACTCAGACTGCAATGCCAGCCAGCCCTAGTGTCCCTGATCACTACCCCAGTGTAATAATAAATAATGCATCCAACCCCTGTCACCTGTCCCAGTGCTAACAAAAACTCCGCTATACCCCATACCAATGTCCTGATCACCACCATACCCTATACCAGCATTCTGATCACCCCGTATGTCAAACCAGTGTCTGAATCACCACTATATACCATACCAACGTCCTGATCACCGCTGTACCCCATACCAGCATCCTGATCAACACCATACCCGGGTTCTGATCACCACCATAGCTCATGCCAATGTCCTGATCACCGCCATACCTCATACCAACATCCTGATCACTGCCATATGTCATACCAGCATCCGTCATTTTAGGGTATACAGTTGTGCTCAAAAGTTTACATGCCCTGGCAGAAATTTTGAAATGTTGGCATTGATCCAGTAATCCCACGGTCATTAAACCAGGTTTTGGTGCTTTTGGCAGTGTGGGCAGGTGCCAAGTCCTGCTGTAAAATGATGTTAGCATCCCCATAAAGCTCGTCTTTGGAAGGAAGCATGAAGTGCTCCAAAATCTCCTGGTAGATGGCTGCGTTGACCCTGGACTTAATGAAGCACAGTGGACCAACACCAGCAGATGACATGGCTCCCCAAATCAACACAGACTGTGGAAACTTCACACTGGACTTCAAGCATCTTGCAGTGTGTGCCTCTCCATTCTTCCTCCATACTCTGGATCCTTGGTTTTCAAATGAGATGCAAAAAGTTGCACTCATCAGAAAAGAGGACTCTGGACCACTGAGCAACAGACCAGGTCTGTTTTTCTTTATCACAGGTAAGACTCTTCTGACGTTGTTTGTTGTTCAGGAGCTGCTTGACAAGAGGAATACGACATTTGAAGCCCATGTCCAGGATCTGTCTGTGTGTGGTGGCTCTTGACTCCAGCCTCAGTCCCCTCTTTGTGAAAGTCCCCAACACTTTTGAATGTCCTTTTCCTGACAATCCTCTCCAGGCTGCGGTCATCCCTGCTGCTTGTGCACCTTTTTCTTCCACACTTTTCCCTTCCACATAACTTTCTATTAATGTGTTTTGATACAGTACTTTGGGAACATCCAACTTCTTTTGCAATTACCTTTTGAGGCTTTCCCTCCTTATGGAGGGTGTCAATGATGAATTTCTGCATAACTGTCAGGTCAGCAGTCTTTCCCATGATTGTGATTCCTACTGAACCAGGCTGAGAGACCATTTAAAGGCTCAGGAACCCTTTGCAAGTATTATGGCTTAATTAGCTGATTAGAGTGGGACACATTGAGCCTAGAATATTGCACCTTTTCACAATATTCTAATTTTCTGAGATTGTGGATTTGGGGTTGTCATGAGCTGTAAGCCATAATCATCACAATTCTGACAAATCACGGCTTGAACTATCTTGCTTTCATGTAATGAGTCTATCTCATATATTAGTTTCACCTTTTAAGTTGCACTAGTGAAATAAATTAACTTTTGCACGATATTCAAATTTTTGGAGTTTCACCTGTATATAGTGGCATCTGGGCAGTAAAATGACCTTACACCCAGGTTCAATTTTAAAGGATCTTTTATGGCGTGGCCAAGCTGGGCATGTGCGTGGACGCACTGCATGGAGCTCCCACTACTGATCCTGTCTACGATTCTGTCACTGGCCTTCCTTCCCGATTCTGCTTACTTGCTACGACAGCCTGCACCCTAGAGACCTACCCGGTGTGTCTCCCCTTCACTTAACATTGGACATGACCAGGAAAACCCGTGAGGAGGGGCCGCTGCCGAGAACCAAAATAGCTTTCAAGCCCCTCTGCCACAACAAATGCCATGCAGCCCAACAGATAAGCACAAAGAGGCAATGGGTAAATAGGGCAAGCCCACCCTGTGGGGAAAGCACACTAGTGGGACAAAAGCAAAAAAGCAATCAGGCCCGTCAGATGCTCAGGAGGATCTGGAAGCTGCACTCGATGCAGCGCAGGCCTTGCCATTGCCATGTTTGGATCAGCCCTAGATGGATCTTGAGGCAGACGCAGAGTGAGATATCCCTGGGGGCTCTGCTCATGATGACTCGAGGGAGGATGCCTCACAGCCCACACTAGACACAATTCTGTTCACACCTGCACCACCTCTGTTCATATTGTGCAAGACCAGTTGGAAGGCCAGAAAATAGATGTCTATCTGCTGCGACAAGATCTTCAAAAGATTTGAGAGTGTACTACGGCTGTGGAAAGTCAGGTTAGCAACCTGGAAGACAAATTGCCTTCATTACTTGCAGAATCCCAGGCCACCTTTCAACTGGCCAGAGCTAATAATTTTGCGCAATGAGGATTTTGAAAACCGGATGCGTTGTAATAATGTCAGAATTGTGGGCTGCAGGAGCTTGTGGAAGGTAAAGATCCTACTGAATTTATGGAGCAGTGGCTACTGCAGTTATTTGGCAAGGACGCTTTTACATCTCTTTTGGCGGTGGAGAGCGCACACAGAACCCTGTCTCGCCCTTTGCCACCAGGAGCTTCTCTACGACCTTTTTTAGCTAGACTACTGAACTACAGAGATTGGGAGATCTTGTGTCTTGCTAGAGAGCGACAAGATATTCTTTACAATGGGGCGAAGGTATCCTTCTACCCCGACTACTTGGCAGATGTTCAGAAACATTCTCTGAAGTTAAAAAGAGGCTACAGCGTCTTCAACTCTCTTATGCCATGCAATATCCAGCTGGATTGAGAGTAAAGGGACTTTTAAAATAAATAAAGATCCCCTATCTAATTGGGGTCTGTTAGCAGTGTTTTTCAGAGTTTTGTGCCACTTGAGAGATTGTCCACCTACCTATTGGGACAGGAAGTAGAGAGTTTAAAATACCAATACTACCTTAGCTTTTTTAAAATGAGCAACCTGGGGGTTTAATGTGCTGTAATCTGTGGTTTGAATTGTATTTAGCTTTGATTTTCAATATGACATGTTTATATTTGGTGGCTGAAGTTGCTGATTTTTATATACAGTGGTTCTTCACCCCAAAGTACTTTTATTTTTTTCTAAATTCTAGCACACCTGGGTTTCAAGCATGAGGCTGGAAATACATCTTTTGCAGTGTGTGCATTTTTTACTGATGTGGTTTGTAATGTGCTTGGGAAATTCTTATCAATGCCTAGAATAGCATGGCATTATGCACATGCCATTACAAGTGCATTGCAGCACTTGTTAAAGTTTTTTAAAATGCTTATTGATTTCAGTGGAAAACACATCTGGTGGAAAAAAAAAAAGTACAAAAAATGCAATAGTTTTTTTTTTTTTTCCAGTCTTGGTGTCTATTCACACCCTAACACTGTGCACTGCAATTCATGTGTAGGGGCGTGTGTTGTCTTAGGCACCCATTGATTTTGAATGGGATATATACAAACTTCAACGTGTCAAAAAATTGGTCTTGCACAATTTTTTTTCCTCCATACATATGAACCATATTTATCTGTAGATGTGCTCTGGAGTAAAATTGACTTTGAATGTGAACACACAGGTGCAGGGTGCTATATTGTAGTAAAATAATGCTAGTCATAAACCCACTGCCATGCCAGATATTCCTAGCACGAGGAGTGTTCAGTCTGGATAACCTCAGGAAACAAAAACAAGAGTGTGATGACAAGTCCTGTTCTTGTGATATCATCTACGTAACTTGTCCTTTCACCAGCAAAAAACATTTAATTCAGAAGGTTAAAGTCAAGGGAACTAATGGTGTTCTGTACGGAAGAGCTTTCATCACTGTGAAACAGGTGAATTGAAGTAGAAAGCGGAAGAAACCAAGCGCTTCATTGCAATGATTATCCACTTTCCAAGCCTTGCTGTGTGAGTGGCATAGAGCAGCAAAGATGGATTTTCAGCCATCCACTCTGTATCAGATTGTCCACTGATGCAGTCACAGTCCTGCATTCTTCAATGCGGAAACCAGTTTTTGCTGAGTTGAACAGTATTGACTGAGTATTAAATCTGCCTCTCTGCCGATGTAATTGATGTTTTAGCTTCTCATTAATTAGCAGAATGGTGTAAGGCATTATTTGCTAGACTCGTTAACCACAAAT
Source organism: Staurois parvus (assembly GCF_062004578.1). NCBI lineage: Eukaryota > Metazoa > Chordata > Amphibia > Anura > Ranidae > Staurois > Staurois parvus. The sequence goes on along the minus strand of NW_028317801.1, from coordinate 5,439,011 downwards.
GAATTTTTGGACTTACACTTTTTGTAGACTAATTCATATCTTGAAATCACACCAATATTTTTTTTTTTTTTTTTGCTGCACGGACTTGCTCAAAAAAGCAGATCCCATCCAAATCACTAATACCTTATACTGTATAAACTTTATTGTAAATGCTGCTTTTAGTTTAGCGTGTGTGTGTAGTATATTCCTCTTACACCTGTATCCTTAGCAAGCTTCTCTCAAAATTTAAGTTAAGTTTTCAGAAAAAAAATAAAAGATGAACTATCATTGTATTAACCCCCCCCCCCCCCCCGCACTTACCACCGTTGGTGATCAGGTGTTAGTGCCCACTGTCTAGGGATTAGAAATCCCTGTTCTTCTCCCTCTAATCTGTTCTGGAAGCACTGCAGAGAAAAGAGGGCGAAGAATTATAAACATTTGTATTTTTTTTTTTCACTTTAACCACTTCAGCTCTCGCATCTCTCGACCCCCTATGGACCAGAACAGTTTATATTTCTGCTATGTTTTTGTTTAGTCCTCAGTAAGTTTGACACTAAAATAACAAACATGTCATACTTGCCTGCTCTGTGCAGTGGTTTTGCACAGAACAGCCCGGATCTTCCTCTTCTCGGATCCACGCCAGCGCTCCTGGCCCTTCCCTCCTGTTGGGTGCCCCCATAGCAAGCAGTTTGCTGTGGGGGCACCCAAGCAGGCGTATTCCTGAGCCACAGCTCTACGTGTTCATTCACACACAGAGATGCGGCTCTGCTCTGCCCCCTCCCTCTCCTGATTGGCTCCCGCTGCTGCCTCAGTCAATCAGGAGTGTGAGTCTCTGAAGAACCTAGGCTCTCGTGGACATCACTGGATCGGGATGGGACTCAGGTAAGTGTTAGAGGGGTTGCTACACACAGAAGGTTTTTTACCTTCATGCATACGATGCATGAAGGTAAAAAAAATCTGGAGCCTTTAGAACCACTTTAAACACAAATGATTTTTTTAGACCCATACAACGTTTTCTTTTGGTGAAATTATCTTGCAAATATGACATTATTGTAATTTTTTAAACAAAAAAAAACTTTTTAAAATATATTACTCTGCATAAAAAGTAAAAATTTTGTTTTGAAAATCAATTTAAAAATGACTTATTTTTTTTCTTAATATGGTGCACATTCTCAATTTAAACATTTGATTTGCTGTTTTCTATTGTGAATAAAATATGGGTTTGAGATTTGCAAATCATTGCATTTTGTTTTTATGTAAATTTTAAAGTGTCCCAAGTTTTTTGTAATTGGGTTTTATTAATGGTTAGAAAAGAATAAATAAACATAGGAAAAGAGTAGCCAGGGGAAGAGGGTGAAGAATAAGTTATTACACACACTCAAAAAAACTTCATGGAAGTACATGGGGCATGTGTAGTACATCCTTCTCTCTTGCATTTGTCAGTAGCTGCTGTCAAAAAGTACCTTTCTGGCTCAGTAAACACTGTTTACATGCAAGATAGAGCAATACAAAGTAACATTCTCATTTTTGTATTTACTCTGTTCCATTCGTCTGCAGATCAAAGCAATGAGTTTCAATCTGCAAATGTCAGAACTTTTCTTCCTTAAAGCAGAACTTCACCCAAGAGGAGAAGTTTTTTGCTTTTTGTCCCTCTTGCCGCCTAGGCGATCGGAGCAGAATTCCACCCCCTTCCTTCCCTATAGCCTCCTGGATCACATCACAGGTCCCAGGAGACTGCCAGACCATTCACAGTGAGCAGCTGGCTGTGAAGCCGCAAGGACTTACAGCCTGCTGCCCACAGTTAATATGCCTGCTCCAGGGACCTGAAGATTGGCTAAGAGCTGGGTCGGGTGAGGATGAGGTGAAGATGATGTGCAAAGTACAGCAGCCGGGCAGACTTCACTGCAGTTTGATGAAAATTTGTTATGGGTTACTTGTGCGTTTCTTAGTTGTACATGTTATGATGTGTGACTGGCCTGGTGAACCCAGTTTGAAATGTGCTGGTAAATGAGATATAATTTCTTGAAGTTAGAAGAGAGACCAGTTGCTTCTGTTGAAAATCCAATTTGGCTTTCATAACAAGAATGGCAAACTTTGGTTTCTGACCGTCGGACGGTGCAGGTTCCCTGTGGAATGTCTAGACTTCCTGAATATCATTTTATATGTATGAGAAATTAGCTTCTCAAGAAGGTATATGTGCAGTAATCACCCTTAATCCAATTTTCTCACTACAAAGCTATAAGGTCTCTAAGCTTGCATATTAGCACTTTGTTCTGAATCCGCTGAAGGATTAGTGTCTGTCTCTTACTTGGTGCTCAGGAAAGCTCGCCAGTCCCTTTATCAGCAGACGTATTAATCAAAGGAACATGCTGCTATCATTCTGGCACTCGCATGCTAATGGGAAAAGATACATGAGCTGCTGAAGTTTCTTTCACTTCCCTGTCATTTTGCTCTAGTACGTAAGTAAATCCTAATTATGTAGTTTATGTATAGAGGAGTATATGTAGTTTTTGTGAAGGGGTCAGTCAACCTCAAAACTGATATTTTGGTTTGTGAGAGTAGATGGAGTTTTAGACCACCTGCACCTTTTCATGTACCTTTTTGGGATTCTACACACCTGCTGTGGTCATATGAGGATCTCTCTGTGATTTCCTGTTGCATTTTTCTATTTCATTACATTATAAAGAATTTTCTATTTACATTATAAAGAATGCAGAAAGAGGGTGCTTAGATAAGGAAAGATAGGAGGGAACGCTCAAACTTCCAGTTAGACAAGAAAAGAGTCAGAAATTACAACAGTGAGCTCTCACTGTTGGAATAACTAAAGCATACAAGATGCCAGTGGCTGAAGAAAAATATGCTTTTGGGTGGACTGATTGTTATATAAAAACATTCTGCAAGGATCTTGACAAGAAATATTTCACTTCCCTGTAGGTTTGTGTATCTCATTGAGTTTCCAGTCTTCCCTTCCTGCTCTGGCCACTATGAACAGACCTGGCTCTTGCTATTAAATTCTCCATTTAAAGTACATCATAGGGACTTCTTTGTCTGAATTTGTAATAGATGTTTATGGGGATGAGCTAAAACAGCATTTGTGGAGATTTTGCCACAAGAGATCCCAGAGAGAAAACCATATAAGGGTTATTCATCCCACTTGGATCCATAGTTGGATCAAGATGTTATCAGGCCTGTTATTTGCAAGCAGTGAGCAGTTTTAGCATTGCTGGCAACATTTGATGTGGCAATAGAAATTGTTGCTGCATGATTGTACTTGTAAGTCTCTTTCTTTCTTCTTCACATAAAAGAATTCAGAGACTGTTGGGTGACTGTTGCCTACAAAAATATTTGGCAGTCTGAAAAACGGGCAAGCCCTCCTATTCCCAGCATGTCTCATGTTTTTGCTGGTGTCCAAAGAGAATGGATATATTTTTTCCTTCTTTGCATCTCAGACACATGCAGACCAGTCCCACTGCCCTGTTTGCCTCTAGCTCATGGTCCACTAATTGTTCTGGTGCTACCTGTGGTGCATTCCTTGAAGAGCCTGACACTGACGGCTTGGAATTTTTCCCTGTTGAGCGTGGCTCTTGTCTTTATCATGGGAGGATTTCACCACAATCATGCAGGATTTTATATGCCAAATTGCAACATTGATTGCTGTGAGTCTAACCACAGGGGCCATAAGCTTGCACTTATTCCCTTGCAGAAGCCTCATCTGAAGACCAGGTTGTCCCTGTCTTGGTTGCTTAGGAACCCTCCTCTGCAGTTAAGGAAGTCCTTTCTTACAATATCTTGAAAAATCCTCATGGTAGATACCAGCCTCCACGATGCAAAGAAGGTTCTGGTTGGCCACGTATCTGGTTAAAATCACCTTTAATAAAGCTATGATTAAACTCATATTGACTCAAGGAAGAGATATTACAACAAGCCTGGAGAATGGGAGTACTCGAATTTAATGGATCCTCTGTTCACCTACTCACTGATATTCATTAAAAAAATTTGCTGATGCGCAAGTCCCTAAAGCCTCTACTAGACTGAATCCTGGAGCTGGGGATGACATACCAATGGGGTCACCTAATAGTGCGTAAGGGAAACTGGACTTTTCCAGTACGCCAGCCATCAGATCTGCCAGCACTATTTGCCTTCGCCAAAAAGGATCCCCTTCCAGTTCCTAACTGGCTCACTATTAATCCCACTCTGGACCCTCCTGAGCAAACACTCCAGGGCAAGCCGTAAAGAGTTCGTACAAACCGCAGATCCAGAAGAAACTGACAGCAAGCTACACACCAGGACGACCACCGCTGATAACCCTGGGGCTAATTGATAAAGCCTCCATCTTGTGGACCTTCTTTTTTTGATAGCATGCAATATGCACTATTATGCTTTGTGACATTGCCTATATACGGTCTTGCACCTGGGGGACCTATGGCCTTGTGATGGCTATTCTCGCAGGTCAGTTCCCCCCTAGTGCGATCCCAAGAATACAACCCACGCAGAGAGACCTCCCAGGAATAATACTAAGGAGATGCTAAAATGCAATCCACTGAAGGTGCCTGATTCTGACCATTACGCTCTCTTGCAGGATGGAGATCTTGTAGAGTGCTCTGACACTGTCGTTTCTAGTACTTCTGTGGGTGCGGATGGGGGGCCCCCTTGGGTTCGGGGCTTGACTTCCAACTGTGCCTTACCGCTTCCCCCTGTAGCCACTCTCTGCCTGAGTGGCAATAGAACCGCTCATTCGACCTCTAACCTATAGGGCTCTCCCTTCTATCTACTCTCTCTTTTTTTCTTTTTACTTGACGTCTCTTTCCTTGCCACTTCTCTCCTTTCTTCTCAGTTTTTTCTCACCTTCCCCTACCTTTCCTCACCTATTCCTCTCCTTCTCCCCCCCCCCCCCTTCTTTTTTTTTTTTTTTTTTCCCGATGTCTCTCTCTCCTTCCCACTACCCATCCTTCTAATTGCATACCCTCCCCACGTTTGAGGTTGTGTTACAAGTTTATTCAAGCTCCGTAGTCTATGGCTGTGACATTTGTTTCATGGAACATCAAGGGATTAACTTCCCCAGAGAAACGAACTAGCTAATTCATTGAACTCTGGGGACTGAGGGCTCAGGTAGTCTTCCTACAAGAGACCCATTTCAGTGTTGATAAAATCCAGAGACTTACTAACAAAAACTTCCCCACGGTGTATCACAGCCCCTCACCGTCTTCCAAATGCAAAGGGACGAGTATACTGATTGCTAAATCTATCCCCTGGCAATTCCTGGATGAGTACCATGATCCAGAGGGCAGATTCCTCCTATCGAAAGGGAAAATTTATACTCAACCATTCACTCTGGCAAATGTATACCTACCGAATACTAACCAATTGCCGACTCAAATTGTTTCTTTCTACTCTCGATTCCTTCTTAGATGGCACCCTTATACTTGGAGGGGATTTCAATCTGACCATTGACCCTCAATAGGACTCTTCAGCTGGATCTGCTGCCCTTCCTAAGTGACTGCAACTACATCTCAATGATCTCCTTCACTCACGACAATTAGTCGATATCTGGAGGATCTTCCACCCTCAAGAATGGGATTACACGTATTTTTCTCCCTCTCATGGTTCTTATTCTAGGATCAACTTCTTTCTCATACAACATTCCTCTAAAACTGATATAGATCATATTGTGCTCTCTGATTACGCTCCAATGTCCCTAGAACTTGCTCCCCACCAAAGACATCCAGAGATGCCGCTGTCTCCCCTTGAATCATTGCTAAAAGACCCTGATGTAGTAGCCGACATTCTGTACGAATTAGATGTTTATTTTTCCACGAATTCCGGATCAGTTGCCAACCTCCTTTCTGTGTGGCTGGCACATAAGTGTTACATCTGAGGTATCCTCATTAAACATGGACATGCGGCCAAACAACGCAGACTACAATCTGTAACCACCTTGCTTACTAGACTACATACTCTGGAAGGTATGCACAAAACTAAACCTGACCCAGCCACGGAAGTGGAGCTCACGAAAGTTTGAGAGTCGATCAGGGAACACTCACTTTACGGGGCTAAACATATCCTTTTGAGGACATGCTGTTATTATGACGAATATGGGGACAAACGTGGTCGCGTGCTGGCTAGAGCTTTGAAGGCCCAGAATACATGATCATTTGTCTCTGCTCTAAATTCTCCATCGGGAACAAAAATCCATTCCACTCTGGAGCTAGCAAAGGCTTTTCGCACATTCTACTCGGCCCTTTACAATCTAAGACTCACCACCTCCGCCTCCCAGTAGGCGACCCAGCTTGCGGACATCGCTAATTATTTAAGAGAAGCCAATCTCCCTGTGCTTACACGAGATGAATGAGAATCCCTGACACAACCGATCTCGGCTGATGAGCTGACAGCAGCCGTATCGACCACCCAGCCAGGTAAAGCCCCTGGCCCTGCTGGCTTTGTCATTGCATATTACAAAGCTTTCCTCCCTCAACTCACCTAATTTTCTGAACACTTTTTTAATGCTATTACGGAAGGCCAGGGTCTTTTCCCAACCTCCTATGGGCCAATATCTCTGTGATCCCGAATCCAGACAAAGAATCCCCTCCTTTGTGCCAGTTACCGCTGTATGTCTCTGCTGAACTACGACGTTGAATTGTTTACCAAAATTCTTGCAACAAGACTTAATGATCTAGTGATATAAGGCATTGAAGAATGATAGATGGGTTTTATTCAATCCAGAGAAGCACGGGACAGTACCATCAGAACAGTGAACATCATAGCACCGGCCAAACTGCAAAACACCCCTTTACTGCTGTCAACCGATGCTGAAAAGGTTTTGACAAGAGTCAATTGGACTTTCCTTATTGAGACTCTTAAACATCTCAGCATGCCTGCCCCGATATTATGGATAGCAGCTCTGTATACATCCCCTTCAACAACAGTGCAAGTCAATGGCTTTAATTCCGATCCGTTTACATCTCTAATGGCACCAGACAGGGTTGCCTGCTTTCACCTCTCCTCTTTGTTCTTACTTTAGAACCCTTCCTCCAACAAAGTTGCGGCTTACGCGGATGACCTTCTCTTCTATATCTCGGAACCGCTTACTTCCTTTCCTTCCTTTCTACAAGAACTTAGGCGTTATGGCTCCCTATCTAACTTTAAGATGAACCTCCACAAATCGGAAGCCCTCAATATCTCACTCTCTGACTCTGTTCTTTCTAGTTTATGGACAAATTTTAACTATATCCAATACCTAGGAACGAAAATACCTGCAAACCTGAACTCCACCTTCAAACTTAATTTCCAACCATTTTTTTCTTCTTTACAAGACCTAACCAGATGGAGCCATTTGGCCTTATGGTTTGGATGATGTAATGTACTCAAGATGAACGCAATGCCCAGACTGCTATTCCTCCTACAGGCCCTGCCGATTAAGATTCTGCAGACATATATACAGTTCATTACGGTAAACTTTTGTCAATTTTGTGTAGCACGGGAAACCATCATGCCTTAGCAGATTGCTCTTACTGCGGCCCAAATTAAGGGGGGGCATGGGATTCTCAGACCCAGCTTTATACTACACAGCGGAGCACCCTTAAGGGGGATACCCTGGCAGACAATCAACATACCGCATATATATCTCCTCACCCGCTGATCCATGCCACGTTGACAAAGTTGGGAAGACTGTACAAACTTTCTTCTTTACAAAGCTTTCTGTCTCCGATGATACTGATCATAGGACACCCGTCCTTCGCCCCTGGCCTGGCAGACTCCACATTTTTCCAACACGCTCATCAAAAACTCCTACACGCATCCTTTTTTCTTCGACCCACAGGTTAGGCGACGGGTAACGCTATATTTGCTCGATTAGGACCCAAAATCTTAAACAACTGGCAAGCCTATAAATTCTCACATTTTTTGAGCACCCACCCCAAACTGCACCTTTTTCAAAGATCACTTACCACGTTTGAGGGGCTTTGTCTGGGAGAAGAACCGATCCATAAATAATCACTTACCAACACCTACTGACGTTACATGCACTGTCGGGCCTTCCGTTCCTGACAAAGTGGGAAACAGATCTACAGACCACTTTCTCTGATCATCAAAAGGATCGGATCCTCTTCTTCGCACACAAATCTTCATTGTGCATTATCAAGTAACAACCTATGAAATAGTGACTAAGTTGTACAGGACCCCATCGGTTCTGGCCAGATTGTTCCCACAGGAAACCTATTAGTGCTGGAGATGTGGAGCTCACTTGGTTACACGTCTCCACATCTTTTGGGAATGCCCTGTAATACGCCCATATTGGCAGCAAGTCCTGCAATTTATACATAAATTCACAGACCTTTTCCTGTCAGATGACCCAGCAGCAATTTTCCTAAAGCTGACCCCTCTCTCAAAGAAAAAAATACTACAAATCCCTACTTAACATCTATTAAATGCGGAAAGAGCCTGTATTCCAGCTATGTGGAAACAGCAGACCCCTTCAACCATATCCCAATGGTTTGCCAGGTTGAACGACATAGAAAGCATGGAGCATATGACCTCTGTTCTTCATGGAAAATCAGAGGAATGCCGGACTAGTTGGTTCTACTGGGATCAGTTTCGTTTCTGTGACGAGTATTCCCATTACGTCTAAATCCCTGTTCTGCTGCTACTGCCCTGGCGGTTTGGCCTACTTTCATGCCATATCGAACCTCTACTGCTGTCTTCCCTTGCCTCTATCATCTCTACCCCCCCCCCCACCCCTTTTCTCTTTTTTTTCTCTCTCACCTCTTTCTCCCTTTATTTCTCTTCCCCACATTTCCCTCTGCACGCTCTTCTGTTTTCTGTTCTTTCTCACCTATTTCAAAAATAAAAAAACTCCTTAATGCACACATCTTTGGCCAGTAGACATTAGATAGCATGATAGTTTAACGTTATCAGCGATTGCGTCCAAGGGTTCTACATCCCTACTATGCCACTCGTTGTGCCTTCTCAAAAAGCCTCCCTTTTCTCTCAGACATGCCTTTTATAACACTTGCTTTCCACTTGCTTATGTCAAGACTGACAATATTAGTTTTAATGATCCCTTGGTTATCTTTTCACTTGAGATGTAACCTTTGTTATACAAGCTGTTTGATGTTCTTATCTCTTTGTATTTTTCTGTGCATTTATAAATATGAATTTTCCAAAAATAAATAAAAATAAAGATGATTTTAACTGGATGTGTGACCATCCAGAACCTTCTTTGCGCTGTGGAATCTGTGACGGGCAAGGCCAGCACCTGGAGGTGTATTAATGGAGGTAGAATCAGGAAACCGACTTGAGTGGTGTTTGCTGAGAAGGGGTTAAACATCTAGGGCAATAAGTGTCATTAGTACATTGACAGTGCATATTTTTAGCCCTGATCCCTGTAATAGGTCAGGTTCACACTATGCCCTGATCTGAATCACACAGGAATGTGCTGTGCGTTCATGTGCGGGTCTATGCAGTGCAATTTCATTCTTTTGAATGGGCTGAAATTGCACTGCGCTAAAAATGGTGCATGCACTACTTTTTGTAAATGCACGCCAACTGCATAACATGGTACTGTGCCATACTGTTTGATGTGGGCCAGTGTGGGCAAACGCAGTGCGTTTACGACCTGCGTTCAAAGTGTCGTTAACTTTGACTCCTGCAGCAGATCGCAAGGGCATTGTGATTGGAATTTTAGTATGAAAGAGGCGTTGGTGTCGCTGGTTCCCACAGTGTCAGAATGCCCGCCAGAATATCGCAGTCCCTCTATAAGCCTCTGATTGCCATGATTACTAGTTTAAAAACATAAATAAAATTTCCAGTATATATCCCATACTTTGTATACGCTATAACTTTTCCATAAACCAGTCAATATACGCTTATTGGGATTTTTTTTTAACCAAAAATATATAGCAGAATACATATACATTTTTTATGGGATATGCTTTATAGCAGAAAGTTAAAAATATTTTTATAAAAATGTTGTGGTCTTTTTTTTTTTTTTTTTGTTTAGGGCCTGTTCACACCATAGAGATGCAGTCCGGATGTGATGCGTTACAAATGTGTTGCTCTGTGTGGGTTTTCGACATGTTCTGGTTAATTTCTTCCCCTCTCTTTCTTAAACTTAAAGGACATGTGCGTTCCAGTGCTTTTTTGGTATGTTTAGGTGTGTTCCGGTGCATTTTTGATACATTTTAATGCATTCCTGTAAGTTCAGTGTTAAAAAAAATGCAGCATTTTTTTTTTTTTTTGGGAACTGATGGCACTGGTGTGAACTATGCCATTGGAAACCATGTGACCTACTATAAATGCGTGTTTGAAGAAAAAAAAAAAAAAAGCACTGAACTGCATGTGGTGTGAAATTGCCCTTTTTTATAGCATAAAAAAAGTATTGATCAAATACTACCACAGAAAGCTCTATTTGTGGGGGAAAAAAATTGTACAAGTTTCATTTGTGTACAGCTTTGCATGACCGCGCAATTGTCAATTAAAGTAACAGTGTCAAAAAAGCGAACAATGGCCTGATCATGAAGGGGGGTAAATCTTCCGGAGGTCAAGTGGTTAAGGAGATTTGGTTTTCCTTGCAATTCTGGACACTCTAACTGGAAGGTCATCTGATCCAGACTTTAACCTGTAGCTTACATCAATTCTATCAGGGAGGAAACCTTGCCACAACAAGAGAAGTGGAATAGATTCTGTCCTGGGCAGAACTACACAATTGAGCCCTGTCTGCTGTTTACATCTCAGGTATGGACAACTGGCAGACAGATTTCAGTTTGCAGCACCTAGACCCAGGGTAATTTTTTCCTACACCTGGAGGTAGTAGTCCATTGATTACTTCCTCTAGACCCATAACGGTAAGCCTGCACCTCTGTATGGACATGGGACTAGACAACTTGTGTTGCACTGATCGCAGTTTGCAAGGCATCAATGCAAATATTAATGCATTCTATTTCTTTTTTTTTCCAATATGGGTGCAATTTTACTTTTTACAAAAAGTGGAATATGCCTTTAAAAACAAGTGGTGATCTTACCATGAAGGTCCTTGTTCAGGGACTTTAAGCTTAGTGCTTGAGCTGTGATCCTGCGCACTCTGATCCTGTCACACACTGCCAGACTACCATGCCGATACACATTGTACAGGCAGAGCCCACTGTTCTCAGTATCAAAAAGTTGATCCAAAGCAATGATGTGCAGATATTCCTAAAGTGAGTACATGTAAACAGAAAGTGGCTGAAAAAGGCTAGAGGAGAGCAGCAGCATTGAGATAAAAAAATTGATGAAAAAAAAAGCTAAAACCATTGTTTTTTTTGTTTTTTTTCAAATCAGAAATAAAGTTTATTGAACAATTCAAACTGTTGCAGAGCTTACATATCTCCACATGCATCACCTCATTGCATCTGAGACAAGGTAACAATCAAGTCAGTAAAAAACATTTGCAAATAGTCTCATGTCCTTAGTCTGCCAGCATTCCACAGTAATACACACAAATTGGAATATCTAAGCCAGCCTTTTTCAACCAGGGTGCCTTGGCAAAATGCCTAAATAATTCCCAAAAATTGTATGTAAAGCCAGAGGGTGGATGAAGCCTGCTTTTTAGTTACACAAAGCCACAGGTTTTCATTGTGCACCATTACAACCTTCTAGCTGCCAGCATCCCAGAAACCATTGGTTGATAAGAAGGACATTGGACACCTGCACAGCATCCTTTTTTGCCCTTCCCCCACCCATCTTCGTCAGCACTTGGGTCACATTAGCTTAGCGAGGGATAGAAACTAAGGGAGAAAAACATTGGAATCCTAGTCAGTACCAGTGTGCTTTGTAAGAATAAATCACCTTTAACCTTGGGTGCCCTGCATTTGTGGATGTTGCTGCATTATGTAAAACGTTTAGTTTTTAAATTTTAGAATGGGGTGCCTCAAAGTTGTGCAGAATTTTAAAGGGTGCCATGACTGAAATAAGGTTGAGAAATACTGATCTAAGCATACTTTTGTGGTCAGCCATTAACATACTGAAGTTGAAGTTAGGATATCATCACATCAACTGGTTCCAGGTCTGGGAAGCTCAACAAACTGTCCCAACCTTCTCTTATGTTGCTGGGAAACTCCTTTGTTGATATAGAACTCGTTCATAGCGTAGCATAATGCCCATATGATCAATTTACTTTGGTATAGAAGGTGGTGGCGTGTTTTTCCACTGCAATAAAATAAACTTACGTGCCTTACCACTTGCCTACTGGGCACTTATACCCCCTTCCTGCCCTGGCCAATTTTCAGCTTTCAGCGCTGTTGCACTTTGACAATTTCGCGGTCAAGCAACCTTGTACCCATATGCAATTTTTATCATTTTTTTTTCACACAAATAGAGCTTCCTTTTGGTGATATTTACTTGCCACTGGGTGTTTTATTTTATTTTTTATGCTATAAACAAAAAGCAAAAAATTTGAAAAAAAAAAGTTTCTTTTGTTTCTATTATAAAATTTTGCAAACCGGTAATTTTTCTCCATCACTGATGTGTGTTGACGAAGCAGCACTGATGGGCTCTGATGAGGTGGCACGGATAGGCAGCAATGATGATGATGCACTGATGGGTGGCACAGGTGGGAGACACTGATGGACATGGGTGGGTGGCACTGCAGGGCACCGGTGTGTGGTACTGATGGGCACAGGTGGGTGACACTGATGGGTGGCACTGTATAGCGCAGTTGGAAACCGGTTAAATAAGGCCCTTGAATCGTCCTTCTCAATAAATGAATCCCACAACCTCATCAAGCATGCTTAATACACATTGTTTGGGGTCTACAGCAACATTTGTTTGAAAGGCCTGATTAATAGTGACCACAACTGTCTCCCAATATCTGTGCAACTTTGGGCAACTCCACAGCATGTGTATCAGGTCCCCAAGATCTCTGCTACATCTGTGGCATATATCGGGTTCTATAACAATCCAATATTATTAGATTTAAGTGGAGTGCGGTGAACTCTTAACAGAATATACAATTGAGACAGCATATGGTGTATGCAACACATTTAAACTAAATGTTATATTTAAAAAAGTCAGCTGCTAGTGATACACTGTGCTTTTAGCAATTTGTGTCATTTTAGAGATTTACTTAATAAGAAAGTCCTCACTTAGGATTTAGATCTAACTTAAACCTTGACTCCAAACATACATATAAGACACAAATAAATGCAGCACTATTTTACATTGCAGTAATGTAACCTTTATTTTGCATGATGCCAATGTAGTAAAAAATGTACCTGCACTGCAAAGCACCATGACCCACATGTTGTACATTGTGGGGTGTGCTGCATCGCAAAAGAAATGGCGTATGTCCACTTTTTTCTGCATTGGCAATCAATTAAAAATGAACGAGCTCCCTAAATTAATTTTTAACATATTGAACTAGTTTAGGTAAGGAGAAGCAGGACTAGGAGTTGCATGCAAATGCGCTGGCAAGAAACGTGCTGTTAAGTGGAGTGAGCAGACTGATGACTTGTCACAGATAGAAGTGATTGTAGACTTGTCAGGTATGCAGTAGGCTTTCTGTGGCTATTGCAGTCATCAGTATAGCCAATCGAAGGTATGGGAGGAGGTTGCCAAGTTGCTACGTCACCTTAGACCTCATCCAGCACTAATCCTTTTCAGCCATACCTGCAATGTGCTCACAAAATTTACCATTTTGAAGGTAGTATGCAACACAACACTTCGCTAAGACAGATTTATTTGGAAATCAGCAACTGTGGTCTTGAACTTTGACTTCAGTCACCAAATATATACAGTAGCTGGAAAGGACTGTTAAGTGTGGGGCAGGAAATATGTGCTTAAATGTACCAATTGATTTTGTGCAGTATTGGAATTCTATTCACAAATGCATCAAGCTCACAGAAATGGCTGTTTTACCATCTTCATGTGAAGATTATGTGAATTCCAGAGTTGCTGGATCCTGCTCTTCACCAATATCTACTGGACACTCTCCAGCATTGCAGTGAGATCTCTACTGTGCAGCAGAGTGTCTCTCACAGCTGGTTAGTTCTGTTTTATTAAGCTTGTGCTTGATCAGCAGGTTTACATAGTCTTTACCATCCATGACAATACTGCATTTGAATTGCTTTTTGGAATTTGACCCTGGACTGTATTTTGGACCCTGATTCTGTCTGGCACTTGCCTTGACCATTTACCTGTCCGACCATGTGTCGGTCTATCCTCAATTCAGCTAGTTGCCTATCACTGCCAGACCTTCCTGTGTTGCTGCCTTAGGCATTAGCAGCCTAATATCCACACCACCAACAGCTGTGTTAAAGACCTAATGCTTTGGGGTTTTTGATCAATTGGAGTCAAATTCTACTGGTGCACAGTGCAGGAATGTTGACAGTTATCTAACATCCTGGTGGTTTATTGCCAATGTTAGAGAAGAAACTGAAGATTTATATTTTAATATTTTTATTGATAAACTGTAGAAAGTATATAAAGAAAAAAGGAAACATAGCCCAACTACATGGTGAGTTGAGGCAAACAAACAGATTCATAGAGTATATAGGCACATAAGAATACATCAACCAATGATGTTGTAAACAAGAGGACACAGCCCCAGTAGGGTAGCACATATTTCATCGGTCCGTAAACCTGGGCAGTTTCAGATAGTCATCTGACAAAATAAGGATACTAAAAAAAATTGAACAGAGGAGTCAAAGAAGAGAGTAAAGAATACAACGGAATAAAAAACAAAAGAGAAGAAAGAAAGGAGGAAGGAAAGAGAAGAGGGCCAGCCATAAGTCCATTAGATAATAGAAATATACCTAATCCATGGTTCCCATGTAACCTCAAATTTAGCAGTATTATTATTAAAGATACTCGTAAGTTTATCATCCAATTATGTTTCTGTTTGAAAACTGAAGATTTAAATAGGATGGATACCTGAACAAGACCAAAATTAAAAAACTCCCATTCATCCAATAACTACTTCAGGAAACAAAAGACGAAGGCATTGGAATGCTTCCTGGTTCCTCAACATGAGCATTTTTGAAAATCTTTGATTTGATCTCAGATACTGTTCATACAAAATAGCCTTTGAGTTTTTATGATCTAGAATCATCTGAGGACAGAAAGAATGTTAAAATGGCTACAGGAAGCATTTGGAGGCTGTGATTTCTGCAAGTGTTACGAAGTCCTGATGATTTCAGACAGAGCACATACAGACAGAGAAGGTATATAGGAATTATGTGTTAAAGTAGTTGTAAACCTCAGGCATGAAATATGAGCAAAGCATATTCCTCTATAGTGTGTACTTGTCTCAATTAAAGTCATTTCTGTCTGCTGCTTTATTCCTCTGCTATTGGCATGAGTCACTTCTGACACCACTGACATGTTTTCTTGACACCAAGAGAAAATGGTGAAAGGGAAGGATCTTCAGTAGATTGACAGCCTCCACTCCATTCCTGTGTGGTGTGTGGAGGGGGTGTGTCCTTTCCCTCCAATCAGCTGTCAGAGCTCTCCTTACTGAGCTCTGCAGTGTGTATCTTCAGCTCTCTGCCCCCTTTTTTTTTCTGAACTCTCACACAAGCTTTAAAATTCAGGACTTTGAATAGATGTAAAGAAGATAATACTGCAGATAAACAGGTACAACTTATGTAGAAGAATTTTTCATCTCTATGTATAACTTGAGGCCAGTCACTTCACTTTGTATATGTAAAGATTTACAACCACTTTAAATGTTGAGAGCAATATGTGGCAGTGCTAGTGTTAATTTATTTCACATAGAAAATCAAAAGAGGTTTAAATTTGGCTGGTACCCAAAATTTTACATTTGGTTGTATATTAAAATGTGGTAGCCTGAGCATTTATTGTATTAGCAAATGTAGTATAAGCTTGAGTCCTTCTTTTAACTTGTCCTGAAAATGATTCCAACTTAGTGCTGTAAAACATCAGGAATGTTGGTGCTTATCTCGTACACAAACAAATCCCTGACACTTTGCCTTTTGATTAACCTCGGCGCATTCCTTAATATCTAATTACACTCAAATTATACATAGGAAGTTTCAGAAGAGTTGTGTAGCAAAATGTATAATTATGTGCCATCTTGCCCTGCATCCAGAAGTTGGCGTTCAGGTCACTAGTACAATCGAGCATTTTGATTTGTCAATACAACTCCCCCAAAAAAATAAGATTGGAGAGGGGAGCCTTCCAACATCTTAAATTTCACATACAGCATCAGGTTTTCAATGAAAAGAATAAAGCACGGCCTTTTATATTAAATTAAAAAAAAAATGCCCACAGCTATTAGTTTTCCAAAATCCACAGAGACGGGTGGGGCAGGATCAAAAATCTGTATTTGATCAAAGTTATTGGGTTAGACGGTATCTTTGCAAACTTAACAAAGATGAAAGGTGCTGTTTTTATTGCATGCTAGTAACAGTGTAATTTCAAACTAATTGGTATAGAGATGCCAATCACCTGCAGGGAATGCAAATAGATACTCTTACAATTTCCTTTGAGGTACTAAAACCCAGTGTTGGGACTGGAAGAAAAACAGAATAATACAGTTAAATTGACCTTAAATGAGCTGCTTTGTGGTTTGCGTAGAGAATCCTTCACTCTATAGAACTAGCCCATACAAGTCTTGTCTACCATCTTGATCTGTTGGCTAGACTATTATGACACAGAGCAGTAGGCACTTCTTTGAGACATGGAACAACTCTGGTACACCTGTGCCAATTTGGACACTAATGAGATTTGACTTCCTTGGGAAAAAAAAAAAATCTGAAAAATAGATACAAGATAAGACACTTGTGTTCAGTGTTTTTCAAACTTTAGCCAAACATGCTTTACCATTACAGCCTTTGCAGTGCCACTGCAGCCGACACTGTTTTACCATTCTGTTAGCTGTACTGGCAGGCACTGCACAGACAGCCAGACATAAACTCACACTTCCATTAATGTATTCTGTAGGCTTAACACAAGGGCACAGCAAATACAATTGCTGTTTATGTGCCCAATACACACCAAAGCATTGCATTGGTCTGCACTGCTGAAAAATGTAAACCTGCTGCACTTTTTTTTTTTTTTTTTTTTTGCAACTCACAATTCTTTGCTCACAGTGGACTGCTACACAAAGAATTACACAGTGGGTTTAAAAAATAGCCAGCTCTAAAATGCAGCATGCAAGCACTACATTGTAGCATGTGTTAACTCCAGTGCACATATGCACAGTTTTGCATGCTGTGTGGTGTGAATGATGCAAACACTCATTCTTGCCTGAAGTTGGCCATATGCGTCCTGAATTTTGGCTAATTCCAGCTGAGTGGGTGGCCCTGTAGGCATCTGCCTCAAAACGCAATTTAAGAATCAGTACGGGTAGAAAATTATCAGCTGAACAGTAACTGCATCCTAGTAGATGCAGTCAATGTTTGGGTATTCAGGCAGCCACAGCTGTTGAGACCGTCTGTCTGAATACAATAGTCAGCAGTGGAAATTCTTCCATTCACACTGTTTTGCAATTTGTCTTTTTGATTTTCTCTTGTTCAGGCAGAGAAATCATTGCATGCAAGGTTAGGCTAAGGAAATGCACAAGGAAGACTGTCTTATTTAGATAACAGGATAAGAAAAGAAAAACCGCAATTTGTTCCCAAAAGAGAACGGTATGACTCTGCAAAACATAATGGTAAAATGAGTGCAACATTGTATGTATGAGTGCCATTTGTCTTGCAGATGCACTGTGCTGCACAGAACTGTTTCGGGAAAAAACACTAATTTCCCTGGTTTAGGCCTGCCTCACAATGAGAAAGCAGACGGTGTGCATTTGTGACTGTGCATCCACCTCTTGCATGCCTGTCTTACTCAAATGTGCAGCTGTGTCTGTGTGTGTCTGCATTAATGGACATAGGCTGTCTGCAGGCAGCTCCAGACGTATAAACAAATGCTACATTTACACACTGCAGGCCTCTGTACCGATGTGAATGAGGCTTTAAGCTGTTGGACCAAACTCTAGAAAATAACTTTTAGTTAGGCACCCCAGATATACTGTATATGCAGCTGATGGGCATTGGTTGATCTCTGTAGAGTGTAAAGTTTTCTATATAGATTTTTCTGAGCCTATGACTGGTAAGCATTTAACAGCTTTGAAATATAGAGAAGTATGAAAGGTCCACTCTAAAGCTGGGCATGGACAGTTAATTGGCAACATAAAAAAACTACCAGATTCATCCATCCACACAAGCAAGGTTAATGGAGGAATTCCCCCGCCCTCCACAGGGACATTGTATTCTGACAGCAAGACTCTGATTTCAGAACAGAATGATCAGCAGCTCCAGCCACTGATCAACAAAAGTTTTCCAGGGTGTCTGTTCAACAGAATTCAGTCGAACAGAGAGGGCCACACAGATTGAAATTTAGCTAGCCTCCGCTGAACTGGCTGATTTCGATCTGTGTATGCTCAGCTTAAAATTTAATGATAGCTTGGTAAGTATGCAATTAATTTAGTAAGCACGCGTACCTTACCCTTTTTCTTGTAGCGTGTCGTGTATTTACACATGCATATCTGTTTTAACAGGAGGAGCTTCTGTTGTAGAGAACAACACAAAGAAGATTGAGAATGATCTCATGAATGCCAAGACCGTGAAGTCAAAACTTGGTGGGTATATGGGCACTTTGGCAATATACAGCCAACCGATAGCTCTCTGGTTGATGTGTAAGCACAACCCTAGCATGCCATTAGTCAGGGCTTGTATCTTTCTCTCTGGCATCCATAAATGATAAGAGCAAATTAAAATAATAAAAGAGCTACTGTACTGCTTAACATGAACCTAACTGAACGAGTATGTCAGACCTTAATTATGGCAAACAGCTGCAGTATGAATACCTACCTCAAGTGTTAGTGGGATCTCTGTACTGCTTCTGTTCACTGGATGGATTCTGACCTTCTAAATACCGTGGTTTCAATAGAGAAACATTGTCATTTATGGACATACAAGTACACCAGATTTTAGCAGGAGGTAGTGATGCAGGTTACATCTGGAACTGCAGCTTTAGCTTCCAGTGAAACCCACTACAATAGAAAGAGGGTTGTAGAACTATGAACTATCTATTTTTTAACCTGGATGGTTTAACAGAGTGGATTTTTTTCTTTAAGTCTCTTAAACAATTGTGTAGTTTTCATGCTTTCCTTTCCTTTTTTTGTTTTTAAAAGAAAGACGCAAGAAAGCCTCTGCCTGGGAGAGAAACCTGGTCTACCCAGCTGTAATGATACTTCTCCTCATTGCAACAGTAAGGTTTTGTGCTTCCTTTTTTGCATTTAACGTTTGTTTTTTAAAGAATTCCCCCTTGACAGTTTTGTCCTGTATTGTTTCAGTCATTTTCCGTGATTCTGGTCTCCTGCAACATTCTGCGATTACTGGTGGATGAAACAGCAATGCCAAAAGGTTCAAAGGTACAGTGTAGTGTGATTTTCTACTGATGTATAGAATAGACTTGGTTTTATTGACAAGTACAGTATGAGCCCCTGCCTGCAGGTAGATTGATATGTATCCACACATTTTTAAAGCAAACCTCTAGTCATAATATACTTGGAAAACTACCACTTGTAATGCATAGCAGGTACCTCCCCCCCCCACCCATTCGGGAGGGGTAATTTGCAGAGCCCAGGACCACATAAGACTTTCTTTGCATAATAGAATGTCACCAGGTTTCATGGATTCCAGAAAAAGAAAAAAGGAAGCGCTGACCTGAAAATGCCTTCTATGAAGTGCTAGTGGCAATTTGTGTATGGATGTTATACAATAGGTACATTATGCTTTATGTGCTTTTATGATATACAGTCAGGTCCATAAATATTGGGACATCGACACAATTCTAACATTTTTGGCTCTATACACCACCACAATGGATTTGAAATGAAACGAACAAGATGTGCTTTAACTGCAGACTGTCAGCTTTACTTTGAGGGTATTTACATCCAAATCAGGTGAACGGTGTAGGAATTACAACAGTTTGCATATGTACCTCCCACTTGTTAAGGGACCAAAAGTAATGGGACGATTGGCTTCTCAGCTGTTCCATGGCCAGGTGTGTGTTCTTCCCTCATTATCCCAATTACAATGAGCAGATAAAAGGTCCAGAGTTAATTTCAAGTGTGCTATTTGCATTTGGAATCTGTTGCTGTCAACTCTCAAGATGGGATCCAAAGAGCTGTCACTATCAGTGAAGCAAGCCATCATTAGGCTGAAAAAACAAAACCAACCCATCAGAGAGATAGCAAAAACATTAGGCGTGGCCAAAACAACTGTTTGGAACATTTTTAAAAAGAAGGAACGCACCGGTGAGCTCGGCAACACCAAAAGACCCAGAAGACCACGGAAAACAACTGTGGTGGATGACCGAAGAATTCTTTCCCTGGTGAAGAAAACACCCTTCACAACAGTTGGCCAGATCAAGAACACTCTCCAGGAGGTAGGTGTATGTGTGTCAAGAGAAGACGTCACCAGAGTGAATACAGAGGATTCACCACAAGACGTAAACCATTGGCGAGCCTCAAAAACAGGAAGGCCAGATTAGAGTTTGCCAAACGACATCTAAAAAAGCCTTCACAGTTCTGGAACAACATCCTATGGACAGATGAGACCAAGATCAACTTGTACCAGAGTGATGGGAAGAGAAGAGTATGGAGAAGGAAAGGAACTGCTCATGATCCTAAGCATACCACCTCATCAGTGAAGCATGGTGGTGGTAGTGTCATGGCGTGGGCATGTATGGCTGCCAATGGAACTGCTTCTCTTGTATTTATTGATGATGTGACTGCTGACAAAAGCAGCCGGATGAATTCTGAAGTGTTTCAGGCAATATTATCTGCTCATATTCAGCCAAATGCTTCAGAACTCATTGGACACCACTTCACAGTGCAGATGAACAATGACCCAAAGCATACTGCAAAAGCAACCAAAGAGTTTTTTAAGGGAAAGAAGTGGAATGTTATGCAAAGGCCAAGTCAATCACCTGACCTGAATCCGATTGAGCATGCATTTCACTTGCTGAAGACAAAACTGAAGGGAAAATGCCCCAAGAACAAGCAGGAACTGAAGACAGTTGCACTAGAGGCCTGGCAGAGCATCACCAGGGATGAAACCCAGCATCTGGTGATGTCTATGCGTTCCAGACTTCAGGCTGTAATTGACTGCAAAGGATTTGCAACCAAGTATTAAAAAGTGAAAGTTTGATTTATGATTTATTATTCTGTCCCATTACTTTTGGTCCCTTAACAAGTGGGAGGCACATATTCAAACTGTTGTAATTCCTACACCGTTCACCTGATTTGAATGTAAATACCCTCAAATTAAAGCTGACAGTCTGCAGTTAAAGCACATCTTGTTTGTTTCATTTCAAATCTATTGTGGTGGTGTATAGAGCCAAAAATGTTAGAATTGTGTCAATGTCCCAATATTTATGGACCTGACTGTAAATGTGCTTACACATGCAGTCTGAGATGGCTATGGTAACTACACGCTGTATTCACAGTCATTGTATTTCTGTATATTTATGTTTTGGTCCTGATGATATTTGATTTTTTTTTTTTCCTTTGGCTGTCTGGAAGGAGATTTCTCTTCACTGTCTGTTCTAGTCACATAGCAGGAAATGATAGGAAATTTCTTTAAAAACCTTTTGGCTACACTCTATGATGTGTAGAAACCCACCAGACTACATTCATGGACCTGCACATCTATCAATGTGCCTTTTTTAGATGTGTTTGAATTTTTAAGTGGGAAAACAACCGGTTTAACTAAATGCTTAGATAATGGATGGAATTAAGTTTTGTTTGTAAAACAATCCTTTTTTAGCTGAATAAAAACAAAGCCTGACTGGTTTTGCATTTTCAAAGCCTGCACAGGTGTAACGAGCAGTTTAATGAAACAAGCTGTTGTCTGCCTTTACATTTTTTGGCATGAGTGGTACATTCCCCTTTAGAACCTGTCCTAGATTTTTTTGATGATGATACCTGTACAATGGCTGTGGTAGATGTCTGTGAGCCAGAGAACCTGGATGGATGCCAGTGCTCTGATCTCATCGTGTGTAGGAATTGATTTATGCTAAACAAGAATCATTAAGCAATTCTTACAGCATAATAATGTGTCTGGCCTGACTGGATGTACTGTTTTCAGTTTTTTTTTTATTTTTTTTTTATTTAAGCATGTCCTAACTTTTGTGCTATGTAAATATTAACCCTTTCAGAAGCTTTTAAAATGACATAGTCCTATAAAAATGAAATTGCAAGTCCTTTGAGAAAGATGAACACCAGAAACAAAATAAAAACTACAGTTCCTTGGCTTGCGCTTTCTTAAACAAGAGTAGCTCCAAGTTTAAGGACCAGTGAAAAATATACTTTGCATACAGTCCTTAAAGTAGTTCTAAAGTCCAAACTTCTTCTTTTTTTTTTTTTTTTTTTTTTACTTTAATGCATTTTCTGCGTTAACCTTCCTGGCGGTCTAACTAATCAATATTTTTGAATGTCAAAGCGGTACATTGTTTTGCATGGAAATTTGTTGTTTTATATTGTAGGTCTGTATTTCTTAGGAATAACTCACTGAAATCTGTCCAAACTAGAGTCTAGTAAACATCCCGGGTATGATAAAGTTTGAAACGCGAAATCATAAATTATAATAAATAATTATAAAAAATAATACATTTAATACGATAATGTAATCAAACCAAAAACACTGAAATTTGAAATAGAGCGCCAAGTTCGCACATCACTGAGCTCAGTCACAGAATAGTTTTCAGTGTCTGATGATGAATTTCCCCACAAATCATTATCGCTCAATTCTGCAAGTGATTCTAATTCACTATTGCTGTTTTCTAGCTAGTCTAAAACCACTTTTGACCTAAAGGGATGCTTTTTGGATGCCATGGACATTCTCAAGTTTCCAGGCAGAAAGAACGGTAAAAGTGCATGCAGGGCACAGGACAAAGCACTAGGGACAAAATTTAGGTGAAAGGGTTTGATACAGTAATGTAATGTTGACAGGTTACAATTTATTGTGTGTCACATTTTTACTTTTTTGGATCTCCCACCGGTTCCGCCCCCCTGCGTACCAACGCTCGCAGGGAACGGAACCCGGAAGATGGATGCCGGCATTGGCAGGAGGACACAGTGGGAGGGGATCGCAGGACAAGGTAAGGATCAGGGTATCACAGGAGAAGCACTATAGAGTAATCCTGAGTGTAGCTTGACTTTACCGCTTTTTGTACTGTAAATTAACCCCGAGTCACTCTCGGGATTACTGTTAGGAAGGTTAAGGTAAAAAAAAAACTCCCCACTGCTTGTCCACCCTCCCTCTTCGGCCTTCTTAAAGAATATAACCCAATTCCAAAAATGTTGGGGCCTTGTGTAAAATCTACATAAAATCAGAATACAATGATTTGCTAATCTCATAATCCCACATGTTGTTCAGAATATAAATTAGAAAACATTTAAAATGTTTAAATCCAGAAAATGTACCATTTTAGGTAAAAAAAACAAGGTAATTTTGAAATTGATGGCAGCAATACGTCTCAAAGTTGGGACGGCAATGAAAAGCTGACAAAGCAAGTGGTACTAACAAGGAAGAGCTGGAAGAACATTTTGCAACTAATTAGGTTAGTTCAAATATTTCCATTCATTTCCTTCCTGTAGCCAAACAGAAAGTGACAGGAAATCCATGCAAATAAAGGGAATTCCTTGAGACCCCCAGATCACCAGAACTAGTGTCCCCAGTGGAGGATTTCCCCTCTATTACTTTTCTGGGGACAACCCAGATTTTGGGGTTTTCATTTATTTTCACTTTCAATGATAATGGTAAACAGGAAAAGTAGAGAGGATGAATTTCCCTAATGGGGGGCACAGACAGCAATAAAGACTGACAGGTGTTCTAATCTGTCTCCACTCTATTCAAAACAAACAAGTTTTTTCTTTAGTTGTACTTTAATTGGCAACAGGTCAGTAATGTTATTGGATATAAAAAGAGCATTTTAGAGAGTCAGAGTGTCTCAGAAGTTAAGATGGGCAATCTGTGAAAAGCTGCATCTAAAAATTGTTAAACAATTTAACAGTAACGTTCCTCAACATAAAAATGGACTTTGGACTTAAAAGCAAACAAAATTTTGACGTAATTGTGAATGACCGTTTGTCAAGATATCAAAGATACTGATGAATTTCCTTACAAATGTTTGAAATTCTACTAGTGTATGGTCAGTTGAGTTCTTGTGAAATCCACATTTTAGCTTTTATTTTACTGGATTAAACACTGTAATTATCTAGCATTTAGCTTTAAGTTTTGTGATTTAGGCAATCCCAGCCTTTTTGTGAGTACCCAATATTATGTTATCACATGGTCACAAATGAATGTACTCAAATTTACATCTGGCTTTAGCAATATTACATCATATGATCACCCTCTGTCCTCTTGTCACCTTTTAAGTATTTAATGTTAACGCAGTTGATAGAAGAACACAAAACAAACAGGTAATAAGTAACTATGTACAGTATAAAAAGTATTTATTTTTATACACTTTAAAAATATTTTTAATTTAAGGGGATATGAAATATACATATAATATTTTGTATTCTTATTTTTTGCCAGCAGGAGGGAGCGCTGGGTTCCTTTTCAATTTTGTTTTTCTGTTTCTCCTAAAAAGTCCATTGTTCACAGATGATTACATGCAAACAAGGTGGAATTCCACTTTTACATGGATTAATGGTGTAGAAACACAACATACGCTGATATAAGGGTTGACAAATGGATCATTTCATTTTAATATTAATTTTCAAATCAGTGTTTTAGTTTTTAAAACATCATTATAACTGTTGTATTTGTTCCTTTAGGGTCCGGGCATTGGAAATGCATCACTGTTCACTTTTGGATTTGCTGGAGCTGTGTTAGAAATTATTTTAATATTGTATCCTTTACATGATGACACGAAGTAGGAAAATTAAAAATGTGTAAAGCCAAATATTTTCATTGCCATGCAAGTTGAGAAAAAAAATTACATTCATACATTACATTACATTAAGTTCAGCAAAGTTTATAGTTTGCTCCTGGGCCACTTTCTTTAACCACTTGCACTCCTGAGTATTTACCCCCTTCCTGACCAGGCCTCTTTGCTATACAGCGCTGCACTATTTCAACCGGTAATTGTGCGGTCATGCAATGCTGTACACAAACAAAATATATGTCCTTTTTTTCACACAAATGGCTTTCTTTTGGTGGTATTTGATCACCTGTGCACTTTTTATTTTGCACAATATAAACATGCTTTTTCACGCTTTTATTCTTTTTTTTTTTTTTTTTTTTTTTTTTAATTATTTTTACACTGTCCCTTTCATTTTTTATTTTCTTTTGATCACTTTTAATGCTATCACAGAGAATGCAAATATCCCCTATAACTTCAATGGGCATTGTCATATATTCTTTTTTTTTTTTTTTTTTTTTTTTTTTAGAAATTTGGGGTCTATCAGACTCTAGATATCTCCTCTGCCCTTACAATATCTAATCTCACCAAGATAGGTGTGATCAGATGCTTTCCCAATTTACAAATGGCGCTGTTTATATCCTGAGAAACTGAAGTGATGAACTGCTCGTAGCTTCTGATTTCTTAGACTATAGAGATTATTGGCAACATTCCGGTCTCCAATCAGCTCTATGGTCATCTGGCAGAAGCACCGGCTGCATTCTCAGGTTCCCCCCGATGGCACGGAACTGCCCGAGAAGGCTGTGGAAGGCAGCGGGGTGGGGGGTGGTATCTTCCCCCGATCCTTGTAAAAGCAATCCTGCAGCTAATTGGCCACTAGGATTGCTTTTACATGAAAGCCGACCACCGGCTGAAAAAAGATACCAGGATGATCCTGGTATAACCACTCAAAGTCCAAAGATATACCAACACGTTGCGGGTCCTTGTTGGGTGTATATGCTATGTTCCTCCTTTTTTTTTTTTTTTTTTTTAATGCAGCCTTTGGGCTGAATGGAAAAAAAGAGGAGACATCTCTGCCAGAAATTGTGTGGCATGCCCACCATTAGAATATACCTCCCTGCATCCACCCACTTCTAACGGTGGGCACACATGAAATGTGCCAAAATATGTTATAACATATGCCAAAGTATAGGGGCCATCCATCCACTGGCCACCCCAGGCCCCCATGCTTTGGCTATATGCTCTTTTTTTTGTTTTTAACTGCGGATGAAAAATCTCATCCAAAAGCACTGCCCACACTGACTTGTATATTCTGAGAGCAAGTTCCTGTTGCTGTCAGAATAAACAGGTCTGTGCTGCAGCTGAATGACATTCCTGCAAAGAAAACAACAATGGTTAACAGTAGAACAGTAACAACAACAAAAAAAAAACTTTTTGGTTTTTAAAATGTTTTATTTTTTTCGGACTTGAACTTTTTATTTTTTTTGTCTTTCTTTACATTTTTTTTTTTCTTTTTTAAGATCGTAGGGTCTCTCAAAATGCAATAGCCAGTTTCCTGACTACCTAACATCTTTTGAGACCCTGTGTAAATATATGCCCTGAACTGTGCAATTCTGTACCCTATACGAATACTCCACTAGGGTATGGTAGCGACGGAAGCGGTCCTTGAGGCAAAGACCAGGTTGGCCAGGACAGGAGGGACAAAAAAAAGTGGGTGTCGTGTCTTATTCAGTGTCTGCTACAGACATGACATCTTCTTTGGGGTGACTTTTGTGTTTAGGTACCAGAGAGGACATCTGGAAAATGCCTCTCATGCAGCCGGCTAACTGCATATGGATTTGAGGATTGGGCCACAGCACCTTCTGGATACAAAAGGGCCGTGATGATCTCTTCCTGGAATTTTAGGAAGGAACCACTTCTTCCAGTTGCTTTGTAAATTACAAAAGCATTATATAGAGCCAATTGAAATAGACACCTTTTTGTACCAGTATCTAGCTTTCCGGGAAACTAGGTACGGATTCATCATTTGGTCATTGAAGTCCTCCCTCCCCATGTTAAGGTTATAGTCATGGACACAGAGGGGTTTCTCAACAACGCCAAATACCGTGTTAATTTGGACCGTCACGTCTGCGTGAATGGAAGACAGGACGAAAACATCCCGTTTGTTCTTCCACTTCACTGTGAGCAATTCATCATTCCTTAATCAGGCCTTCTCCCCCTTTCTAAGTCGGGTATTTACAAGCCGTTGGGGGAAGCTCTGGTGATTAGGTCACACAGTGTTACATGAGCCAATTCCAAGATTGTACAAATGTCTAAATAGTGGCATGCTTGTATGCAAATTGTCCATGTATAAGTGGTACCCCTTACGGAACAAAGACGACACCAAGTCCCAAATTATCTTGTACTGCTCCCCATGTAGTCTGGGCAGTTGGGGGGCTCTAATTCGCTGTCTCTTCCCTCCATAAACCCTAAATTTGTATGTATAGCCTGTGGCCCTCTCACAGATCTTATACAATTTGACCCCATATCTGGCACGCTTGCTGGGGATGTACTGTTTGAATGCAAGGCGGCCAGTAAAGTGAATGAGGGACTCATCCACGCAGATGTTTTGCTGGGGCGTATACACACCTGCAAATTTCTCAGTAAGGTGGTTTGAGAGGCCAAATTATTTAGAGCCTGTCATGTTCAGGGTCACCCCGAGGATGACAGAGTGTGTTATCACTGAAATGTATGAAGCGGACTGACAACTCATGGGGCCCCCAGGCAATAGGGGATTATGAGGCCCCCGTGTCCTCGCCCACACCCAAAAAAGCCTATGAAAAAGCCAATGAAAGGTACCAGGGGCATCTCATGGGGTCCCCTACTGACCCCGGGCCCTCGGGCAGTGCTCAAATGGTCAGTCCACCCCTGGTATGAAGCGCATTATCATCTCATATCTATGTTTGGTCATGGCTGCAGAGAATACGGGCATATGATGAAATCGGGTCTGTGAACCAATAGGACTGCAACTCATTCTTTTTTGTAATGCCCTTGTTGAGGGTTAGGCCCAAAAAAGTTTTACATTCGGAAACCGTAATTGGTTTCCATGCGAATGGTCTGGCAAGGTTTGAATTTGGGTTTGTGGCGACATATTGTTGAGCATATAAATTACTTTGGCCTACAATCAAATTGTACAAATCTTCTGTGAAAAACAGTTCCATAAAATCAAGGGGAGTAGTTAAATTTGCTCTTTCCACCTGAATTCCGGGTTGGGCAGTGAATGAGGGAAATACGGGTGCTGCAGAATCTGTGGGCTGCCAATCAGGATTTGCAAGCATGTCCGGAAGGACATTAGGGGCTCTACGGGCCTGTGTGCGATTTCTTGGTGGCTGCGGGACACTACTTACTCGCCACCACACCAGCTTGTACTGCACTTGTGGAACTCGCCACGTCACCAAGTGATACTGCAGTACTGGTATAAAAAAGACCAGGATATACTAGGTCGCTGGTGCTCGCCAGTTCACCAAAAGGTAGTGCACACCTAGTACTGGCACCCTGCTGCATATGAGACTTCAGCTTCATGGGGTCGGGTACGCCTGATCTTAACAGGGACCTCTTCATCGTCTGAGCTATATGTCAGGGTGCCGTTGCTGTCTACAGGTTCGTGTTCTGAGGCTGATTGTGTCAGGGAGTCTTCCCCTTCGCTCTCACCTGACATGCTCAGAATCCTGTAGGCCTCACTAGTGTACCTTTCTTTGGACATTTTGGCCTCTAAATTTACAGGTACCTAGTGTGACTCACAAGAAAAAGAGCACCTGGCTGTTAGGGACTGCTTGAACTGCTACAAAAACATTTACCAGCAAGTGCTAACAGAGATCAGGCCTAATTCTGTGAACATTGCGGTTTTGTGTGCAATATATTACAGGTGACCGTGATCAGAAATTTATACTGACACTGCACTTCTTGTTAGGGGTGGGGGGGAGCGTTGGGACTAAACGCTAGTGCTGACAGCGAACGAGGATGATCCTGCTAACACTGCGTTTTTGGGGACACGAATACGAAGGGGGCACTGGTATAGTTTTGTTCATGATCAATATATTGATCCGTACAAACACTATACTAGTAATGATGATGATCAGTGACCTATAGCGTGAGTGCAATAATGTGCGGGCAATCTAACGCTAGCTGACCCTAGGTGGGAGGGACGCTAACTGACCCTGACACTATCTGACGCTCTCTGATTTCACTAGTGGCACTAATACAGTGATCACTGAACAATACTGTACACGGACACTGTACTAATGGCGGTGGCAGGGGCAATCAAAGGGTTAAATGTGGCAATCAAGGGGCTAAAATGTCTCTATCTAACGTGTGGGTGCAGTGTGCGGCTTTTACTCACGTGTGATGTCCTTCTTCTCTCTCTGGAACAAAATGGTTCCAGGGAGAGAAGAACCAGTTAGATCTTGTGCCTGTATTTACAAATACAGGCAGAGCTCTGCATCTTCATTCGCTGTAGGAGATCAGCAGAGTCCTGGCCAAAATCACTGTCCAAGACCTGACATACACCTCCTACAACGAATGACAGTGGAGGTCAGTGGGGGGGGTGCGTGCATGCGTGGTCTAAACCCGGAAGAGAAAAGTGACCTACGGGTACGTCACTTTGCCTGCAGCTACCGCCCGTTCGCAGTACATGGCGGGTGGGAAGTGGTTAAGATTGTGAAGAAGTTGCGACCGTCTTGGAGCTGGATTCCTATGTTATTTGTTCATTTTGAGTTGTGAGGAATCCAGCAGATGTGTAGGACATCATCATTTGGCATTGTAACGGCTGCTGAATTTGAATGGCATTGGGAATTCTCCCGACGATGTCTTATGAGCGAGGGGTACTGAGATACTGAGAGATACTAGAAGCCAGAAATTTATGTAAAACTGTTCAGTGCTCAAGCCAATGACGTAGTCCTTATCAGATCATCTTCAATGGTGGGTGGGCCTCAATCCAGAGAGCAGCACTGATGTGACGATTTCAGTGTTGTTTTCTACATTATTACAGTGTATGTGCAGGGCACTGTGGTGATGCCCTATGCCAGTGGAGGTCAACTTGAAAATTATTAAGACCCCAAGTGTGGCCCCTGACACTCCAGAGGGCCATACCGCAGCAGCATATTTTCATGTATTAAGGGGCATTCCCATTCAAAATGCACCCTATCATCCAAAAATGTTGGTCCTGCTGCATTTTATGCAGCATATCACAGTTCACACTGAAGAAAATGGAGTACAATAACCCCAGCATTGGTGTAAGTGGCAGTAATAATACCCTCCAGCACTGGTGTCAGTGATCACAATAAATAAACTCTTCATTGGTGTCAGTGGACACAATCATTGATGTCAGTGGATGCAGTAATAACCCTCCATCGCTGGTATCGGTTAGTGCAATAATAACTCCCAACATTTGTGTCAGTGGACATATTAATATCTTCCAGCATGGTGTCAGTGGAGACAGCTACAACCCTCAATATTGTTGTCAGTGGGAGCAATAATAAACCCCAGCACTGGACTCTGTACTAATAACCCTCACCCCATAAACCCCTACACTGGTAGTCATGGCAGTGAATGTTAACCCTGCATACCCTGTGCACTAGTGGTCATGGCAGTGAAAGTTAACCCCCATCCTCCACTGCATTGGTGGTGGTTATGGCCGTGAAAATTAATCTCCCCCCCCACACCACCTCTTTTGGTGGTCATGGCAATAATAGTTAATTTCTTTGAGGGTGGATGGGGGAGTGGTGATTGATTACCCCTCATTGAGTCTGGACTATTTAAGGGTAAATATTTGTGCAACCAGTCAGCTCTAAGAAAGAGGACTTGGCCCTCAAAATGCGTCAGAGTTGGTTTACCATCTGCATGTTCCTTAGGGAGCACTTCCTTTGATCAATTCAGGGATGGAGATGCGAGAAGGTCTTGTCTGAGGATGTCATATACATACCTATTATTTTAACTTGGATGATTATTTTATTGGATTGTATAAATAAAGTGGTGTCAAAGATGATGCAGGAGGCCTGTGCCTCGTTCTCTGTTTTTTTTTTTTTTTTCCTTTTACACTTGAGGTGTCATACTCTGACTGCACAGTGTACAATGTTTCTCTTGGCAGTCTCTTCCTATACAACATTCCCTTACCTCAATCTTTACAGCTATCTGATGGTTTCCTCTGTTGTCGGCTTCTATAGCCTGCGCTTTTTTGGAAGTTTCACCCCAAGGAAGGATGACACAACAATGACAAAGGTACTTACCTATGGCACCCATCATAGATAAGCTTCATGTCTTCCTAAAGCCCTATTGAAGTTACTGAAAGACTATGTTCGTTTATTGTCTGACTGCATATTTGTTGTTTATAGTCTTACCACTTACATTCCTGTTACACCAGTTCTGCAGTGACTCTAAATGTGACTGGGATATGTAGATATGACTAAGTATATCCAGTGTACTCCATAATCAGGAATGGTAACTGAACTTGTATGACACCCCCCCTCTCTTTCCCTGCAGTACAGTTGTGTGAGATGTGCATGTGATGAGGGGTGGGGCCAGTGGTGTCCCAAGGCAGGTGCGGGGTGTGTGGTCCGCACGGGGTGACACCGGACCCGCTCCACAAAAAGGTAAGTTGTAAAGCAAGCCGACAATCCCTGCAGGATGGATCCGTCCGATCCATTATGCTCAATCCGCAGATCCGATCCATTCTGCGGGGATCGTCGGAGGGGGTGTCACCAAGTATTACCGCACCGGGTGACGCCAACCCTAGGGACACCTCTGGGTGTGGCTGTTACTCAGCTATGCCAGCACAGAGCACTAATGCGGGAGTGCAAGCAAGAGGGATGATAAACAGATAAAAAGGTGTGACACTTCATTTTAGCTTTACAGTAGAACTAAAGGCAAAATATTTTTTCATTTGGATACAGTAACAATGTTATAAGCTTTTGTCATTTGCTATTTTTTTGCTTGTGTCCCATTGGGGGTATTTCCCTCCGCTTCCTGTCCCATAGCCAAAAGAGAAAGTGAGGGAATCCTAGGGTGTCACCAGAACTAGTGTCCCTATTGGAATATTTGCCCTCTCTTACTGGTCTGGTGTTAACCAAAAATTTGGGATTTTCTTTTACTTTCACTTTCGATGAAAATGATAAACCGCACAAATAGAGAGGGTGAATCTCCCTAACGGGCACAGACCGCAATAGAAACACGGCAGGTGTACTAATCCTGTTACACTATATCAGAAACTTTAAAAACTTTTTTTTTCTTCTACTTTATTTTAAAGATAATAAAATATACAGAAACAAATTAAAGTTTAAATAAAGGCAAAAACTTTTTTTTTTTTTGGACAGAGAGAAGAGGTATTTTAACCCTTGTCAGTTTTTATTGCGCGCTCTGCGCCTGTTAGGGAGATTCACCGAGATCCACCCTCGCCATTTGCCTTTTTGTACCGTTCTTGAAAGTAAAAGAAAATCACGAATTTTGAGTTATCCCCAGAAAAGTAATAGAGGGGAAATCTTCCAACGGGGACACTAGTTCTGGTGACCTGGAGGTCCCCAAGGAGTTCCTTTAATTTGCAGGGATTTCCTGTCACTTCCTGTTTGGCTATGGGACAGGAAGTGAAGAGAAATCTCCAAAATAGGACACATGGTGAAAAAAACCTGACGAGTTATAACCCTCCCTTGTTCTATCCAAAATGAAAAAAAAATAGTTTTGCTTATAGTTCTATTTTAACTATTGTAATAATAATTTATTCTTGAATTCCTTTTATATCTGCACGGGTGTCTTGGGTCCAAGGTCTAGCTGCTGCTATAGATATAGATGGTTGCCTTTTAAATACATGTTGCCAATGGCATTTTGTAATTTTTAAAAAGTGGGTGGAGCCTAAAAGGCAGCACAGTGAAGATGTATGAGAAGATAAAAAGCATATAATTATGAAAACTCATGCATTTCAAGTATGTTATAAGTAAATAACATACAAAAGTGAACCTGAGCTTTATTAATTGCCAAATAAGGCAGTAAATACCACATATGGCTCATTTGCAGGGATTACTATTTGTTGGTAATCTGCGTAAACACAAACTGGAAGATTTTCTAAATCCCCAATGAGTGGGAAAAAGGGATGTGAGCTGTGTTTAGTTTGGACACCATCCATTCACTTGTTTAGAAAAAAAAAAAAAGGCCTGCAATTACTGGGCTTGTTAACTGGCCATAGAAACACAGTGAAAGAGCGTTTTCTTTCTTCCCAAAGCTCCGTATTGCTAATGAGTAACTCTGTGCAAACTGTACTTCACTCTGCTTGTTTGAAATCTGAAGAACTTCTGCTTTTTCGAGGAATACAGTTATTCAAATTTAAATAATTAAAATAAGACTGAAGGGGGACCTTTTCAATTGCTTCTTACAAGTTAAAGCTAATTTGACTTAGCACAACCTGACACCAGCCTGAGAAGAATGAAACTGTTAAGTAACGCTTTGACACAAATGTATACATTTATTTTTGTTGGATATTCCCACAAGCTGGCTGGGGAGGTCAGTAACTAAGGAGCAAGCATTGTCTCTTTTAATTGCCCATATGACGCTTTTTGCTCTTGTGTCTGGAAACGTCTTAAACAAGTGTTTTCTGGCTCAGCTGAAAGCCCGGGAGCAAAATTCATGAGAAGAAATCTAGTCTGAAACCCTAACTGAATGGTTTATAAGAGCAGAAAATATTAATTTGTAGTGTCCCATAAAATGATTGATATGGTCTTGTTATGAGGATAGTGTTTTGAAAATTGTATCACTTTATACATGGCACATGGCACTATTTGAGTAAATTGATTGCATTTGCATTTTAGATTTGTCACCATAAAAGTTATGTCAATTGTATCGAGGGAGCTCCATAACTCCCTTTTTAAAGATAAAGGGTTTAGAGATTTTCAATACAGAGAAAAAAATTGCAGGGCAATGTAACGCAAGCTTGTATTCTCTGTACTCCAGATCCATTTACATTAAAATGTCTATCCTCTGCAAAATTGTTAACACTGTTACAATTACAGAGTAAAGGGAGCTGCAAGCCGGTTGTAACCAGTTTTCTAGAGGCTCAGAAAAAGCAACTGTGATGTATATCTTAATCCTGAAATCAGACTGCATATACTGCACAGTGAGGACACCCCTCCTTTCTGCTTGAAAAGAATGTAGGCAGACAGTCACAAGGATTGCTTCTTCGAATTTAGGCAGTGCTGGGCTTTCTTCCTAGAAAGCCAAGCATGCATTGAAAACAGAGTATCATAGATAAATACCATCACTTACTGGAACCATTCCTGCTATAGTTCGTGAAATTGTGTAACACAATAACAAAAGACATAGGGGGATTGAGAAAACATTTCAGTCTGTGAAGAGTGGTCAGGAAGCAACAGTGAGGTCCTCTAGAATTATATGATGCCTGCTCATTCTGTGTGGTGGTTTTCAGCAAAATATAGTAGGCTTCAATAGTAAGGCTTCAGTATACTTCCTATTCATCCTATTCCCTATATTTTAAATGTATTACTGGACAAGTACATTTGTTTTGTGTGTTTAACCTGTCACAAGAAGTTAAAAGGATATTAAACACCCTGTTTAATTTATATTATCCCTTCTCTTTTTGTGAATAGATGATGGCACTGTATGTATTTTAATGAAAAAAAAAACAAAACTTTTTTTTAATCGATGTATCAGCTGTCACGTGTCCCAGCCTGTCTGCAGGGAAACATCAGGGGGAGGAGCTTCAAGTCAAGGAGCTTCAACTGGCCACATGTTAAAAAAATAAACAAATGTGGCAAAAAAAAGGAAAAGTGGCAACGGCTTGTCTACACTATCTCAGGCTGCAATGGGGACACAGACAAATAGGGGACGGCCAGAGAACAGCAGGATGAACCAAGTTGTGTGCAACGTACAGAAAACAAATCCCATAGTGACTGAGTATGAACAGCATGTACTGAGAGTTTTTAATGACACTTTACAGTATTCTAATATCACAGTGCATCTTTAATACACATGGAACATAAAGCAAGCAAGTCAACTAATCTAGAAATTCCATATTCTGCCCGATCTCTGCAGTATGTTCATCAGATTGCCCTGTAGAACTCTTTGACATATGTTGGACTTCAGGAGAACTGGAGGAAGAAGGGGATATTTGGTGAACAACGATTTATATCCAAACCACCTTTTACCCTTTTTTTTTTCTTTTTGCTATAATTTCTATTAACACAAATGATGAAAATGCACTCCACCACACAGGAGTGATATGTTTCACTAAATTAAAGTCATACTAAAAAAAAAAACTTATTCAAGTATGTACTCTTAACTCCAAAATGTACCTTCTGTTTCTCTCAGCCTCCTCCATGATCCAAGTTCCTTTTTATTTGCTTCTGTAATACAATTTCCTGTTTAAGGGTGGCTACATTGATTTACCTTGTTGCCAATGTATATAGGGATATTGATAACCTCTCTTGCTCACTTCCGAGATGGACTAAGGGAACCCATTGGCTATGGTGGGATGTGTAATCTGCATAGAGCAGCGCATGTGTCCACAACTAACATTTGAGTTCTAAACAAACAAAAATGGGTGGAAATGGAGAGGTTCAGGAGCTCACGGAGAATGTTATAAGAAGACAAAACACATTAAGAAAAATAGTTCACAGGGCCATTAAGTAGTGGGCGTGTATGAATTATTTTTGGAGAATAAGGATATCGTTTAATGTCACTTTACAGTGGATTCAGAGCCAAGAGCAAATGATTTGTAGACATAAGACACCTTTGTCAAAGTGACATAAATGAGTTCTTGTATGTTGCCACCATATATAGAGGAATGTTTGTTGGATGGTATGGTACATGTTTCTTTTTTACAGGCAATAAGTATACATATTGCTTTGATCCTTAAATAAATATATATATATATACATACACAAAGCAATAATTATGACAATAATTAAAATTCTTCTGCTTCTTGTTACAGATCATTGGGAACTGTGTCTCTATTCTGGTGCTCAGCTCGGCCTTACCAGTTATGTCAAGAACATTAGGTATGGTTTTTACATTGTTTCTAAATTGCTCCCTGTGAACAGGGTGTCTTAAAATATTAAAAATAAAAAAACAGTGCTTGGGCAAAGGGTTTAGCAAGACTGGGTGTCTGAATCAGGACAGGAAGTGTGGTAATTACAAATTAGAACCAAGTATACTTTTAACTTTTTCTCCTTGCCAGGACGGTGTGGCTATTTTGCAGGCCTGTGTCTGTCCACCAGGAAAATTATGTCTGTCCCCACCCTTTCTACTACCTCATTTCGATAGCTAGGACAGATTAAACACAGTAAAGCACTGAAAACATAAGTTGTGTCGTAACTATAAAAATTTGTACTTTACCAAGTTTCTTGATTTTTTTCATGAAGATACCATAAACGTGCAATGTAGTATTTCATATTTGCGTCTAAGGCCTTGTTCACATGGGCGACACAAGGATGCATGCAACACCTGTGCATCTCTGTGCTGGCAAAACACAGCCCTGCACAGGGCACGCAAACAGTCACCAATGTTCACGAGACCTAATTCATATTCAGTTAGGTCTTATCAGAGTTTAAAGTGTATCTAAAACAAAGAATAAAAATGTAATATATTACAGCCAATCAGTCCTTAGATGTGGTGGTTGCATTATTATTATTATACAGGACTTATATAGCGCCAACAGTTTGCTCAGCACTTTACAATATAACAGGAGACAATACAGCAACAATACAGTTCAATACAAGAGGGATAGGAGGGCCCTGCTCCTTGGAGCTTACAATCTAGGAGATTAGTTTCCCTTATTTGGATTTTTCTTTCTTATTTTTCTCATGGTGATATTACCAACAACACCGTTTCTGTCCTTGAGTGATAATGCTCACTAAGGCTGGCCATACATTTATACAATTTTCCTTTAGATTTACCACAACCATATAATACAAGGTCAAACCTAAATACGTTCAATTCCTATGTAATCAGGCAGGACCTGGCACTATGTAGTTGAAGGTAGATCTAAAAGAAATTGAACAAGAAAATTATATAATGTATATCCAGCTTTACTGTGCTGTGTATGTAGAGAAGCAGTGTTGTCATCCTAGATTGCTCTGCTGATCTAGACTACAAACATATCCCCCTCTGTCCTCTGTGTAACATGGGGGGGGGGGGTGTTATGTAACTCACAAAAGAGAAACTGGGAAAGCTGATAGCATTGTTTGAGATTTCAGTTCATTGCAATGGAAGTTACAAGGACACTGTATTTCAGGTGGGATCAACTGTTATTTTTTGTGCATGCAAAACATGTACTTAGCCTGAAAAATAAACTAATGCAGTCACCATAATTAAGAACTGGTAAGCTGAAATATACAGTGGGTGTAGAAAAGAATCACCCCCTTTAAAATAATTACATTTTGTTGCTTTGCAGCCTGAAATGAAGACACAGTTTTTGTTTTATCTAGCTGTATTTACTCAGTGAAACTTATAACATCCACGTGAAAGACAGAACACCAACTTGTCAGAATTTTTTTTTTTTTTTTTAATTCAAAAACAGAATCATTGAGTTGGAAAAAGGATCAACCCCACCCCTGTCCTTCAAAAAATGACTTGTAAGCTCAGTCAGGTGTCAAAGCCATTTGACTTTCAGCTGTGGTCATTTTGATTAGCTCAGCATGAAAAGAGCTTTCCTGGAGCATTTCAGTCCCTGATAGTGCAGCTGAAGCAAACAATCAACTATGGATGGCAAGGCACTGTCAAAAGATCTCCAGGATAAAAAAAAATTTCAAAGGGTTTATCAATGCCTAGAAGCACAGTGAAGTCTCTTATTAGGAAGTGGAAGATATTTGGTACAACACAGATCCTCCCTAGATCAGGACATCGCTCCAAACTGGATAAAAGAGCCAGGAGGAGCCAGGAGGAAACTGGTCAGAGAGGCTACCAAGAGGCCTAAAGCAACTCTGAAGCAGTTGCAGGAATTTATGACAGAGTGGTCATTGTGTGCATGTGATAACAATATCACAAATCCTCCACAAATGTGGCTTGTATGGGAGGGTTGCAAGAAAAAGCCACTCTTCAAGAAAGGTCACATGCAGTCATGGCTGAGCTTTGCCAAAACGCCCCTCGAAGATTCTGAGGTCACATGGAAAAGATGAGATTAAAATGTAATTATTTGGCTTCCACACTAAACGATGTCTGGCGGAAACCTACTACAACTCGCCTCCAAATAACACCATTCCTACAGTAAAGCATGGAGGTGGTAATATCCTGTTATTGGGGGGGTTCTGCTGCAGGGACTGAGGCACTTGCCAGGAAAGAGGGAAAAATAGATGGGCAAAATATCATTCTTGAGGAAAATTTGCTGCCCTTTGCCAGAAAGTTGTCAATGAGGAGAAGGTTTACCTTCCAACATGACAATGACCCAAAGCACACAGCGAAAATGACCACACAGTGGTTGAAGGGGAAAGAGGTGAATGTCCTTGCATGGCCTAGTCCGGGTGTCGGCAACCCGCGGCTCCGGAGCCGCATGCGGCTCTTTTTCACCTTTCCTGCGGCTCCGGAGCACACTGCCCACCAGGTGACAGGCAGTAGGGTCGGCAAGCCGCGGCTCTTTTAATGTAGATCTTCTGTGTGCCGGGCGCCCGCTGGTAAACATTGGCTGTCAGGATGTAGGCGGGGCAGCCCGGATGTAGGCGGGGCAGCGTGACGAACACCTCTCCTCTCACAGTCCGCCCTGAAGACCAGAACGGCGCGGGAACCCAGCGAGAGGAACGCGCGGAGCAAAGGTAAGTGAATTCACACAATATGGGGAATGAATTACTATGGGGAATGAATTACTATAGGGGGGATGAATTACTATAGGGGGGATGAATTACTATAGGGGGGATGAATTACTATAGGGGGGATGAATTACTACGGGGGATGAATTACTACAGGGGGGATGAATTACTACAGGGGGGATGAATTACTACAGGGGAGATGAATTACTACAGGGGAGATGAATTACTATATGAGGGATGAATTACTATATGGGATGAATTACTATGGGGGATGAATTACTATAGGGGGGATGAATTACTATAGGGGGGATGAATTACTATATGGGGGATGAATTACTATATGGGGGATGAATTACTATGGGGGATGAATTACTATATGGGGGATGAATTACTATGGGGGATGAATTACTATATGGGGGATGTATTTTCAGTTTTAAAAATGTTTCTCTCAAAATAAATTTCAATCGTGGTTTTGGCGAGATTTGGCTCAGTCGAAAAAAAAGGTTGCCCACCACTGACCTAAGGCTATGATTGTGATTATGACTATACACTGTGGCCCTGATTAACCCTTTGCTTACTGGGCCCTTAAACCCCCTTCATGACCAGAGCGTTTTTTGCAATATATGCAGTGTCGGATTTGTTTTAAATGTTGCAATGGTTTTGCGGCTCCCAGTCTTTTTTTCCCTCTCGGAAATGGGTCCAAGTGGCTCTTTATGTCTTAAAGGTTGCAGACCCCTGGCCTAGTCAGAGCCAAGACATAAACCTCATTGAAAATCTGTGAAATGACTTGAAGACTGCAGTCCAAAGACGGTCACCATCAAATTTAACTGAACTTGAGCAGTTTTGCAAAAAAGAGCAAATATTAAGTTTAGATGCAAAGTTAGTAGAGACATATCCCAACAGACTAAAGGAGGGAATTAAAGCAAAAGGTGGTGCAACAAAATACTGGCACATGGTGGTGATCCTTTATCCAACTCAGTGATTTTGTTTTTGAATGTTTTTTTCTGACATGTTGGTGTTATGTCTTTCACTTGGATGTTATAAGTTGCACTGAGTAAATACAGCTGGATAAAACAAATCTGTGTCTGTCTTCATTTGAGGCTGCAAAGGAACAAAATGTGATTATTTTAAGGGGGGAGGGTGTTTCTTTTCATTACCCACTGTTAAGTTTCTTATTTTGAGGTTAGTCACACTTTAATTCATGGCAGCTATTGGAGATATGTATTTATATTTTCTGGTAAAATTTTCCAAAGATTTATGGCATCCAGAGGAATATTTCTACAAGGTCCATGTTGTTTATTCAGGTTCCGTTTCCTCCCTCACTATAGTCTCCTTAACATATTGGATTAACTCGGTTGTTTCTGCCCAGGAAAAAAAAAAGTATAAACGTGTATGTAAACAGTTATTAAAAAAATACTGTGGGAACTAACAAATAGCTTTTGTGTCACTTAAGCCCCGTTCGCCGTTTCCATGTTTCCAAAGCTGATTTTGTGCTCTCTATAATAAGAGATTGTTGGTAACAGTTGGTAGTAATGTACACTGGTTATTGAGAGGAAGGGCGCTTGCTGGGTACAATTGTTGTTACAAAGAAAACAAATTAATGGCGAAGCCCACCTCCCCCGCCCCGAATCTTACAAATGACATTCCTGAATAGTTTGCCATAGAGATAAATAAAAGAATAAGATAGAAGGTAAAAGAAGGATGGTACAATTAGAGCAGCGCTAACAAATGCACAGACACAGCTGTCCAAACAGGATTAATAGACTGCATTAGGGTACAGTGAGTCATGTGGTGCTTTGCAAAATATCAACATGCATTGCATTACATGTTATGCCTAGTGCTTTTCAATAGATGAAAGGAAATAAATACGTTAAACAGATTCATGGTCTTCTCACAGCATTAAAAAAATAAACTTTTTTTTTTCCTTTTTATTCCTCCCCAAAATCAAAGGGGTAACTGGACAGACCATGATGGGAAAGACAAACTGGAATAATAAAACAAGCAATCTAGTAATTCACATCTCATATTTTTTTTTTTTTTTTTCAAGTTAGCAGTAATAATGACACTTCAGCTTCTTGAGTACTTGACGTTTATGCTGTTCAAAAAGCCTTGTGCAGCTTCAGCCTTCCCTAGTGCCTGGCAGTAGTTTAATATATTATAGGGAGACCCCTTCCCCATTTTAGACTGTTGATAAGGTTTTGTATGGAGGAGTAAACCACTCAGAGCAGAAACCTTTGGGCTTACCTCTTCTTGTGAATATAGTAGTTTTCTTGGTGCCAAAATGAACCCATGATTTCAATGTTTTGGTCATTGCGTGCAGATAAGGACTTCTAACTTTTATGGTCTATATACTTATTCTGCATCGGTAATTCAGATTCTATTGAAATTGGGGGGGGGGGGGGGGCAGATTAATAGCCAGTCAAATAGCATTTTTACAGGAATGTCTGCAGAGTAGGCCCCTTTGTTTTTATGGTTCACTTTAAAATGGTTGTAATCCCATGTCTCATTTTGACGGTTAACTATAGGTAAAGACTAAAAATTAGTATGTAAAAGTTGGATGCTTAATTTTCCTAATGCTCATTCATCAAAGTGTATCTAAACCCCAAAACAAAAAATGAATATATTACAGCTTGCCAACTTGCGGTGGCTGCATTTGTTTCCTTTTCTGGGCTTTTTCACCTTTTATATTCACCTGGAGATCTGACCAGCAACACACTTTCTGTCCTAGGGTCCAACAGAGACACCTTTTGACAGCAACAATGTATTTTTCTGGGGGGAGGGTAGTGTTAGATACACTATCAAATTTAGATATACTTGACTAACAAAAGCCAAACTCCAGCTAACACTGTTAGAGCGGTTACAGCAACAGTTTTTCCATTTTGGAATAAAGGTTTTACATAAATGATTAAAAACTGATCATTACAAGCACCTCTGTGAGTGTTAAATGGTTTGTCTCCAACCTTCTAACTGCCACTTCGCTACACAAGGTGGTCTCTCAAAGGAAGTTGAAAAATGAGACTTACACACAGGATTGCTAGGTGAAAATACATTAAAAAAAAAGCCTAAAAAAAGAAAGAATGCAACCACTACATCTCAGGACTGGTAAGTTGCATTATACTAATTTTTGCTTTGGGGTTTACAAACACTTACTATTGGAGCCTGGTTACTGTTGTGGTGCCAGTGATCATGCTAGACTTTATTTATGTACATTGTTAATAGGTGCATGGATGTATAAAATGTTTGGGTCTACTTTTCTAGCTTCACATACTGCTGAATCCTGATTTGTAGTGAGTGAATTGCTAAAGTAAATGGACCTGGCCATCAATTCTCAATAGCAGGAGCAAGTGGAGAAACTGCACTCCACTGATTTTACTTTGAGATCTGCAAATGTTAAGTACACTCACCGGTCACTTGCTAATTGCTAATCAGCCAATTAAATGGCAGTAACTCTGCGCATTTAGGTATCTAGCCGTGGTGTACTTCAAACCGAGCATCAGAATGGGGAAGAAAGGGGATTTAAGTGACTTTGAAGGTGGCATGGCTGTTGATGCCAGAAAGGCTGGTCTGAGTATTTCAA
Source organism: Staurois parvus (assembly GCF_062004578.1). NCBI lineage: Eukaryota > Metazoa > Chordata > Amphibia > Anura > Ranidae > Staurois > Staurois parvus. The sequence goes on along the minus strand of NW_028317801.1, from coordinate 5,396,768 downwards.
TAACTGCTGATCTACTGGGATTTTCACACACAATCATCTCTAGAGTTTACAGAGAATGGTCCGAAAAAGAGAAAATATCCAGTGAGTGGCAGTTGTGTGGATGAAAATGCCTCATTGATGTCAGAGGAGAATGGGCAGACTGGTTGGAGATGATAGAAAGGCAACAGTAACTCATGTCAATATGGACCCAAATCTCTCAGGAATGTTTCCAACACCTTGTTGAATCTATGCCACAAAGAAAGCAAGGGGTCCAACCTGGTACTAGCAAGGGTGTACCTAATAAAGTGGCTCGTGAGTGTGTAGTCCTTGTAATGAGCTAAAAACATTTCACATTTAGACACAGACCTTTTTCAGACATTATTCCAAGCAAGAAACTCCATTCGGACATCAATATCCCGCCTTGCGTTTGAGTACAAACATAAGCAGTCTTTGTCCAGAGTACTTTTTGTTTGACGTAGAGCTCTAATTAAAGTGTGTTTGGGTTTGGTCAGATGGGAGGAATAAAGCTTGACCCTACAGTGATTGAAATTCAGCTGGTTCAGTAGGGACCTGCTGAATTTTGATTTAGTGTGTGGCTATCCCCCCTCAACAGGTGTCAGTCATTTAATCAGCTTCAGCAGCTTCTGGTTCCTCTGTCAGAATACAATGTCCTGGCGGGAAGGATGGGGGGTGTTTTAATGGTCTATGGCCAGTTTAGAATCTCTGCCAGCTTTGTAATGTTGTCTGTGACCCCATTGTAGATTTATCCTTACTTCCTTGTGTCCAACAAAGGAACTAAAGACAAACCTACCCAGCCAGGCACTCAGAATGGGGATCTACGCGTTGCCATTCTATAAGAAACAAAAAAGGATTACTTGAAATTACAGTTCAAGTATATATACAGTAAATGTCTGAATTCTCAACGTGTTCTATTTTTGGAGACAGCCCTGAGTTAGTTTTAGGTTTTGAAATTGATTTTGAGTTGTTTTGAGTATGATTGTAACCCTTTGCCTGCTATTTACTTGATATGCTCCTGACTCATGCCATAAAGAATGTGGCCACTTACAATGCATTCTACTTCATTCTGTCTTCCAGGAATCACAAGATTTGATCTCTTAGGTGATTTTGGACGATTCAACTGGCTGGGAAACTTCTATATTGTTGTTACATATAATCTGATATTCGCAGTTGTGACAACTCTGTGTTTAGTAAGAAAGTTCACCTCAGCTGTTCGGGAGGAGCTGTTAAAAGCAATAGGTACCTATATATAATGGCTATATGCTGCATAGGAAGCATTACTTGTTTTGCTGATTTTTTTTTTTTTTTCTGAAGATGAATTTTTTTGAAATTCTATTCAACAGTGTAAAAAAATAAAACAAATTATTTCACAGAGCAAGCGAGCGCTTCAGATAAAATGCTAAATAGAATTCGAACTCAGAAATAGCAGCTGGACACCAAAAAAGTACCATAAAACTTCCAAAATAATCAAAATAAATAGATTTATTTTGAAAACAAATTATTGGTTCCAAATATTACAATATTAATCCGTAGCTGGCAAATTGTTTTCTGTTGATCTGAAGTGTGGCCAGCCATAAATCTGGAACAATTAAGGTGGCCCTTACACCTGTAGAATTTTGTTTAGTCGAGAAAGGATCAAACTTGTTTCTCCGAGCATTCAATGGTGCTTTCATAGACACAATTTCAAATGATTTTCCAAGTATGTTCAAGTACCATGTCAATGTCTCAATTTTCAATTGACAATTTCGATGTGCATGGCAGTGAAGTAATGTTGCACGTGACCTTTAGACAACCTTTAGAACCATTTATTTGTGCAAAAATTGGTTTTCTTTGTGGGCAGCCACAATGCTTCTATAGTGATTTGCAGGAATGAACAAGCTTTTGTGCTAAAGACTGTTCTACTTCCGGATTAACTTTAAACTTTTAGTAAAGTTTTTTTTTTCACTTGTACCTACAGGTAAGCCTTTAATAAGGCTGTAAATATCTCCTAAATGTGCACCGTTTAGGAGATATTTACTTGTAAAGGAGCACTCGTGCATGCGCTCTGAAGGAACGGCATGCTCATGCCACTCCTTCAGGGCTGTGTGACTCCTGTGTGCATGCATGGGATCACGGCTCGGCCATTCAAGCCGCCGGTGCCTGTGAACCCGGAAAAAGGACTGGGTGAAGATGGAAACCCTGTCAGCGGTGACTTTCCCATAGTCTTCTACTATGTCTTGCGATTTTGGTGCGCTTTCAAAAACGCTCTGCGTTGCACCTGCACTACGGCCAAAGGGCAGTGGGGGCAGTGTGAAAGCACCCTACCGAGTGCATGCACATAACACAAGTTACAGTTTTTCAAGTCTGGGAGCCAATTTATCATATAGAAATTTGTTTAATACCATTAAATTAAATGAAAATGCTCCATCCTTCTCCTTCGATTTCTCCACTCACTCTGCTCAAAAGTGGTTGTAGGCCCTTTTACCTCTTAGATTTACGAAAGAACATTCTGAATACAAGAGTTATTGAATGTACTTCTGCAGGTGTAAGTCCAGCCTTTATGGCTGTGTGTACTAGCCCTCAAGGTAAAACTCTAGGATAGAGAAGTGCTGGCTCTAGAAGCTTTTTTTTGTGGTTTTTTTTTTTAATTTGAAATGTCACGTAGTGCATTACACTTCTGTGTGGTGACATTTGATGCCATCAAGTGCAGAGTGAAAATTTGCAGACATGTTGCATTTTTTTCTGCACGTCACTCCAGCATTGCGGTGTGAATGGGGCACATAGGAAACAATGCAGGTCACTGCAAATAGTGTGAACAAGCCTTCGAACAAGAATTGAACAATTTTTCCATGGAGGAGTATACACGCATGTTTGCTGTATATGTAAACATGTGGTCCATTTTCTGAATGAAAGATGTATACATATAACTAAAGTTTAAATGCACCAATAACCAACATAAGGAACACAGAATTATCGACCTCATAATAGTGTCACTAAACCCAGGACCCTGCATTCACTCTATCTGGTCTCCCACAGTATGCAGAACATGGACATGCAATTATTTTAGTAAATATAAATTGCTAAATACCTTTTCCTATCAGCAGTTAGAGCAGGCTTGTGACTTCTTCTATCAGTGTCCAGCCGAGCACTGGTTAAAGCTTGTAGGAGGAGTTTTCATTATGCTCTAAGAGGATGCAGAACCTCTGACCTGTCTGGACAATGCTGATTGGCCCTGTGCTGATCACGTGCACTCCCCCAAGAAAAAAAAAAAACCTCTAGCAATACCAAACTGAGCATGTGCAAAGGGACTGCACACAATATATCTTTATCAGGAGATAGAAGAAGGGAGAGATCAGAGAAGTCAGGATCAAACAGCGGTTTTACATAATTCAAAGGATTAACCCCTTAGGTTCCACAGTGAGTATAACCAGCATTCTTTCCTGCATATATAGTATAATTTTACTGTTGTGGGTTTAGTACCACTTTAAGTATATAGGAATGTTCAGGAGGTTAATTAGTAACTTGCTACTTACCCAAAAATAATTTGTCACACTTGAAAACCTCACTTTTAAAGTGGACACCATTGATAATTTTCCTTTCCTAAATCTTGCATAAAGGCAGGTACCACAAGATGCTTGAAAAAACTTGTGTCCCTCTGACTTACTTTAAAGAGAACAAACTTTGTTTCTCATTCATTAACCTCCCTAGCGGTATGATTATTTCAGATTTTTGGTGCTGAAAGCGGTACCATTATTTTGCATAGAAATATGTAGTTTTTTTATTGTAGGCCTGTCATTTTTAAGAATAACTCACTGAAAACTGCTTGAACAAGAGTCTAGTAAACATTCCGGATATGATAAAACTTGAAACACGAAATCATAAATTATAATTTAATAAATAATCATAAAAAATAATATAATAATAAATTTAATTCAATAATATCAAACCAAAACACTGAAATTTGAAATATAGCGCCAAGTTCACACTGAGCAAAGTCGCAAAATCGTTTTCAGTGTCTGACGAATTTCCCCACGAATCATCACTCAATTCTGCAAGTAGTTCTGATTTACTATCTCTGTTCTCTAGCCAGTCTAAAACCGACTTTGACCTAAAGGGACGCTTTTTGGACGCCATGGACATTTCTCAGTTTCCAGGCAGAAAGAACAGTCAAAATGCAGGCAGGGCACAGGACAAAGCAGTAGGGACAAAATTTATGTGAAATGCTTTGAAACCGCAATGTTTTACTATGTAATAGTTTATAAAAAAAAAAAAAAAAAAGACATTTTCTAAAACTTTCAAATTTGCCGACGGTTCCGACGTCACAGGGAGTGGAACACGGAAGCCGGCATCGGCCGGGGATGCTGCAGGGGACACATCGCGGGAGTGAAGGACAAGGTAAGCGCTGCAGTGAATCCCTGAGCAACGCCACATGGTAAGCCCGAGTGTAGCTTGGGGTTAATGCTTTTGGTACTGAGACTCTACCCCGAGCTACACTCGGGAATACCGCCAGGGAGGTTAACATAGGATTTAGTAATCTTTGGGTAATACTGATGCCTACACAAGGATTGTACACTAAACAAAAAAAAGTGACCAGCCATGTATAACCCCTTCCACTCCCAGCATACCTAGTTTTCTGCTAGTGTCATGAGAAGATTTCTTTTCTCCTTGAAGTCAGTCAAACTTTGTTACACACTGTTAATTTCTGCAGTTTGTGTACAAAACTTTTCTTTAACAAAACCCCATGAAGTGTCCAAAACAAATCCCCACTTGTGTAAACTAAAAGTTCAACCAAATCTCTTTTGTTTCTTCTTTCAACGAAAATTCTTTTCTCAACACCCGCAAATTCTGATGACAATATCCCTCAAAAGAAGAAAACTTAACATAGTGTCATACCTTTTTAAAAATTCAAATACACACGTGCCCCTTCCAGTGCAACATGCAATAAAAGTGACCAAACAAACACAAAAAAAAAAAAAAAAAATTATATTGTATCCCCTTATTCAGTGCAACACTCACAAACCGTGTACACTCTAAACTCTGTGTTTAGATAACTCAAAAATTATCACTGCAAATGTGTACCACCACACTAGATATGCATCAGTGATCACTAAATCCTCAACACATCCTCACACCCAAAAAAATCTCCAACTCGTGTGTAAATGGATAATTACCCTCTATACCAGAAAATAGGGCATAACAAAGATCTGGATTCACTTCTTAGCTGTCGGATTCCATCCAATATTAGGTCCAGTATTAAAGTTCTCCTTCCATTCTGCAAAGGTAGAGTCCATGTAAGTCCATCAGAAGCTTTCTCCAGCAGCTGGTGTCTTCAGGACGAACCCCAAGTTCTGACGACTTTACATCTAGGTAGTAGAAAACAACTTTTCTACTACCTAGATGTAAAGTCGTCAGAACTTGGGGTTCGTCCTGAAGACACCAGCTGCTGGAGAAAGCTTCTGATGGACTTACATGGACTCTACCTTTGCAGAATGGAAGGAGAACTTTAATACTGGACCTAATATTGGATGGAATCCGACAGCTAAGAAGTGAATCCAGATCTTTGTTATGCCCTATTTTCTGGTATATAGGGTAATTATCCATTTACACACGAGTTGGAGATTTTTTTGGGTGTGAGGATGTGTAGAGGATTTAGTGATCACTGATGCAAATCTAGTGTGGTGGTACACATTTGCAGTGATAATTTTTGAGTTATCTAAACACAGAGTTTAGAGTGTACACGGTTTGTGAGTGTTGCACTGAATAAGGGGATACAATATAATTTTTTTTTTTGTGTGTGTTTGGTCACTTTTATTGCATGTTGCACTGGAAGGGGCACGTGTGTATTTGAATTTTTAAAAAGGTATGACACTATGTTAAGTTTTCTTCTTTTGAGGGATATTGTCATCAGAATTTGCGGGTGTTGAGAAAAGAATTTTCGTTGAAAGAAGAAACGAAAGAGATTTGGTTGAACTTTTAGTTTACACAAGTGGGGATTTGTTTTGGACACTTGATGGGGTTTTGTTAAAGAAAAGTTTTGTACACAAATTTTGATTAACCTTCAGGGGTGGAGGTGGATTACTTTTCAGGGAATTGTTTGTGCTGTGTATTTGAAAAAAATTCTGCAGTTGCTGTATTTGATTAACTTCCATGTTGGCTTTGAAGGCCTTACCATCCTGCAGAGTGCTTTCAGGGCTAGAGACAGGGCACAGCCTTTGGTGTGACCCTCAAGTGTACACCTATGTTTTTCCTCCTTGGTTTTTACAGAAACGGCTAAAATGCTAAGGAACAGAGTGCTGCGTCTCTAGGGTGGAGTACTGCACTCTGTTCCTGCCATTTATTTGGAGTTAACAGCTGACCACCAATACTACTAAATGAGCCGTGCAAATCCATCTTGGTCAGTCCTTGCTGCACCTACAATGACCTGGTCACCTCTGACCATTGGAATCTTTCTTGCTGTTAGGAGCCAGTTTGTGAATACCCAGGATTTAAGCTGGTATTCTGAGCAAATTTGTCTTTGCCAATTAAAGCAGCATGCCAGGCCCCAAACACAAGGGAAGCAGTTCCACTGTTTCTTCAAGCTTACGATCCACTAACCGTTCCAGGGTAACCTGCAGTACATCTCAAGGACCTGACACTTCCACCTGGAATGTTGTCTCCTGCTTGATTCCTCAGTCTTCTCTAGGCCTCTTGGGTGTGTCTCCGTCCTTGGCTTAATTCTTGGAAGATTTCATTGCAGTTAGGCAGGAAATTATGGGGCAAATTGCAACTCGGATTAACCGCAGAGAAATTAAGCGTACCTCAACTTCTTCCCCTCCAAAATCATTTATATGATCTGAGTGCAGCTTTAGCGTCCTCTTCGCCTTCTGCTGCAGTGGCTTTACCTGACAAAATCTCAAAAATCATGCCTGATTTAGAAACCATTTCAATTTTCATTGATGCATGGCATCCTAAAAATGGAAGAACATGTAGTTTTCACTAGTGCTCTTATTCCCTTAGAGCTCCAAGACTTAAAAAAAACTTTTCCAGTGCACACCTGGGAAACCCTTTATAAACTATTCGCAGCTCCCAAACATTTTGCAACCCAGTAACCTTTTGGGTAGGCCTCCTTTAAGAAGTGGGCTGTTCCAGCTGTTGATCTGGTAGCATTCATGTCTTAATTAAGTGGTAACGATTCTGTAGAAAATGTACCAGTTTAAGGATCCCAATAGCTAAACATTTGGAAGTTTTTCCAAAAACCTTGCGGTCTGTGAGGCCCTGCATAATAACCTGCCATGGCTGTGATATTTGTCTCTCAAATATCAAGGGCAGTCAAGAGCTCAGGCTTGATCAGACTTGAATTATACCACCAAGAGGCTGTCAACTCCAACCGTCAATCATAGATGGTGGAGGCGTCCCTGCCCCATGGCCGCAGGTCTACACACCCCTTTCAAACGTGTGGCTGTGGGGTGAGAAATGCCCCTGTCACCTATGATTGGCTGTTAGCTTTGAGAGCTTCCCAACCAGATAGCTCAAGTGGGTTTAGACTTGCCTCTGAACGTGCCAGAGTTCATCCCTGATCAGGTGAATTAATTAGTCACAAAAAAGGATCCAGTTTCCATTCATACTGATACACTATTTGTAGTTTTAGAGCTAATCCCTTCACTACTACGTAGATGGGGTAGTGGATGTCCCACATCTTATTTCTTGGATGAGCCTATCAGTGAATATGTGGAGAACTCTTTGATTAAAATGTTGGCCTACAGAGTAGGCAAGTCTTCTGCATATGCATTTTTAAGGGCCATTGTCTCTTCCAAGCTGCATTAGACACCCTAGGTTCCCCTCAAGCTGGGAAGACCTATCCTCCATCCCATACACCGATCAACATTCTGGAGCCTGAGTGATTTGTTTGTCCCTACAATGCTGGATATGTGGGTCATCTCATCAGGATCAAGTCGGACAATGCTATAGCAACGGCATGCACCAACCATCAGAAAGGAACCAGGAATCTTGCCACAGCAACAGAGGTAGAAAGGATTCTGTTATGTGCAGACCTTCTAGCTCCACAATTTTCTGTTTACATTCTGTTTGACTTCCTCAGCTGGGTGTTCCAGGACCCATATGGACCTCCTGGCCTCAAGGGTTAACAAAAACCAGACAGGTTCGTCTCCCAGGTGTATAGATTTTCTAGCAGAAGCAGTGGCTACTCTGGTAGCTCTCCGGGAGCAGTAAAGCTTGATCTGCATATTTCCCCCCTGAAGGTAATTCTGGTGATCCTCTTAGCTCTGAACTGACCTGTTTGCCCTTCAAGATCATTAGGCTTAATTAGGGATGCACTGATATATTGGCAGCCAAAATATATCGACTGAAAATGGTTTTATCGGTAGTTCTCCGATAGGAAGGAAAAGAGGTGGCAATAATGGACACTGAAAAAGCGTGATTTTGCAGAGGTTATACAAATGATTTTGCTGTGATTTTACCACATTTAGAGTGTGTTTTTATGTGGCTCAAAAAAAACGCATCAAAACTCAATACGTGTGTATTTTTTTGATGTTTGAGGAATTTTCAATGCATCACAGGCCTTGTTCACACCAATGCAGTTTGTGTTTTGTCCGTTTTGCAGTCATTTTGCATTTTTGCATGCATGTTGTTGACGCGTTTTTTGAATGTTTTTTTTCGGGGGGCCAACTTGTTGCTGGGCAGATAAAACAACGCAACACGCACGTTTTTGCTGCTTTTCAATGCATTTCAGGCCTGGTTCACACCAATGCAGTTTGCATTTTGTCCATTTTTGCAGTGAATTTTGTGTCTTTGCACACATTTTTTTTATCTGTTTTGCATTTATTTATTTTTAGCTAACTTGCTGCTGGGCAGATTGACTGCTTGCCTGCCGCCCTCTGTTAGAATTACTACTACAGAGCAACAGGGCTGTGCAAAATCACATATATATACGTGATTTGCATTCCTGGGTAGGGGTTGCACGTGCCACCCTACCCGCGCCGCTATTGGCGGCTACGGATGTCAATCACCGGGTCCTGGCTGGCTATTGGCGATCATCGGGTAAAGCTCACAGAAGAGAAACCTGTGTGTAAGCAACCCATGTCTCTGTTGTAAAACACCCAGTACATAGTGTAAAACACACACAGTTAACCCTTTGATCGCCCCAGCTGTTAACCCCTTCCAGCCCAGTATCATTAGTACAGTGTTAGTGCTTTTTATTAGCACTGATCACTGTATTAGTGTCATTGGGATGTCAGTGGCAGTTAGTTCCCCCCCAGTGTCAGAATGCCCGTTGCAGTCCCGCTATAAGTCGCTGATCGCCGCCATTACTAGCATAAAAAAAAAATTTAAATTCAGTATATATACCATCATTTGTAGACACTATAACTTTCATGTAAACCAAATAATTTACATATATTGGGATTTTATTTTAGCAAAGACATGTAGCAGAATACATTTTAGCCTAAATTTATGAAGAAATTAATTTTTCTTTTAAATTTTTATTGGAAATGTTTTATAGCAAAAAGTAAAAAAGAAAAAAGTCAAAAACTGGCCTGGTCAAGAAGGGGGGTAAATCCTCTGGAGGGCAAGTGGTAAAAACACGATATGCATCAAAAATGCGGAAAAATGATCTACGTGCATTTTTTGCAGTGTTTGCATTGAAGTCTATTGAACCAAAAACACAGAGTTTAAAAAGCAATCCCTGACACTTCCCAAAAAATGCAGCAGCTCAAAAAAAAGGATTGGGAAAATGTCCTACAGGAAACCATATTAAATGGACTGTAGTGCGTTTCTACAAAAAGCCCTAAAAAAACGCATTGGTGTGAACATGTATATGTGCATAAGGACCGGCACTAGGTACATACAGCGCTAATGGTTAAGATGGCTGCGCTGCCCTGTGGTGTGGCCAGAAGCTGACTTGTGCTCCAGGGATGGGATGGGATGTGTTGTATCGGCTGTGGAACACTGCCTCAACTAGTTTCGTTTGTAATTGGACATCTTTAGGAAGTGTCCCAATCCTCCCTTAGGTGTCAGTATAACCCAAATGACTGAATCCTGTGTCCCTCAAGGTAATCCAAGAACAGGATTTTACAGTGAGCATACAAAAAAATCTTATTTTGGCCTAATGTTCACCTACACTGCCACCCCATATCCAACTAAAGTGCCCTTAGTTTTACTGAAATGGCAGTTGGCAGGGCTTGATTTTAAAGTCCATGAAGGTCAGGTCCCAGTAACAATGTGAAGTTCAATCGTAGAGAAGCGCAAATGGTTTTTTTGGTAAAAATGTGCCTGCTGTTGGGTAGGATTGTTTCCCTAAAATTGAATTGTGATTTTTTCTTTTTCCTAATTTGTTTACTAGAAGTGTAATTTGGTTTTACAAGGGTTGATTTTGAATACAATTTGTTTTGCTTGTTTATTTGTTAAATATCAAAAGTAGTTGGTATTTAACAAATAGTGATATTGTACAAAAGCAATGATATAGATTTTTGCATAGTGTTTAAAGAGGTTTTTAGTAATAGGGATATAACGTATCCCTTTCAATTAATGTTGGAAACCTTGTCCTTGCTAATTTGAATGTACTGTGTTTCCAGGTTTGGATAAACTTCAGCTGTCTAATGAGCCCAGTGATTCCGCATCCACCAATGGACATCAGAAAACACTGTGAAATATCATTCAGTATGGCTGCAATCAACATTCCTCTTAGGATGTGGGCCCTTTGCTTGACCTATCACTTGTAATGTCCACATAGCTCTAGTCTTATCTACACAGCAGAGACTTATAGGTCAGTTTGACCAGGTAGCCACATTTTTGTGAACTAGACTTTTTTTACTTATTTCTTGGTATGTTACAGGAAAAAATTAAATGTGACATTTTGTTTCAACATGTACACCATGTAGAGTCGTACACCAATGAAGAACCTGAGCCTCACACAGTTTTACATATGAGAATGATTGCAAGAAATTTGGATGCATTTTATGGCACCCCACTTTTCACTATGAATTAGGCATTTTGGTGCTTGACCTCCTCTTTCCTAGACAAGCCATCCTTAAAGTCACATTTAGTGTATGATTTATTAAAAATGTATTTCTGGGCAAACATTTCTGCATTACATGTGCATTTCCCAATGATTTGTTTCCTTAAAAATGCTTCAAGTAGTGAAAATTGGCTGGAATTCCTGTCATTCCAGCCATAAATCCAGTGGGCTCTTATTTGACTGTATGTGCTGGCAATTCTGCATCTGCTGCAGTGAAATCCCTAGCAGTGTTATCAGTGCTGCCTGGGTTACCCTGGGCTAGACTACAAAATACCTCCCCTCTTCATCTCCAAAACATAAGAGGAGTTCTGTACATAGGGGTAATATGCATACATTGCACATGTGTAGTGTGTGTGTACACACGCACACACACACTGGGTAAAATAAGTATTGAACATGTCACCAGTAAATATATTACTAAAGGTATTATATTTAATAAAATGGAATGACACAGGGAAACTGTATTGAACATGCTAACTGAAATAATTTGTTCAAAATCCTTTGTTGGTAATGACAGCTTCAAGATGCCTCCTGTAGGGAGAAACTAGTCGCATGCATTGCTCAGGTGTGTTTTTGTCCCATTTCATCACACAGTCTTCAAATCTTGAAGGTTCCGTGGGCCTCTTCTATGAACTCTGATCTTTAGTTGTTTCCATAGATTTTCTATTGCATCCAAGTCAGGTGATTGGCTGGGCCATTCTAGCAGCTTTATGGTCTTTCTCTGAAACCAGTTGAGAGTTTCCGTGGCTTTGTGTTTTAAGATAATTGTCTTACTGAAATGTCCACCACCGTTTCATCTTCATCATCCTGGTAGATGGCAGCAGATTTTTATCAAGAATGTCTTGGAACATTTTTACATTCATCCTTCCTTCAATGACATGAAGTTTGCCAGTACCCTATGCTGAAAAACAGCCCCACACCATGATGTTCCCACCTCCAAACTTCCCTGTTGGTATGGTGTTTTTGGAGTGATGTGCAGTGCCATTTGACCTCCTGACATGGTGTGTACTATGGCATCCAAAGGGCTCAGTTTTGGTCTCATCTGACCAAACTATATTCTCCCAGTATTTCACAGGCTTGTCTAAATGTTGTGCTGCAAACTTTAAACGCGCTTCAGCATGCTTTTTTTTTCAGCAATGGAGTCTTGCGTTGTGATTGCATACATGCCATGGTGGTTGAGTGCTTTTTCTTTGAAACAATTGTACCTACTAATTTCAGCTCTTTCTAAAGCTCTCCACAAGTGGTCCTTGGCTCTTCGACAACTCTTCTGATAATTCTTTTCACTAAATCTTACGAGGAGCACCTGGTTGTGGCCGGTTTATGGTGAAATTCTGGATTATGGCCCCAACAGTGCTCACTGGACCATTTAGAAGTTTAGAAATCCTTCTGTAACCAATGCCATCAGTATGATTTGCAACAATAAGGTTGCAAAGGTCTTAAGAGAGCTCTTTGCTTTTACCCATCATGAGATGTTACTTGTGTGACACCTTGGTAATGAGACACCTTTTTATAGGCCATCAGTTGTGACTGAACCAGCTGATATTAATTTGCACTGACAAGGGGCAGGATTGCTTTCTAATTACTGATAAAATTCAGCTGGTGTCTTGGCTTCCCACGCCTTTTTGCACCTCCCTTTCTTCATGTGTTTAATACTTTTTCCATGGGTCATTCCATTTTATTACACATAACTTTAATTTCTGAACCTATTTGTTTTGGATTCTTTTTAGGTATAGATGGCATGGGTTGTTACCAACATGATGAATATTTCATGTCAATAGCAGCAGCTTTAGAAATATATTTACTGAGAAAAATGGTGATATATATATATATATATATGAGTTTGAAAAAGTGCTGACATTTTTGAAAAATATTTTATTTATATATATATATATATATATATATATATATATATATATATATATATATATATATATATATACATACAGTTGTGTTCAAAATAATAGCAGTGTGTTGAAAAAAGTGAATAAAGCTCAAAATCCTTCTAATAGCTTTTATTTCCATACACACAAATTCATTGGGAACACTACAAATTCTATTTCAAATCAAAACATGAAAAAAAATATATCAAATTTGTGTTGTTCCTCTAAAAAAAAATGGAAGAAAAGTGAATATTAGACTGTTCAAAAAAAATAGCAGTGTTTGTATTCTTCTTTACAAACTCAAACATTCACTATATAAACTGAAAAATGTTTGAAGATTTTGCTTTCCTTTGAATCGCTTAATTAATATTTAGTTGTATAAGCACTGTTTCTGAGAACTGCTGTACATCTGTGTTGCATGGAGTCAACCAACTTCTGGCACCTGTGAACAGGTATTCCAGCCCAGGATGATTGGACTACATTCCACAGTTCTTCTCTATTTCTTGGTTTTGCCTCAGAAAATGCATTTTTGATGTCACCCCACAAGTTTTCTATTGGATTAAGATCCAGGGATTGGGCTGGCCACTCCATAACGTCAATCTTGTTGGTCTGGAACCAAGATGTTGCACGTTTACTGGTGTGTTTGGGGTCGTTGTCTTGTTGGAACACCCATTTCAAGGGCATTTCCTCTTCAGCATAAGGCAGCATGACCTCTAAAAGTATTCTGATGTATTCAAATGGATCAATGATCCCTGCTATGCGATAAATAGGCCCAACACTGTAGTATGAGAAACATCCCCATATGATGCTTGCACAACCATGCTTCACTGTCTTCACAGTGTACTGTGGCTTGAATTCAGTGTTTGGGGGTCGTCTGACAAACTGTCTCCGGCCGCTAGACCCAAAAAGAACAATCTTACTTTCCTCAGTCCACAAAATGTTGCGCCATTTCTCTTTAGGCCAGTCAATGTGCTCTTTGGCAAATTGTAACCTCTTCAGCACGTCTTTTTTTCAACAGTGGGACTTTGCGGGGGCTTCTTGCACATAGATTAGCTTCACATAGGCGTCTTCTAATTGTAACAGTCCTCACAGGTAACTTTAGACCTTCTTTGATCTTCCTGGAGCTGATTGTTGGCTGAGTCCTTGCCATTTTGGCTATTCTTCTATCCATTCGAATGGTAGTTTTTTGCTTTCTTCCACGTCTTTCAGGTTTTGGTTGTCATTTTAAAGCATTTGCGATCATTTTAGCTGAGCAGCCTATCATTTTCTGCACTTCTTTATGTTTTCTCCTCTCCAATCAACTTTTTAATCAAGGTACGCTGTTCTTCTGAACAATGTCTGGAACGACCCATTTTCCTCAGAATTTCAGAGAGAAATGCACTGTAACCAGCATGTACAACATTTGCTGCCTTCCTTCCCTAAAAAAGGGCAATAATTGCCACCTGTTTTTCAAAGCATGAATGACCTCACTAATAGAACTCCACACTGCTATTATTTTGAACATGCCCATTACAATTAGTGATTCAATTACACAGAATCAGCAGCATGCATGTCATCACTGTTGGGTCTGTTGGATTTCTTTTACTCTACTACACCTGCTAGTAAATTATTTGCCATGTAGAAATATCATTTCTACCATAAACAGTGATTGATCAGGTTAGTGATGTCTGACTGCTATTATTTTGAACACAACTGTGTATATATATATATATATATATTCTGGTTTATTATTTTTTCATGTAGCAAGATCTTTTCTAATTTAAAATTCTGGTCCACATCCCTTCTCCATGGAAGCTCTCTCCTACAACACCTGGAGGAGGCTAATCTTTTCTGCTAAATTATTTGTAATCTTTTATTACATGTCAGTTATCTGATGAGCTAAGAACACAGCCTTGCTTCCTTTAATAACTGTTGAATATTTCCACATATTCACCCTCACCAATATTAGGTTATTTAACAAGACAAAAGTCAAGGTGCAGTAACTGTTGGCCAGCCAGTTTACCTCACGCTGACTGCTGAAAGGGTTTTTTTTGATGACCGCTTTAGCTGTCTTCTTTCTAAAGGTGATCATGTGTAATTGGTTTACTAATGTAAATGCTGCACAGGTCTATATCTCTGGTATCTGGCACACAATTAAAAAAGCAGCATTGATATATGAGAACTTCCAGGGTGAGACTACAAGTTTAAGCCATGGAGAACAATCACCTGCAATTCCCGAAGGAAACAAGTCTCCAGGATCCCAAATCTAGGACAACATGACTGTTCAAGCTCCTCTGTGTATCAAGGGTGTCCAAGGCCTGTGTTGGTTTTTCTATACATTTCAGCAAAAAAATCCCAGCAGAGGTCAGCTGACACCACTGCTTGCTGTAGAGCTCACCTATCTGTAAATCACAGCTGAGCTGATGATGGAGATGCACAATCTCAAAGGAGCTCTCACTCTTGAGATTTCAGAGCTCCGGTAGGAGTGATCTGGTTAATTGAGTTGTATATTTTTGAGTGTTTTTGCCCTTTATCTTGCAATGGACTTTATTGGCAATAGCTTATTACATCCCAGTCTTTACAGGATTTTAGTTCTGTTTTAACAGGAATTATGTTTAATGCCTCCCTAAACAGATACTGCCTTTTTTTTTTTTTTTTTTTTTTTCCTTTTCAATTATTGTCATGACGTATGCTCAATAGTTGCACACCTACTGCTTTCCTTAACTAGAAGAGTCTTTAGGTCACTTTCAATCTATTACTGATGGCCGCTGCAGAATCCAGACTAATAAACCTACAAGAGAAGTTAGTCTAAGCAATAGATCTGTGCCTTTTATTGGGGATATTTAAGTAAAATGACTTGCCTGTATGACAAGTTTTTTTAATAAAGGAAAGGTATTTGTTATATACATCCAACTTCCTGTTTAGTAAACCTATTAAAGGGCCAGTGTTCTTCCCAGAGCAGCTAATATGAAACAGAAGATGTATGAGTGTTTTGGCATTTGTTGAGAAGTCACATGATCTGTGTTGAAACTTCTCATTGTAAGTTTTTGAAGCCAATTAACGTATGCAAGAAAATTATTTTATATCCGTTAATAGAAAGACATTCCAGCGTAGGAGTTACATTTATATCTCCTTCCTGCCATGTCTTATAATGCCATTGTTGTGACCTTACCTCCATGTCTCTTTAATTTCAGTTAGTAAGACTTGCTAGCTGATAGTCGATGATCACTAGACATCGTCTGTTGTACTGTGATAAGAGCACTATCAGTCTAATGCTGAATACACATATCTCTGTGTAATGGTGACACGAGTATTTTAGCCTAAATAGTTATAAAAAGAGAAGGTGTTACATTTGGACATGTAAAATACACTTTTCCTAGTGTGTTGTGTACTCCTGGCACAGGAAAGTCCCTCTTTTTACTATGCTTTGTCCTAATGCTGTAAAGCCTGCTTTGCATTACGTTGATGCAAAATGGAGCTGAATAGATTCAAAGATGCAGAGTCCATCTTTGGTACAGAACACACTAGGCAGGCTCAGATCTGAAAAGGTTTCTTAAATGTTACTGTTTTTTTATATTGCTGCAGCTAGTTCACACACACGTTCACTGCCTGCATAAAGCAGATTCTGGGGTTTAGATGAGACTGGCTCCTGAATGTGCTGTATAAACGTACCCTCCATTATGTAAATTATACATATAAAATACACCCTGTCTTCACTCCTCATACAGTTGGGATAGATATATATGCTAGCAATAGCCTTTAATGTTATCTACAAATTACTATCCCCATATCTATATCACATAAATCATAGACCCCCAATGTAAAATGCATCCATATGAGAAAATGGAGCCCATAGGAGGTTTGTCAGCACACTGGGTTTTACACCAGATTTCAGGTGAATTGTCAGGTGTAGAATGGGTGGTAGGCTGGGGATAGATATGTACATGGCTCTAAAGCCGTAACATAGGAATAGGATGCCCTATCACTCACAATCTTCTTGTATGCTTTGTATAGGCTTGTTAGTCCACGCACAGGTTGCATTTCAGTTGTTGGTGGGTCACCTGCTGGCTTCTTGCAACTCTTGGCTCTGTGTTGGAGAGATCATAATTCTACAGTTCCCTAGTTGTCATCCTACCCACCTTGAAGTCTCCATCCAGATTCATGACCACACTACTACTTAATTCTGCATAATGTAAATCAAATGCAAATTTCTTGTATTTCCAAAGTAGGTGTAACCATCTGACCACAGGGGTCTCTGAAAGATATTGGAAACTTTGGGGTGAAGTTCTTTTTAAGCATCTACCAGTTGAATCGTCAGCTTTGAGTTGACCGTTTAAAATGTCTTTCACCCAAAAATAAGTTTTGGATCTGTGCTTTCCATTACAGGAAAGCTAAATAATCCTATCACTTAAATGCATACACTATTAATAAAAGCACTCCAGCCACAAAGTAATATTAATCATTAGCAATGGCGATGAGAAGAGGGCAGTTAGCAAGGTTGATTTAAGTTGTTTTAACCCGAGTCATGCATTGCCCCATAATACATTTGGAACCTGTGTTTTAAAATAAGATGTCTGTCTTCCAAAGAATTCCTATTAGCCATTACTATGTTTAAAGTCATAAAAAATGGTGTGCAGTATCGACCCTATAACAGGTCATAGTGCTCTGACTATGAAAGCTGAATCTAGTTGTTGTTTACTGCACATAACCATTTTACAGATGTGTCATGAAGTTCAAATATGCCATACCATATGACAAATGAAGAAAATGAGGGAACTTTGCATACATGTTGTATTTTGAATGTGCAGTGTAAGGCCTTTTGTGGATCAGTTTGTGGCACATGCATGGATTTAAGATTTAAAGTGATTTGATTGCCATGCACCTGATAATAGACATATGCTTACAAAAGGTAGTTGTTTAATCTATGCACTAAAAGAAACACATATAGCAATATTATTCTCAATGGATGGGGAATATTTCTCTCAAGCCTAAATCTATATCTGTCGACGCATAGGTCAGCCTGATCCCGAAACCACTGGTGTAATCACATATTGTATCTCATGGAGCCAATGGTGACATTTCTGCACTGGAATTCTCACTTCTGTTCAGAGGTCATAAAACCAAATGATAACATAATTAGCAGTTCAGTTGCTGGAGAGTCACATTTTCATTAGGAATGGCTTATAGAAATTGCACCATTAGAGTCTCTGAGTGATAAGCAGGCAGCCACCCTGCAAATGCCCTTTTTTTGTCTCCATGTCACACATTTTACTGTGGTCATGGAGCATTTTACATGGCATTTAAAACACTTCTGTAAACTGTAGCTACATTTTTAGTTTATTTTCATTGTTGTTGACAGCCAATCAGATCTTAACTCAAGTGCATCAAGAAACATCAAGGTTTGATGCTATATGGGTATCACCTTAATTTATTGCCAGCTTCAGCTGGAGTCTTCTGTAAAAATGTCCTATATTTGTACATTGTCCTCAGCCAATAATCCTACGACTATGTAATTTGGTATCTGAAAGCAGGCAACAACAGTTCTTAAGAGACGTTTCCACCCTTTTGAAAAAGATGATTTATTAATGCAAACTTGCCTAGCCCAGGGTCCTTACAGTACCTCTGCCCTACTTCATAATGATGGGTCATGAGCCAGTGATGCTGGGATCCTGTCTTGCAACCCTCTTCAGCTAGGACCCTAGCATGTCTTGCAAATCTTGACTTCTTGGGGTGCCGTAGTGGAGCCTTCCTTGCTCAAGGTACTAGCTCACATTTAGTGAAAATGCGTAGCATAGACTAAAAGTGAAGCCATGCACCATACATTTTTCGGTATCTTCCAGGTATTTTGTTATTCAGTTAGAGGGCTTTTGATCTAGGGTCCTGCACTACCCTGAATCTATGACCATTTATAGCAGTGTTTAGTGCTGTAGTTACCCTGGGCTAGGCAACTTGCTTTATAAGGCTGATCTTTTTTTAATACACTTATAAATAAGGCCTGGTATGTTGAGCTGTACCAAAGCAAGGCATATACATACAGAAACTCTTCTGGTTGTTGGTAAAAAAAAAAAAAGTCCAGTCCTCAGCAGCTATTGATGAACAAATCCTTGGTTATATAAGTAAGGACCATTTGTCTCAACCTCTTCTATTTGCTAAATCTTTTTGATCTCAAATTGATATTCAGGGTAAATCCCTAGGTTGACTTTCTTTGCTAAGATTTAACTTTTGTAACTTTTGCATTGTACATAGTTAGTGCAGACTTTAGTTGGAGCATTGACCTGACCTGCTTTGTGTATGAATTAGAAACTATAAAGCTACATGTCGGCAGTAGAATACAGCATGTGATGCTGGAATTTAGAAGCTCAGTGCATCTAGAGCAGGGGTCTCCAGGGGGGGGGCAGATTTGGCCAGAGGGTAGAAAATGTCCTGGTCCCAGCCTCAGTGAGAATAAACAACCGAAGGGTTGGTGGTCAGTAGGAGGAGTAGTGCTCCATTATTGGTATCAGTGGAAAAAATAGTGCCCCATTGTTTGTGTCAGTGGAGGAATAGTTCCCCATCATTGATATTAGTCAGAGGCATAGTGGCCCATTATGGATATCAGGACGAATAGTGCCTGATCATTGATAATAATGCACCAACATTAGTGTCAGTGGCAAGAATTATGTCTCACTGTTGGTGTCAGTGAGAGGAATAGTGCCTCATATCACTGGAAGGAAAAGTGCTCCAAAAGCAAGCAAAGGGCCACAGTGTGGAGACCACTGATCTAGAGGAATGGAAGGTAGAGGTGTTACCACAGAAACCAATTCAATACCAGCTTTCCTCCTCTTTTGCACTAGAAAATTTCAGATATTCAAATGGGTGTTGTGATCAGTATTTTACCAATTAATTTATTATTATACAGGATTTATATAGCGCCAACAGTTTGCTCAGCACTTTACAAAATGAAGGTGGACATTACAGTTACAATTTGGTACAAGAGGAAACAAAGGGCCTTGCTCGTTAGAGCTTACAATCTAGTAATTTCCTCTGGCTTCTATACTGACAGCTGATCATTTTCTTAGTTCTCTCCTGTGACGTCATTAGTAATTGTTGCAGGACGTATTTAAAAGGACCCAAATGTCACATGATCTGTAATTTAGAGAAAGCAGACCTGCCAATTCTTAAATCCTTATATGTATATTTCTTACAGGTCTGTGCTTCAGAAAGTATTGAAGCCATTGCATTCGCATGACAGCAAGGCTGGCAATGGCGGCCCACATATTCTTTTAGCACAGATAATGCAAACTCATTTTTAATTTTTGAACTCGAGCTGCCATCACAAACTAATAAGTGATTTTGCCACATTTAAATCTCCAACACTTGCAGGAAGCTGTATCGAGGGGGAATTTTAAGACTAGACACTGCAGATGCTTATTTCACTTGGCTGAACTCAGATCATTTCAGCTGATCTTGTTTTTTTATTTTGTTTGAACACTGTAAGTTACATAAAAAAATGATTCTGCCAGAACTAAACATTCCCTTTTACAGTTGTTACATGGAACCGCCCATTTCTTTAAATGGATTGCTGAAGATGCGACTCTTCATTAGAATAATCCTTCTATCAAACAATTGGATAGATGGGCTTATGGCCAGTATAACAATACATTTGCATCTCTCCATGTTAGGTTTCATGCAGCAAGCGGGGTTCTTTTTTTCCCCCCCTCCCAAAGTAGCATGGCACACCAAAACACACCCTGTAGTCTAAATAGCTGCTGCATGTCCAAACACTCTTCTCCCTTTTGACAATCCATTTTACATTTATTTCATATACCTTTTTCAATCCAGATTTGAGTAGTCACTGTTGCTAAAGCTTAGACAAACTTCTCACTAAATACAATTCTAGTTACTTGAATGTATGTCTTTTTCATCATCTTGTTTTTACATTCAGTACAAGTCTTGTGTTTACTGATTTCTTTTCTCCTTTTTTGTTAATGGAGAATTCACAGAGTTTGAAATGTGAACAAGATCACTTCGAATTTTGTTTAGTTGTGGTCTGTGCTTTCTTTTTTTTATTTGTATTTCATTTTTGTGTGCATTTTACTGGATTTTTTGTAAGTGTTTATATGTTCAATAAACTTTTTTGTTTCCTAAATCTATGCTTACGTTTTTTTGTAATGTTGTACTTTAATGTGTTCCTCTATGGGTATAAATGCAGAAAATTCAGAGATGCTATTAACATTAACAGCTATTATTTAAAACTACACATAATGGTGCAAGAACAAATATTAAATCACCAGCAGTACACAGTTTGTAAGACACTTTTAATATGTAATCTGCCATGATTCGTTACACTTGAACAATGGATGCACTGTGATATTGTTGTGCACATAAGAAAATAAATTCAGGACATATTAATTCTTTCCTACAAGGCAATGCTAAATGGGTTAAATGTGTGGACGAAAATTCCTTGTTGATGTCAGGAGAATGGACAGACTGGTTTGAGATGATATAGAGGCAACTGACTCAAATAACCATTCGTCACAAACCGGGTATGCAGAATACCATCTCTGAGCGCACAACACATTGAAGCAGATGGGCTACAGCAGCAGAAAGCTACACCGGGCGCCACTCCTGGCAGCTAAGAACAGGCTACAATTCGCACAGACTCACCAAAATTGGACAATAGAAGATTGGAAAAACATTGCCTGGTCTGATGAGTCTCAATTTCAGCTGTGACATTCAGATGGTAGGGTCAGAATTTGGCATAAACAACATGAAAGCATGGATCCATCCTGTCTTGTATCAATGGTTCAGGCTGGTGGTGGTTGTGTAATGTTGTGGGGGATATTTTCTTAGTACACTTTGAGCCCCTTAGTATCAATTGAGCATTGTTTAAATGCCATGGCCTACCTAAGTATTCTTGCTGACCATGTCCATCCCTTTATGACTCCAGTGTCCCCATCTTCTGATGGCTCCTTCCAGCAGGATAATGCACCATGTCACAAAGCTCAAATCATCTTAAACTGGTTTCTTGAACATGGCAATGAGTTCACTGTACTCCAATGGCCTCCACAGTCACCAGATCTCAATCCAATAGAGCACCTTTGGGATGTGGTGGAATGGGATATTCACATCGTAAATGTGCAGCAACTGCGCGATGTAATCATGTCAACATGAACCAAAATCTCTGAGGAATGTTTGCCATGAAGAAATAAGGCAGCTCTGAAGGGAAAAGGGGGTCCAACCCAGTACTAGCTAGCAAGGCATACCTAATAAAGTGGCGTGTGTGTGTGTATGTATGTATATGTATGTATGTGTGTGTGTGTGTGTGTGTATATAGATATATATATATATATATCTATATACACACACCCTTGAAAAAGTATTCATACCCCTTGAAATTTTCCACATTTTGTCATGTTTCAACCAAAAATGTAAATATATTTTATGTGATAGATCAACACAAAAGCACATAATTGTGAAGTAGAAGGAAATTGATAAATGACTTTCGAAATTTTTTACAAATAAATGTGAAAAGTGTGGCGTGTATTTGTATTCCGCCCCCCTTCGTCAATACTTTTGTAGAACCACCTTTTGCCTCAATTACAGCTGCAAGTCTTTTTGGGAATGTCTCTACCAGCTTTGCACATCTACAGAGTGACATTTGTGCCCATTCTTCTTTGCAAATTTGCTCAAGCTCTGTCAGATTGGATGGAGAGCATCTGTGAATAGAAATTTTCTGTCTTGCCACAGATTCTCAATTGGGTTTAAGTTTGTACTTTAACTGGGCCATTCCAACACACGAATATGCTTTGATCTAAACCATTCCATTGTAGCTCTGACTGGATGTTTAGGGTTGTTGTCCTGTTGGAAGGTGAACCTCTGCCCCAGTCTCAAGTCTTTGCAGACTCTAACAAGTTTTCTTCTAGGATTGCCCTGTATTTGGCTCCATCCATCTTCCCATCAACTCTGACCAGTTTCCCTGTCCCTGCTGAAGAAAAGCATCCCCACAACATGATGCTGCCACCATGTATCACGGTGGGGATGGTGTGTTCAGGGTGATGTGCAGTGTTAGTTTTCCACCACACATTGGGGTTTATTTACTAAAGCTGGAGAGTGCAAAATCAGGCTCACTTCTGCACAGAAACCAATTAGCTTCTAACCTCACCTTGTTCAATTAAGCTTTGGCACTAAAACCTGGAAGCCGATTGGTTTCTATAGTAATTTAGTAAATATACCCCATAGTGTTTTGCTTTTAGGCCAAAAAGGTAAATTTTGGTCTCATCTGACCAGAGCACCTTCTTCCACGTTTGCTGTGTCCCCCACATGGCTTCTTGCAAACTGCAAACGGGACTTCTTATGGCTTCCTATCAACAATGGCTTTCTTCTTGCCAGTCTTCCATAAAGGCCAGATTTGTGGAGTGCACGACTAATAGTTGACCTGTGGACAGATTCTCGCACCTGAGCTGTGGATCTCTGCAGCTCCTCCAGAGTTAACATGGGCCTCTTGGCTGCTTCTCTGATTAATGCTCTCCTTGTCAGTCTAGGTGGACGGCCATGTCTTGGTAGGTTTGCAGTTGTGCCATACTCTTTCCATTTTCAGATGATGGATTGAACAGTGCTCTGTGAGATGTTCAAAGCTTGGGATTTTTTTTTTTTTTTTTTAGAACCTAACCCTGCTATAAACTTATCCACAACTTTATCCCTGACCTGTCTGGTGTGTTCTTTGGCCTTCATTGATGCTGTTTGTTCACTAATGTTCTCTAACAAACCTCTGAGGCCTTCACAGCGCAGCTGTATTTATACTGAGATTAAATTACACACAGGTGGACTCTATTTACTAATTAGGTGACATCTGAAGGCAATTGGTTCCACTAGATTTTAGTTATGGGTATCACAGTAAAGGGTGCTGGATACAAATGCACGCCACACTTTTCAGATATTTATTTTTAAAAATTTTTAAAACCATTTATCATTTTCCTTCCACTTCACAATTATGTGCCACTTTGTATTGGTCTGTCACATAAAATACATTTACAATTAGGGTTGTATCATGGGAAAATGTGAAGAAGTATGAATACTTTTTCAAGTGTGTGTATGTATGTATATATACACACACACCCCTGCCCTACAGGAGCTTACAATGTAAGGTTCCCAATTCATATTCATACAGATTAGGGCCATGTTTTGTAGACTGGATCCATTTAACCTACCAGCATGTCTTTGGAGTAACTTGAGGAAACTTGCACAAGGAGGACATGCAAAGCCCAGATAGGTGGTGTGGTTGGGATTCAAACAGACAACCCTAGTGCTAAGCAAAAGTGCCAACCACTTAGCCACAATGCTACCCGTTGCAGCTTGATTCACAAATTCCTTTTTTTGTTCTAAAGTAGGTAATGAGAAGAAATAAAATCTGACCCAGCCCGCTTCTTGGTTATAGATCTGCAGTGAACATCTTAATTTACAGTGATAATGCTGTTGTAGACCTGTGCAAAACTATCTCAGTTGGCTGCCCAGAATTAGAAGCACAGGAGTTACAAATATACAAAATATAAATTGTCACACAGACTTTGTGTACTGAGAGGCAGCCTATTTGCATCTGCTTTGTCACTAATTCACTTGATATAGGACCCATTCCCACCAACGCATTGCCATCTGCAGTTTTGCTATGTTGGCTTACATTTTGCCTATCAAATTAAACGCTGACTGCTGATGGCAGCTGGTCCTTCAATTACATCAAATTGGGAAATGTTTCCTGGGTTTTCTGGTCATGTGAATACTGTGACTGGCCATCAAAGTACACACGTGATCAAGAGCCTTTGACTGAGCACACGCTCAGGAGAGAACAGCATCACTGCTGGTACCCAAACACCAATCAGCCATAATGGCCACTGACAGGTAACGTGAATAACACTGATTACCTTATTACAATGACATCTGGAAGTGGGTGGGTTTTATTAGACTGCAACATGTCACTAAAGCTGATGTGTTGAAAGCAGAAAAAAAATGGTCAAGGGTAAGGATTGAGCAACTTTGACAAGGGCCAAATTGTAAAGGCTAGACAACTGGGTCAGAGCAAATCCAAAACTGTAACTCTTGTGGGATGTTCCTGGTCTGCAGTGGTCAGGACCTACGAAAAGTGTTCCAAGGAAGGAAAACTGGTGAATCGGCAACCGAGTCATAGGCAGCCAGGGCTCATTGATGCATGTTGTGTGCAAAGACTGGCCTGTGTAGTCTGCTCCAATAGAAGGGCTACTGTAGGTCAAATTGTGAAAACCCTAATGCTGGTTCTGATAGAACAGTGGCAGAACACACATTGCATCTCAATTTGCTGCGCAGTTGCACCAGTCAGGATGCCCATGCTGACCCATGTCCATAGCCAAAAGTGCCAAATGGGCATCAGAACTGGACAACAAAGAAATGGAAGAAGGTGGCCTGATGAATTATGTTTTCTTCTACATCATGTGCAAGTAGGATTGCTAGTGTGAGAAAGTTAACTTTGAGCCACTTTATACCTAGAGCACTGTGGTGCAGTAATAGGACTTCAAATATATATATATCAATGAATTGCCATTAATTCTGAATGGCATCTTACCATACATACAGTGGGGATCGAAAGTTTGGGCACCCCAGCTAAAAATTTGTATTAATGTGCATAAAGAAGCCAAGGAAAGATGGAAAAATCTCCAAAAGGCATCAAATTACAGATTAGACATTCTTATAATATGTCAACAAAAGTTAGATTTTATTTCCATCATTTACACTTTCAAAATAACAGAAAACAAAAAAATGGCGTCTGCAAAAGTTTGGGCACCCTGCAGAATTTATAGCATGCACTGCCCCCTTTGCAAAGCTGAGACCTGCCAGTGTCATGGATTGTTCTCAATCATCGTCTGGGAAGACCAGATGATGTCAATCTCAAAGGTTTTAAATGCCCAGACTCATCTGCCCTTGCCCCAACAATCAGCACCATGGGTTCTTCTAAGCAGTTGTCTAGAAAACTGAAACTGAAAATAGTTGACGCTCACAAAGCTGGAGAAGGCTATAAGAAGATAGCAAAGCGTTTTCAGATGTCAATATCCTCTGTTCGGAATGTAATTAAGAAATGGCAGTCATCAGGAACAGTGGAAGTTAAAGCAAGATCTGGAAGACCAAGAAAAATATCAGACAGAACAGCTCGCAGGATTGTGAGAAAAACAATTCAAAACCCACGTTTGACTGCACGATCCCTCCAGAAAGATCTGGCAGACACTGGAGTTGTGGTACACTATTCCACTATAAAGAGATATTTGTACAAATATGGTCTTCATGGAAGAGTCATCAGAAGAAAACCTCTTCTACGTCCTCACCACAAAAATCATCGTTTGAACTTTGCAAATGAACATATAGACAAGCCTGATGCATTTTGGAAACAAGTTCTGTGGACCGATGAGGTTAAAATTGAACTTTTTGGCCGGAATGAGCAAAGGTACGTTTGGAGAAGGGGCACAGAATTTAATGAAAATAACCTCTGTCCAACTGTTAAGCATGGGGTTGGATCAATCATGCTTTGGGGTTGTGTTGCAGCCAGTGGCACAGGGAACATCTCATGAGTAGAAGGAAAAATGGATTCAATAAAATTTCAGCAAATTTTGGATGGTAACTTGATGCCATCTGTGAAAAACCTGAAGTTAAAGAGAGGATGGCGTCTACAAATTGATAATGATCCTAAACACACCTCGAAATCCATGGGGGATTACATCAAGAGGCGTAAACTGAAGGTTTTGCCATGGTCTTCACAATCTCCTGACCTCAACATAATTGAAAATCTATGGATAGACCTTAAAAGAGCAGTGCGTGACAGACAGCCCAGAAATCTCAAAGAACTGGAAGACTTTTGTAAGGAAGAATGGGCAAAGATACCTCAAACAAGAATTGAAAGACTCTTGGCTGGCTACAAAAAGCGT